>NC_071354.1:45064793-45433543 GCF_943734655.1 Sabethes cyaneus
AAGTACGATATTGGCTATTTTATGTCTCGAGTGGACCGTATCAATATCCACCAGAGAACAGAGATCGTGGTACGGTGCTAGCTGTTCTCCGTTCCATCTAAAATTCCTGAGACCGAATCTTATAAACCTTTTCTGGATCGCTTCGATGCGCTGGATGTGCGTTATATTCTGAGGACGCCAAATAACGCTTGCAAAATCGAGTTTACTTCTAACAAGGCCTTTGTAGATCGATAGTACTGCGTAAGGGTCGTCGAGATCACGGCCAAATCTTCTGGCAAGCGCATAAAGTCTCAGACTCTCCTTGATCACATTGACAATATGCCTACTAAAGGAAAGCGAGCGATCGAACGTTACCCCCAGGTCACGTACATATTCAACTCGCGGCACCATATTTCTTCGGTATGCATAACCAAAGATAACAGGGTTGGCTTTTCTGGTAAAGGTCATAACTGAAAACTTGTTCGTATTTACTCCACGGATTTTGCAGTATCTTCCCACATGACCTAAATCAAGCTGCAATTTCATGCAATCACTAATGAATTTGATGGAAAAACAGATTTTCACATCATCTGCGTAAATCAGTATAATTGCATGGAAGATAACTTCAGGCAATTTGTTCATCAGAAGCACGAATAGCAACGGTCCTAAGTGACTGCCTTGTGGTACTCCTGAGTGCACAGTAAACGAATGAGATTTGTAGCCACGCATTTTTACAAATTGTACTCTATATATATATTGATTTTATGTGCAACGTAAGAACACTAAATAACGCGATTACTAGACACTATATTTGAGGTACGATTTTACCCAGTTGTACAGCGGGCCTCGAATGCCAAAATCTTTAACCGCCTCCAAGATACTATTAAAGTCGACAGCATCAAATGCTTTACTCATATCTGTATATTTACAATCCACTTGAAAACCTTTTGAAATATAATCTGTGACTGTAGAACTGAATTCACAAAGGTTTGTAATGACAGATTTTTTCTTCAGGAATCCGTGTTGCGCAGGAGAGATACGGCTACTCACATTATCGTAAAGGCGACTGTAAACTAACGACTCAACAAGCTTCGGAATAACCGATGGAATAGCTACTCCACGGTAATTTTCCATATGAACTTTAGCCCCTTTTTTATGCATCGGAGTGATGTGCGAGACCTTCCAGATCCCCGGAAAATGGCCTGTAGCTTGTGACACATTGAATAAGCGTGAAGAGGCACCACAAATTCTAGTCGAAACTGTTTTAAGATTATATTTGTTAGCATATCAGGTCCTGCAGACTTATTGACATCGAGCTCGCAAATATCGTTTTCCACACAAGAATTGGACAATTGGTACGGTACATCGTCACTATCAACGGACAATTCGGTGATGCTGCTTGTTTCTTCAGTAAAAACATTTTCAAAAAACTGCGCGAAAAGTTCTGTTGATGATTGAACATCAGTAGATGTGACACACTTGTAACAGAGACAATCCGGAACGCTGGAACTCTTTCTTCTGCTGGTCACAAATTTCCAAAACGCTTTGGGGTTACTTTTCAAACGAAATTGCATGTCTGCGATGTAGAAACCCTGATACGAATCCCTATGAGCGGCCTTAAACGTTCTTAGTATTTGTTTGTACTTTAACACATTTTCGTTTGAAGGAGACCGGCGCACCCGCTTCAGAGCTGCTCTTTTCTCCTTCATTAAATTAAATTTACCGGTGTAAACCATGGGCAACCATGGCCAACGTTGGGCAACTGAAGAGAAAGTGGGAGAGGTGGGGGGGGGGGGGGTGCAAGAAAACAAAGAGAATATTTCAATGGTACAAAACAAGTGCGTTTTAAGCATTTTTACTACAAGTTTAAGCGTGAAAACCAAATCTATTATTTTTATTATTCTACATGCAAAAACCTACAAAATGACAGACAAAATCAAAAGAAAAATTTTATTGCCGATTTTCGGAAAACTCGTTGTTAGAACCGTTGTCCGTTGTTAGAGTTGTTGTTTGTGTTAGAAGCGTCAACACTCCGTACACTCATTTTTCGAGTTCCTTTGGCTGTAGAGCCCACAGACAAATTGATTTTATGAAAAAAAATCAGGCCTATTTCAAAGGGGTGGAGGAGGGAACAAAAACTTTATAAATAATTTGCACAGGCCTAAGAAAGTGAATAGGGAATGACAGAAAAATTTAACGTTAAGGAAAAATATCGAAAAATAATGGAAATGATGGCTGTAATGGAGAAGAAAATGAAAAAACTGAATGGGTGGGAAATTTAACTCAGAAATTTATAGTAAAATGGGAAACATTAGAATTAGATAACGGGAGAAGTAAATTGCAAAGGAATGTGGGGGATGAAAATCGATAGTTATAAAAAAACCATTACGAAAATATAAGGCTTTAAGACAGGCTGGAATGCTAGAATAGGAAAAAATAGTCTAATGGGAAAGAGAATTATAAATGTGAAATGGAAATGAAAAATTTGAAAAAGCTATGTAAAGAAAATAGAAATGGGTCATTCCATGCCAAGTGACTGAAAAAAGTTCAAACGTATAATCGACCTTCACCGATTTGAACCAAATTTTGCCAGATTGTTCGTTTTCGTTCAGAAAGTAAAAATCTAAAATTTGGTACGGATCGAACATTCCCTCGATTAATGAAAGCGTCTCCATTCTTAAGAAAAATACCCGATTTTTTCAAAACCTCTTTTTTTCTTTTACTTATATCTCCGGAAATATTAAGTTTAGAAAGACACTATTTTCACATTTTCAAAGAAAAACATCCAAGGAATTCGAAAAAGATACTATTTTTGAGCACCAGTGCTGCCAAACATTTTTAAACTCAATTTGAAAACTAAATTTACATTTTTCTCTCAATGAAGACAATTTTATCTTAAAATTTTTAACTTCATCGTGTTCCACAGATTTTTTTATATAACAATCACTCATCGCCCCGAGGTATTCTTTGCCGATTCTGAGATACAGCATTTTAAAGCATGCAATTCCCCATTTTTAATGTAAAACTAAGAGCAAAATAATTTCTTTTGAAAATGTGAAAATAGTGTCCTTCTGAACCAAATACTTCCGGAGACACAAGCAAAAGAAAATAAGAGGTTTTGACAAAAAAAAGGTATTTTCCTTAAAAATGGAGGTGCCCCCATTAATCGAGGGAATGTCCGACAGGCTTCAAATTTTCGATTTTTGCTTTCTGACCGAAAACGAACAATCTGGCGAAATTTGGTTTAAATTCGTGAAGGTCGATTAAACAGGGCTCGGAAACTTCGCGCGGAATGACCCAAATATTGAATGGTGAAAGCGGATGAAATTATAATGCGAAACAACATGCAGATAACGAAAGTTTCTAACAACAACTCATGCAATAAAAATCTTTACTACTGGAAAAGACACACATATTAAAACAACTAAAGGTCCGCTATTGCCTAACTATTGAAGCGGTAGACGATATTAAAAGAGCACAGTTGCGCAGGAAATCAGGAAGTTGTTACTTGTAGTCGTAATTTTTAATTATATTATTGAACAACTGCTGCCAGAGAAGCTGAGTGCAAAGAAAAACATGCTTAAGCTCTATCGGAGCTAGAAATCACAAAGAACGAATTAACTGATATTTAGTAACCACTCAAGTTGCTTTTTATGCTAAGGATTTGTTCGGTGTAAAACAGCCGCGTAAATTCCGAAACTCGCGAAAAAAACCACATAAATTACAAAATTCGCATAAACATAACCTCATGAATTGCAAAACTATGCGTAAAAATAGTCGCTTAAAAAGCCAACAGCGTAAAAAGCGACATTAATATTGTATTTTAAGTATTTTCGCTTTTAAATGTTTTTGGTTTAATCCGTCATCATAACGTTCGTTTGTTTTTTTTTGGTTTCTCCTAAACATATATGTCTGTATGTCATTCCTTACCAGAGAAATTAAATAAGAAATGCAAGCATATGAAAATCATAACAAAGTATTGGACCAATCTATTAAGCACTTTCCAGCGCACAGCTTTCTCTTCTAATAATGCCTACTAAAATTGCGCAACGTTTAGCTTTTAACAACCCACCTAATAGTGGCAGGTCTCGCATACACTCGCACTTGAATGAAACTAAAAGGCGTTTGTCCATGCCAACTCAATTAAAGAAAGTGCATGCATTCAACGCTATTCTTTGCGACCAGCGTTGCTGGAAACGGTCAGTTTTATGTTGCCAGATAAATAGACACCATTATACTTTATTTATGAATTCAAAGATTATTTACAGCTAATTAATAGTACCTTTTATTGACAGTCCGGCAAAAAGGGTATCCACTAGCGTGTCATGCCTTTATATTATTTTTTATTATGAACTTAATGAGCTCTTACTAATGGTTTTTAACCCTCTATGGGCCCATTTTATCCCAAGCCGTATATTGAAAAGCAAGCTTTTTGCATAAAAGCAATACCGTGACTGCTGGTAATTCTGTGTACACTTTAGATACGGACAGTGTTATGATCTGTGTAAAAAATTCGAATGGGTAGATGGACTAACTGTCTGTAACTTCACTATCGGATAGGATTTTTATCACCGCCAATAGACTAAAACCGTATGAAAGCCGGAATATGGCTGAAGCTGAAACGTTTGGCCAAATTTACGTGGATAGTTTCTAGGCCATATTTACGTTACATGAACACTATGTTTTGAAATAAATATACCGTAAACGCACCTAATTGTGCGCATGGTTCCTGATTCTGCGCACCGCATATTTTCCTTAAAAATTATAGCATGAAATTAAATAAAAGAAAACTTTTTTCAAATTAAATTGGTCGGTGTTAAGTCAGACTGAGACATTTTACTCTAATCAGATTACATAAATGTTACAAATAGCCAGAGATATGAACTCATTTCGAACAGTTGATAGCTTTAAACAACACAGAGTAGCAAACTTTGACTTCGTTTTTCTCGAAATTAGATTTTTGTTACTTGGTTCGGTCTGACTTAACAACGACCAATTCCACTATTTATATTTATTCGTGACAGACACATATTTCGCTACAACTTGCAGGCTCCAACAGTATCTGTTCTTGAATTGATTTTTTAAAGCTCGAAATCAGTTTTGTTAACTTGTGCACGGTGCCTATTCAGACGCTGCAGCTGCACATGATTCCAATCAATGCAAGGTAAAGGTTCTACTTGAATTCTCAAGCCTTTATGCCTTACCATTTGGGAGAGGTTGCGTATTCTTTTGCGTTTTCTTCCCAGAATACATTACTGCGCATAATTTGGAACATTAAAAAAAATCAGTGCCTAAATCTGCGCAATACTGCATCGCATTTTTCTAAGGAAAGTCCCGCTTCTAATCACTCTTTTGGTCTAAAACATTACAACAAACTAATTAGGCCATTGCAAATTATTTTTAAAGTTTTTGTCCCCCCGCCCTTCAAAATTGGCTCTAAAAATCAGAGGGCTAAAAAAAATTTGTTAAACTTGAATAAAAATTTTTTGTATGAAATCTATTATTTGTGGGTTTTACAGCCTAACGATAACGAACTTGAAAAAAGAGTTTATGGAGTGTTAACGCTTCTAGTACGAAACGAAAGTGGAAGTACAAATAATGTAATTTTCAAAAATCGGTAAAAAATTTTTTTTCGATTTTGACTCTATTTTGGAAGATTTTTGCATGGAAAATAATAACGTATGTATGAAGAGCAAGAATAGATTCAAGTTTGAATAGATAGCAAGAATAGATTCAGGTATTGCGTGATTGAAAAAATCTCTTTGTTTGATTCTATCACATAAAATGTTGTTTACGGTGAATTTTATTATCAGAGAATTTTATAAGTATATTTTCGACACTTTACTATCGTTAATTTAATAGCGAAAATTATTGGCCAATTTCATGCTCAACGTAAATATGGCATCACTCCCGTTTCCTTGGTAACGTATCAACAACGACGGTCGCAGATTCGGAATTGCAATCGAAACGAAGGTAAGTTTTTCATATCAATTCAAGTGAACAGTTTGGGCAAAATCATTATAATATCTTACCAGATAACTGTTCGGACGGTAAATTAAAGTTTTCTGTGTTTCAAGTTAAGTTTCGCGAGTAATGTGATGAATGAAACGGACGAAAAAAATTAAAGAAAAATCGAAGGCGAAAAAGTGAAAATATAGTGATGAATTTTAATTGGGCAGAAATCTCAGTATTTAGTGTAAGTTATGCCCCAAAAAGTAATAGAACCTATAGAATGCAATGTTTAGTGCTTCGAGTTGCAAGATCTGATTACGGCTAGCAGGTTAGTTAAACTAATTTTATTTTTTTGTGATGGTTTCCCGAGTCTATGGGAGCATGTTGATACACTGAAGAAGGGAAGGGAAGGGAAGGGTGATATTCGGTGCCATACTGACTGCCATAAATGGACTCTGACGACCTTGTCCTTAACCGTCCATTTTCCAATTAATGTGGTCGGTGTTAATTCACGCAGAACCAAGTGACAAAATTGTGACTTCGAGAAAAACGCATTCAAAGTTTGCAGCTCTGTATGGTTTATAGCTGTCGATCGTTTGAAATCATTTTATAACTCTGACTGTTTGCACACTGACTGACTGACATTTATGTAGTCTGATTAGAGTCAAATGTGGCTTAGAAAATTCTTGATGGTTTGCTGTCATGAATTCATTTTTAAACATTTTGCGACTTGGTCCAGTCTGATTTAACACCGGCCATAGGCAGTTGAATCAAACTGTTTAATCAAGTAGTGTGTCGAGCAGTTCGGTCGAGCAGCCGAGGCGAGCAGCTAACTCGAGCAGTCCAGTCGAGCAATTGAATCGAATAGTCTAGTCGAGCAGTTGAATCATATAGTTTAGTCAAGCAGTCTAGTCATGCAGTCGGGTCAAGTGGTTCTGTCGAGCAGTTAAGTTTCGCAGAGAAATCGAGCAGTCGAATTGAGCAGTTTAGTCGAGTAGTCCAGTCGAGCGGTTGAATCGAGCAGTTTTGTCGAGCAGCTGAGTTGAGCAGTCGAATCGAACGGTTAAGTCAAGCAGTTGAGATCGAGTGGCTAGTCGAGTATTCTAGTCGAGCAGATGAATCAAATTGTCCAGCCGTTAGTTGAATCGAGCTATCAGGTCGAGCAGTTAAATCAAGCAGTCTAGTCAAATGCTCGGCTCGAAACGAGCAATCGAACTAAGCAGTTGAGTCGAGCAGCCGATTCGAATAATCTAATCGAGTAGTTGAGTCGAGCATTCGAGTCTGACATTTAAGTTAAGCAGTTGAGTCGAGCAGTGAAATCAAGCAGTCCAGTCAAGCAGTTGAGTGGAGCTGTTAAGTCGAGCAGTCAAATCGAACAGTTCAGTCGAGTAGTTCAATCGTGCAGTTAAGTCAAGCAGTCGGGTCGAGTAGTAAGTGGAATAAATGTGTCAAGCAGTCGAATCAAGCAGTTAAGTCGAGTAGTCCACTCGATCAGTTAAATCGAGCTGTTAAGTTAGGCAGTCAAGTCGATCTGTCCAATCAAGCAGTTGAGCCGTGCAGTTGAAGCGAACAGTTCAGTCGAGCAGTTCAGTTCAAGTCCAATCGAGCAGTCTAGTCAACAAGTTAAGCAATCGAGCAGTTCAGCAGTCGAGCAGTGAAGTGACTGAGAATAGAACTCATTGTTACGAAAACATGGCGTCCTATCAGGGGCCTGTTTTTAATTACCGATAAGCCTCTTATAACGTCCTGTCAGAGACCTGGTTTTGGCTACAGACAAGCCTCTTATATAAATAGATAACGAAATGATCTTTTTTTCTTGTGTGGACTCATCACTGCGACTGCGTATAGCTGATCTATTATGATATCGCCCGGGGGTTTGTTGTATGACCTGCACTTCTTTTTGCTATAATCGCTATTGAATGAGCGATAGGCTTATTTAATTGTATGAGTGGTTGTGTGCATTAGGGTTTACCCTTCCTTCAAAGCTTGATCTACTTTACCCAATTATTCCTCGCTGCCAGTACTATCCCATATTATAGCCGACCCTGGCGAGGACTCATTCGTTCCTCTGACCAGTACACTTTTAACTATAAGAGGGACTTTTGCACTGTCTCAAGAGGCTTTAGCTGGTAAATATAGAATTCAGCATGAAGGAAGGGTAAATGAGGGGCCTGAGAATAAACTCATGCTAAAGTCACTTGACACCGAATGGCTTGATTCTACTAAGATTCGAACCCACAACCACTCGCAGACTCAGTAACCTTGCGGCTACGGAGCCCCTCCGAAATGATCATAGTTATGCATAATATTAAAAAATACATAAATAACGAAAAATGCCCAGAATTAGGAGTGATCACGGAAAATGCTCTTATCATATTCACAGATCTAGAGGATAGTCCGTCTCCGGCTGCTCTTCATCAAAAGAAGCTAAAAAGTAAAAGGAAGGAGAAAAACTCGTAACAGAAACTGAACAAATTGGATAATAAAAGATGAAACACGCGAAAAAGAAAAAGAAGAAAAAACAGTATAAGTAAAAAGGAACCGAGGGAAAAAACGTAACAAAATGGAAAAGAAAACGGCAAAGAAAAGAGGACAAACTGGACAGAAAAGAAGAAAAAACGGGATAAAACATACGGGAGTTAGTAAAAGGGATAATACGGAAGCAGGAAATTGGGGAAATGAGAACAGAGAAAGAGGAACACAATAAGGGGTAAGAACGGGACAGAAAAAGATAAAAATTGAATAAAAACAATGGATAAAGCGAAAAAGAAAAACACAATGTAAAAGAAAAGGAAGGAAAACAGGACATAATAACTGGAAGAACGGAACACAAAACGGACAAAAACGAGATAGAAAAGGGAAAAAAGACGAAAACTGAAACCGAAAAAGAGAATAAAGACGGATAAAACAAAGAGGAAAAATGGAACAAAAATACGAAGAACACGAATACAAGAAACGTAGCAAAAGAGAGAAAAATGAGGACTAAAAAGGGTAAAAGACAGGACAGGAAAAGAAGGCCCGGAGAAAGAGGAAACAGTTAGCTAAAAGGAAAAATGGGAAAGGAAAGGTGGCAATATCGGAGAAATAAGAGGGAATAGATAGCAAGAGAAACTAAAAGAGACAAGAAGAATAACGAAGGACTAGAAAATCAATAGAGAACACGAGGACAACGGGAAAAAGAGGTCAAACGAGAAATAAAATGAGAAAGATGAAACACGTAACACGAAAGAAATAAAACTTTAGAGAAAAAGACAAAAAATGGAAGATAAATAAGGAAAAATGGAGAGCAAAGGGAAAAATGAGGCTAAGGCAGAATACATGTGACAAAAATGAAGGTAAAACGAGGCACCAATGAGAGGGAAAACGGAACAAATAAAGACGAAAAACGAAAAGGAAAAGAGATAAAAAGAATTGGAAGAGGACGAAAACGAAAAAACAGGAAAGAGAAGAGAAATTAAAACTGAAAAGAAAATAACAAAAGACGAGTGGAAAACTACAGCAACAGCAGGACTGAAAAGAAGGAAAAAGAAATAGAACACGAAGAAAAATGGAACAATGAAACAGAAAACACGAAGCAGAATACAGGAAAATGATAGAAAAAGAAAGAATAAAAAGAAAAGTGAAAGTAAAAACCAAGAAAATAGTACAGAAAAGGAGAAAAATGAATCAAAAAATGGAAAGAGGGAAAAGGAAAAGAGAAACAAAAAACAAACAGAAAAGAGGTAAATGTGTGAGAAAATAAGGCGAAAATTGTCAACCCCAATTTGAAGTAAAATTTCGTTTCTTTGTACGATTTGAAGCAAAAATTCAAGTTAAAATTAGTTCAACTCTAGTATAATGTTCAAGTCTAGTATAATGTCCCACGTCAAATTTCAAGTTGGATTTCAAGTACAATTTGAATTCCACTCTGAAGTGTGCTTTCAAATGTAATTTAAAGTCTAATCTCAAGTCCTATTTATATCCAATTTAGGTCCAATTCTAGGTCTAATTTCAAGTAGAAATTTTAAGTTCAAGTGTGATTTTCAATTGCAAGTGTGATTTTTAGTCCAATTTAAGCTTTGATTCTAAGTCGAATGGTCCCCGAAAGTGCGGAGTTTTCAATCAATTCGGTTGGTATTTTGTTGTAAGAATAAGTACACTGATGATGTTTTAGTGAAATTTACTGTCAGAAAATCGATGTTTAGGACGACTGCGCGGAATTACCAGCAGGCACGGTACATAAACCATTTATTTTCTTCGCCGGAGTTTTTGTTGAATTTTTTATTCGTGGTCGTAGACCATTAAGGGTTACATCAATTGTAGGACAAAGAGATTTCATTGGGGTGATTCAAACAATTTGAACCATTTGTACAGCTCGTCGCTCAGGGTAATTGGAACAAAGTTTTATTGCAGAAGACGGTAAACTCACTGTGCTTATGGACGAAATGTTTCCTGCTTTATTGATTTTTCCGAATAAAAATGCCGCTTACAAATATATGTTCAAAGATTAGCCGAACAAAATCTTAGCAAATACACGGAGAACAGAACAGCATCATTGTAAAAACACGAGAACAACCAGAAACGTTATTTCTCTCACGCAGACTTTCCGAGTGTCGATACAGATTTGATGTTCGATTACAAGTGTGCTCAACCACACCCGAAGTATCGGTTCTACGTTGCATTCGTTCTCATTAGTGGTATTATTATTATTGTTATTATTATTATTGTTTCGTGTGGCCAAAATGGCATATTTCTGGTGTGCTGGCTGTGGCATTTGGCAGCACGTAGCAACGCCAGAATCGTAACCGCTGGCTGGCTGCAGATGATGAAGAAATGATAAAACCGTAGCTATTTTTAGTACCGTTGTGGGACACAACCGGCCGATGTACCCTGCCAAATGACTCCGTCCGTGCCGTGCCGTGCCGTGCCCTGCCAGATCCGTCCGTTCGTCCGTCGACTTCGATCGAAGCTTGCGGCAGAGAAGTGCCTCGATGATGAACGGAGAATACGGTTGCTGGCGTGGCATGGAGCAACAGTGCGGCAGACCGACGCGACGGGCAGGAGGGCAACTGGGCCCGCTTTACCTTAGACCCGCAGTTTGTGCAAATGTAATGACGGCGTACAATACATATTCGCCTTGTATAGTGACGCTGAACCTTTTATGCATTATCGTTTCTTGTGGTTTTAAAATAACGATAAAACCTATCGGTTATGTGTTTGTGTGGGTTGGTGAGGTGGATTTTACGACTGCAATGCTTTTAAGATGCAACTTTTACTGCCCCGAAGAGCGAAGTCACGTTCGTACCCAGCCGAGAAGGTTTGGGTTATGTTAGGCCGCACAACGCACATTTCTCGCTAGAAGTACATGGTAATACAATCATGTTATGGCTGCATTTATGCTCGCAGACATCCCAGCTTAGGTGGAGTATTTTCAAGTAAAACTGACACGAGATTTGAGTTGAAACAGTTGAGACAGCTCCTAATGAGAACAAAACTTTGTATTGGTTGTTTTGAAGATTATACAATTCAACTGTTGTCCTTTATCAGCAAATTAATCAAGTTGAAAGTAGTTTTTAATTTAAATAAATTTTAGTAGACAAGAGTGATTTAAAATAACATAAAATCACATCCGAATTAATGCATGAAAGGTTTTATACTATTTATTCAGCATTTTCTTAAAAAAATGCTATCAAAATTTAGGTGTGGTCCAATTTGGGATAAATCTTGTGCATTTGATTCGGAAAGCCTTTAAAATTCATTACTTTTGCACCACTAAACCGATTTAAAAATTTTTCTACAAGTTTGTCAGGAAAACAAAGACAAAATATTACTCAATTTATCAAAGTTCCTAAATGTATAATATTTTGTTTCTGAAATACAATTTTTTCAATGAAACAAAGTTGCGATAATATAATAGAGACGCATGGTGTTTTGTTTTTACCTGCAAGGATAAAGATAGTTCTGGCTTTAAAATGAATATTTCTGATGTTTCTTGGTGCAAAATCTGCTTGAGGAACCAGACGAGGGCTAGAACGACCCTAAAGGCCGAAACACAAGATACGCGCTTTTTAATACGTTGCAAAAACCTGACAGTTTTATTGTGTGGTTTCTGTCGTTTTTCAGCAGCATTTTTATTTATTAATTTATTGATTGATTGATTAATTGTTACAAATGTAGCACCTACGAGAGATTCGTCGTTGTGAGTTATTAGCCGTCAGGTTGAAGTCGAACCAATCGTAAATTTTGTTGAACTGCATTTTCATAAATCCGACAGAGTCGTATAGTCCATAGACAGCATTCCGTTCTTGCAGGTACACAAAAATCACTGTTCCAAGGTGTCGTTCGGGAGCATAGGGTAAGGAACGAGTTAAGCAGTGTTACCTATTTTAATCAGTTGAACATAAATAATCCGAAAATGCACTTTTTTATTCATATTTTCAAAATCTTTGGATAGGATCATCTTCACAAATCACTTAACCATACATTTGATTCACACAAACACAATTTACTGGGTTTCCGACAAGAAATATGATGAATTAAAAATTGTTGTCCAAAAACGTACATTTTTCAGCTGCTCTTCAGCAATCGCTACCTCGCTACTAACGAATTCATCAAATTTTCAGCACTGATTACAACCACTCTGAAAGTCAAGCACTCAATTGTCACATACCATATTATTCAGTCTCTTTTTTTCTATTATCTAAGGCTTTGTCACTAGCCAAAAGTTTTATTATTTTCTAACAAAACTGAAAACAAATTCTGAATTGACGGAACCTGTTCACCACTAGCAGCAGCTGCAGCACAACTGATGAAATATCGTGTTGCCAAGACACTGTTTCGGTTCTGGAAATAAGAATTTTAAGTTTGAAATTACCTGAAACCTCTTATGGTGAAAACGTGGTTCAATACTTTCAAGAGAAATGTATGTTCATAATTAATTTTTCTTTATTAAAAACAACACAAAAGACAGCTTTTTCAATAATTTTCGAAGATTTTCTCAGTGATTTAATAAAGCAACGATGTGTTTCAATGTTATTTGCTTTGACAACACTGTTCGTCGGATCGTTTGTACTGCTATATATGTTTACCTCATTTGTTCTCCCACCATCCTTATGAACAGCGAGTGAGACGTCAAACTCGCAGTTTCCCATAAGAACACCAGAGAATAAAAGAGACGACGAATACCGTTTGCCGAACGGTGCGGTGAGTGTATGCCCCGATAAACAATTTAGACAGATGGCATTTTACGCATCTATGCCGATACGCTATGCCGATTACGCATCAGATGCCGATTAGTAGGTCGCGGATAGGAACGCGAACTTACTGAATAGGGGGAAAAGTTCGAGGAATTTTTTAAGGGGACGTAAAAAAATTCAGATTTCAGGATTGCTGAAAACAGCACCTTGCGGGTGAAAATGGGTTCGGTCTGTTCAAAATTAGTTCCACCGCTCCAACTTTTAAAGCGAAAAATCAAAAGTTTAGCTCAACAATAGTGTCTTCCAATGATAACAGCTTGATGAACTAAAGATAGCAAGAAGATTGGTATGCTGAAATCCCCCACTTAGTCAACCCATCGCTTGTAATAAGGTAAAACAATCAGTGACCCGCTTAGACTGCTTAAAACTAGTTCTTTACCCTATGTTTGAGCTGATAGATCTTCTTAAAAATCAGTACTATAATTACTGTTGCCAATATATAGATGGATGTCGCTATTCGGTCCTTTAGACTCTAGGATGATGGTTGCCCGCTAATACAGGAGTGGTAGGAAATACCAAATCACTGTAAAGTAGAAATGGATTAGTTTTATCAAAATACTGACCGTCCGTCAGTGCGATCGTGCGATAAATG
The DNA here is from genome assembly GCF_943734655.1 of Sabethes cyaneus. Classification (NCBI taxonomy): domain Eukaryota; kingdom Metazoa; phylum Arthropoda; class Insecta; order Diptera; family Culicidae; genus Sabethes; species Sabethes cyaneus. The sequence continues at coordinate 45,078,552 of NC_071354.1, forward strand.
AGCAGACGGCGAACCTAGTGTGCTATTTTATAGTCACTGGCACTGCCGTTACTGCTTGTAAGCTAGTGTCGGTGTGGGAGAAACCAGATCTGCTGCTGCTGCTGCTCAAATAATTATCCGAATGGAACGTTAACCATTTAGAAAGTGTAGAAAAATCTTTCCATTCTTCAATTACTATAGCTCTTATAAGAACTGTTTAAGACCACAACGGCCTGCTGCTGAATTTGCTGCCCGTCAGTCGATCCATTTTCATTTGCCTTCAGTGTTGGTTTGCGATAATTGCCATTGAAACTGCCGCCAAAATGCCATCGGGTATGCCTCGAATTGCCATTAATTGCCGCAAAAGTCCTTGGATTTGCATCCAATTGCCGGTGTTGCCACCAAAATGCCATCGTTTTACCTCCAATTGCTGTCGGTGTTGCCGCCAAATGCCGTTGGTTTCGCCACCAATAGCCGTCGATGATAAATACTGACCGTCCGTCAGTGCGATCGTGCGATAAATGAGCAGGCGGCAAACCAAGTGTACCATTTTATAGTCATTGGCACTGCCGCTGCTACTTGTAAGCTAGTGTAGGTGGTGGAGAAAACCATATCGGTTGCTGCTGCTTAAATGATTGTTGAGCAAGCTATCGAACAATTTCGCATGTCTGCGATGGGGATAATGCAAAATGTAACGTAAAGTGCATCGTGTGGGATTCACGTTGGCCATTGCCCGCTGATTCCGCTAGTCTTCGGGGTCGGTGTTACCGTCAATAGCCATCGATGTTGCCAATTGGATTGGAAAAGGGGTGCGGCTTACAAAGTGATCTCAAAGGTTATCATTTGGATCCAAATCCTTTGGTGTATCTAATTGTCGTCCGTGCCTGTGAAGCTAGGCGATCACAAGGGAAATGTATGGGAAAATTCGACCTTAAAACTTTACACACATTTTCACTATTTAGCGTATAAAAAATTATTATTAATATGTTACTATAAAATTGCTGGACATTTTATCTATCCAACGACATATTAACTGTTATGTTTCGTTCAGTAGTATAGTAGCTATTAGCGTTTGAAATATTTCATTCAAACGTTACACTTCTATTTTTCGTTTTTTACAAAGTGCTACCCAGTCCCAGTATAGTAAACAAAGACGTAGTCCTACGTCAAAAAAACATCGCTTCTGAAGGAGTGATTTGCCGAGCAGGCACGAAAACGAGAGGCACGATTTTTACCAAGGGTAGCCAACCTCCTAGGTTTTGCAGATGACTTCGACATCATAGCCAGGAACTTTCGAGCAGAAAGTGCTGCGGACGATATTTGGCAGAATAAACTGGAAGCGCAGAGCGGCGGAGGCGTATGAATCATGAGCTACAAGCACTGCTGCGAGTGTCGGTAGGCTACGGTGAACGAAATCTGAACGAAAAAGTTATATTTCACGCCATATAAGAACATATATGTACCAAAGTGGAGGCGATATACGTGCGAAAATTATGACAGCTATTTGTAATTCTATTTTGCGAAGTTTTTATAACACGCAACTAAATACTCCTGAATATATGATTAAGATATACCGTCATCCGGGGCGAGATTGTGCCAAAAAAGCATATTTTTTTATTCTTTAGCTCAGTATACACACAATTTAGGAACTAAGTTGATTTCAAACCTGTCAATATATACTAAATTGTTCAATTAACAACTACCGTAGAGATGGTTTAGCTACTATGAAACCTAATTTTACTGGAAGTGCATGAACTTTGGCACAATCTCACCCCTTCTAGGGGGTGACATTGTGCCAAAAACATAAAGTTAGGCTAAAAACCTAAACAGTGAACATCAGCATGTTTATAAACAATGCACATAAATATCAGTATAAAGTAGTTCACATGGGGCCGTTCATGAACTAAGTGGACTATTAGGGGCAGGGGGTTGGCCAAAAACAACGCATCATACAAAAAGTATGAACGAAAATAACCCGGAGAGGTCTGAAATAACTAAAATTTGAATTCGTAGTCAATGGATAGCCTTTATATAGCCAGTAGAGTTTCTAGGGTTAACAAGGGGGAGATATATGAAGGGGTGTATCCTAAGGGGGCATACCTATTTGATACACTTTAATAAAAGTAACCATTACTTCGTTCGAGAACCCGCGGCCGCAGAACATGTGACCTATCCCACCCCCACCCCCCTCCTTAAAACCTGCAGTTTATACACGGTATATTATATTCGTCTTATATTAGAGTGTTTATTCAAAGCATCTGAAATTTCCAGAGAAAAAGTAAAAATTAGTTTAAATTATTTAGCAGACCTATGATGCTGTTTGCTCCAAAATGGATTATGCAATCTAATCTCTCTAAATATGCTCAATAGTAAAGAATGTGAGTGTGCTGGTGTATATTGACGTATTTTTGTTGTGTATGTGAAATCCACAAATTGGATCGATCATTATGGCTTGGCACAATCTCACCCCCGTGAAGCTCGAAAAGTACAAAGTTTCGAAAAATATTATTTTCGTAATCAAAACTTATCCAACGCATAATAGCCTTTCAATACATTGTAAATGATTAGTTTATATACCTTCAAGATAGCAAGTTGATGCGATTTCTTGTTTGGGTTGGTTTATGAGGGACATTTTTTACAAGCGTTATTTCCGCGTATTTTTGATCGCGAACTTTGAAACCCTGTTTAGGCAAAATAGTTTGCTAATATTATCTGTGTTCCATTCTAAGTTATGAATAAATATGTTATATTCATCATCATTTTGAATTTAGGTCACCAGTTTCTATAGATATAATAAATTTTCACAAATAAACATTTTTGGTTTTTGGCACAATCTCACCCCCGTGGCACAATCTCACCCCGGATGGCGGTAACTTAATATTGCAATCGTCTGTACTGCTTTATAACTCACAGTCATGAATTGTATATGAAGACACGCACGACTGCAAAACAACTTATTGTTCCCTTTGGTTTGACATACTCTAATCATTATACAATTCCAATGTGAAATTGACATGAAAACGATTTAATGTGAACTTTCTATTACGATTTTGTGTTATCTGGAAATCGAGTTGAATGGAGACGACTGTTTGAAACAGCACGAGCCACTTGCTCTATGCTGCAACGACGACGATGGCGCTTATAGGGCAACGGCACCACTTTTCGCCACCCTAGTGGATCATAGGGTTGTTATTGTTAATTAGCATAACCTATTTATTAATTAAAACATAATTATATGCTTAACCAATAAAATATGACTTCAAACCTTGATAATAATATAATTTGAATTATCACTATTTCCAGTTGGTGTTGCCAGATTAAGATGATTTTTCTCTGCTTAGTGTTAGCTTATTAATTTCAACGATTGTGTGAAAATAACAGCTAAATTATTGCTTATTTACTAGATTTTTAGAAAATTATAGATGGCGAAAACTGGTGCCAGTCAGTTGTAGCTTGTAGGGGATCCAGTTTTCGCCATTGGCGAATTTGAATGGGACGTTCTGAGCACGTCACAGGCACCAGCTTTCGCCATGTTTATTTGGTTGGGAAATCGCCATCCTAATGCTGCTGAACTTGCTCATTTTCCACAATTTACCGTTTCAGAAAGCCAGTTTTAATAATCGAATTGTGTTTAACAGATATAAATTTGATGAAAGTCTTTAATAACCCGTAGAGGTTTATGAACATGTATTAAATGTATTTTGATCCACACCCAAATTTGAAAGCAGTATTACGAAGAAACCAAAACGTGAGTGAAAAAGAATCATTATTATTATTGGCGATAGCCATAGTAGCTGCGTTAATCTGCATTTCGAAATACGAAATACGTCGATAATTGGAAATTATTCTACTTGCTTCATGGCGTCGTAGGTAGAGTGATTCAATATACTTACATTTGTACTATCAAGCCGTTAAGAAGTGACTGAAAATAAATTGCAAATATTCTCCGGGGTTGTTCCAGATTGTTGCGTTACTCGTTGACAACACACAACATTAAAAATGGTTTTAGTTATTCAAGATTACATGCGAGGCTGTAAGAGTCAATATGATCCAATATCCAAATAAATCTCTGCATATTAGCGTTGGTAAGAGGAAATGCTTATCAACTTAGAGACTATATTGGCTCATTTCATTGGACCTGATTTTTATTTTGAGGTATAAAAAATTCATGTTTGTCATGTGGTTTCAAGAGCCGTAAATCTCGTATGTGCTAGTATTTTTTGATTAATAACTTATGCTTCTTTATGTAATACCATTACCATGAAATTAAATTTAAGAAAGTGTATTTTTGATCTTAATTTTTGTAATTATTAATTTTACATGAAAATTTGCGAATATCCAGTTTGGTCTCATATGGCCGGTGCTTACATACTGAGGATTATTTCGAATGGCAATTTAGCATCGCTTGCTTTCGTGCCTCGCTCGCTGCATTTTTCCGAAAGCGATTGATTTTGAACGTCATTTTGAATTCACTAGGGCACACTTAGCAATGGCGCGTTTACAAACCGGAATTTATATTGCAGCGTTATAAATGAGGTATATCGTGCGTTCGAGTCGTGAAATCGGTTACCTAAAGCTTGCTTCAGATGACATTGGAACAAAAACAAATGCGTGTATTTCAGTTATTTATTATTGAATTCAAGATCTTTTGTTACAGAAATGTAGCATTTTCTTCATACTTTTAAGAGAAAATACGGATAAAATTATTCGTCACGGTTTCGAAGGAATTCTCGAACTTTTCCTGTAATATGGCTCATTAGGGGGCGCACACTTTCTTCGTGCATCGTTTTGGCTATCTTCGTCTGATTGATGTCTTTGACAACTTTTCCCTTTACCTTGAGTCTCCTCTTCATAATTGCCCAGTATTTCACAATAGGACGGAACTGGAGGCAATTGAGTGGGTTAAGGTCTTTCGGAACAAACTGGACCTCTTTCTCTGCATACCATTCTTGAACGACTTTGCTGTAATCACAGCTTTTTGGTACAGCTCCGACGTCGTTGTCTTATTTGTAGCGAAAATTTTCGTTTTTCTGCCCCAGCTGCAAATGCCCTGCCAAATCATGAATTTTCGTGTAAATTTGTCGGCAAAAACCATTTTAAATTTGCTTGGAACATCTCCCTGAACTGTTGCCAAGTAAAACTTTTGACCTGGCATTTGCCCGAAGTCAGCCTTGACGTAGGTTTCATAGTCCATCAGAAGACACCCGTCGAACTTGGTTAGCACCCGGTCGTATAGCTTTCGACCACGGATTTTGGCCACAATATTCTGTTTTATGGTTCGGTTTGGCTGTTTGCTAACTCGATGCAACTTGATTCCTTCCCGGAGTCGAATTCTCCTCACGGTACTATGGGCAACACCGAATTTTCTGGCCAAATCACGGTCCACCAGATTGGGATTCCTCTTTATTTATTTATTTATTTAACTTCATATTCACGTAACACAAGTAACCTTATAATGGTTTTCAAAGTTTGCGTACAATGTGATTTCTGCTAATAATCAATCAGTTCTAATAATAATCAGTTTTCTGCTGAGAGGAATGTTTTACAAGATATTTTGAAGACGGCGTAGCTTCTAGCACTTTTGCACACGCTCGGCAGACGGTTCCAGAGACAGATACTACGGTGACGAAAGGCTTTCCTGCCAGCATCAGTTACACAACTGGTCAGCAAAAGATTGTTTGTTCTATTTGATTGGGAGAATGAGTAAAAGTTTGAAAGATAAGTTGGCCCATCAAACAATATTTTATATGTTTGAGTGCATATTCGGAAGTTGAGAAAATTTTCAAATGTACACCCAACCAATGAGTTTTGAAAGCTTGAAATATGATCAAAACGGCGAATGTTATGGACGTAACGAGTGACGGAATTAAAAGCCAACTTGAGTTTTTCGAAATTTTCGTTGGATACATTTGCAAACAGGACACTACCATATTCGAACGAAGGAACAATAAGAGTTCTAGCTAGTTGTAAACGTATAGGTTGTGGAGTGTAATGACGTAGTGCTACTAATGAATGCATAGACCCATTATGGTCTTCAAAATCTTACCACGCAGTTTCCGGTCGACAGTTCCACTCCGATGATTAGCTTGAGGCTTCCGAATCGTCGTCAATGTTTCCTTATACCGTTTGATAACGCGCCATACGGTATTTCAGTACAATGGATTTTACAAATAACTGTGCACAATTTTTTTCAATCTTTCGGCTTCCATGTTGTTTGTTTACAAAATACAGTCGTTTTGCGGAATGTCAAAAATACACAGGTGAAACTAACAAAATTTCCGACGCGTGGGCGCCAAGAACTTCCAAATCCGTCCACCAAAAGCGCCACAATATGAGCAAAAGTTTGTTCCAATTCTAAATGAAGCAAGCTTTAATTCCACAGGCCATTTCTTTGCGGAAATTGGTCATTAAACCACCCACTATTTCTGATTAAGTCGGGCACTTTCGCCCATTTTATTCCCTCGTCGGCGCCGTTCTGTTTCGTTTCGATCCATTTCCATTCGGAGACTCCTGAAGCTCCGAGGATTCCGCTCACTTGAACGGCGACAAATGGGCTGTATCTGATGACATTGTTCGAATCTGTCCAGAAAAAACAGCCGATTCACTTTAATAGCCAGTGATTGCATAATGGTGCTCGCTAATCTGATGCTACACGAGTTTTCGATCCAACCAGCGCAGTTTCGATAATTGATCCCTCTTTAAAACGCAAATACACCACCGCCGCAAAACTGTGCTACTTCAGGAAGAACCTTTAGCCATTGCATCCACATCTTGAATTACTGTACTTCGATGAGTTAATCTCAGGCTACGGAGGTTCTCAAAATTTCAGAAACATTAACAAATTCCCAATGAGCCCTAATGGATCGAAGATCATCATTAGGGTCCTAAGAACTTCCCGTTTCGTTGGTTTCCACTGCCCTAACGTAAATTCGCGATGGTACCTTGGAGAGACCTTGAAGGTGAAACAGTCTGTAGTTGTATTCCTCCACCATCCCAAGTACTTCTCAGTTGATAACCCTTCAGGCATATTCAGATGTTTCTCTTCCGATGTTCGTTCATGTAGTGTCTCATTTCAAACCCAGCTCTCGCCTGAATTTTCTTCACTTCCTGTGCGATCTTTACAGTTTTTTGTGCGCTTTACACACTTAAAAGCATGTCATCAACGTAATATTGATCTACAACGTTTCTTACGTTACGATAATTGAAGATTTTGATTTTCGATTCGTTTAAGGGCTGATTTGGCATGGGAACAATACTGTATAGAAACCGAAACGAGTGAAATGCAACTTAATTTACCATAATGCGGTAAAAATTGGCCAAAACACAACCGTTTCCTTTTTTCCTTTATTGAACGTTAGGTAAGGGTTGAAATAAAATTTGATTTAAAGTTGATCCACGACCGAGTGCTGTGCGTGGCCTTCTCTTTCCGAAAAAATTTAAATATAAAACTAGTGAATCCAGCAATTAGATATGATGATTTTGACTGATATGGATGATTCAATTTGCGGCATACGTGGCAAAACAGGTTTGTTTTTTATAGTTTAACTGGTTCACTGAATTAATCATTGATCATTGGATTGATAGCTGGAGGCGTTTAGTTTCGCGTTTCAACATATTTTTTGTTGATTCATTTTTGCTATGTTTTGCCCTTTAAAATGCGTGATACAGGAAATTCGGTTTTTGCCGTTCGGAATGGTGAACTCGGCAAGCGTCGGCAGTGTTTATTTTAACAAATAGTCAATATTTCTAGAGTGCAGCAGGTACGACACGTACTTCAGTATATATTCAGAGGAAAAAAACAAAATGGTGTAACTCACCTAACAGGATGATCTAATCTCAATCGAGACTCAAATTACTTTTAATATAAAGATTTTTTCAGAACTTAGGTTAGGTTAGAAACGTGCGGGAGATACGTCGAATGACCTGAAAACAAAAATAATGTAAAACAATTAAAAATAAAGCCAGAATAGCAATTTGTTCATTCTTGCAATTGTACAAGGAAGTACGAGCGACCAGTGCTGCTCGTAATTTGAACTAAATTAGTTGAATATCTGTTGCGTTATCAGAAAAAAAAGAAATATAATACTTTTCACCAGAATGGGAACGACACGCCAACGGCACAAAGTTCACTTGCGTAATGGCCATTTCTAGCTCGTTTCCAAATGGCGCATTACGAATAATGAAATGGAAATATCCATTTATTTATTCCATTAAACTTATCGCATCGGAAAGCTGTTTTCTAGCAGGCAGTAACAGCAGCAGTAGCAGTAGCAGTAGCAGCGGGCGTGTCGGTCGTTCAACTCGATGCCAATTGTAGTAGGCCACCGCACCGTCCATCGCCGCGCCGCTTGCTGCGTATATGTTCAGATGTTCAAACTCAATCGACAATCAATTTAAATCGGGTGAAATTGCCAAAACTCCAAACAGCGAGTGAATTGCGAACATTTTGACAGCTGAACTACTGGATGTTGATGGTACATTTGCCTGAATGGTAAAACTCGTATAGACTTTTTTCTTCGATACCGAACGAATGGTACGTTTTTTCTTATTTGTAAGTTAAGAATGAATGCTAATAATAAAATAGTTGGATTTAGCCGAGTGCTTACACATTATCGACGAGAAGGGAACACAAAATAGTATCCAGCAAAAAGGCATACTGAACCCTGTTTCATCTGCAATCACACTTAGACAATGTTTAGTATTAATGTCAAAAACTGTCTCAGTTTTACTTTTTACTTTTTACTTTTTACTTTTTACTTTTTACTTTTTACTTTTTACTTTTTACTTTTTACTTTTTACTTTTTACTTTTTACTTTTTACTTTTTACTTTTTACTTTTTACTTTTTACTTTTTACTTTTTACTTTTTACTTTTTACTTTTTACTTTTTACTTTTTATTTTTTACTGTTTACTTTTTACTTTAAAACAACAAAATTTCGAACCAAATTTGAACATATGAAACTTAGTTTTGAAATGATTTGTTGGGCATTTAGCTCAATGAAGGCTGCAATGCCTTTCATAAAATTCATAATGTATGTTGTAATTATGATACCAGACACAGACCCATACAAACGATAGTACCATTTGGACGGCCAGATAAGTTGGCAAGAGTTCTTCGCTTTAGTTCGCTACTTATGTGGAAGCTATTTTACGCTTTGCTGAACAAGATGATGTTATTTTCTTGGCAAGCATTATGTCGTTCCATTTGCTCACGAAGTCATTTAGCTTAGCTGTTGCCATATCTGTCTGAACTTCGCTCTCAGGGAGTTTCGTTCTTCCGGCCGAGTTGTCCGTATTGGGGTAAACAAGTAATCTACCGTAATTATCCGCCAACTACTAACATCTACTAGTAACTTTCAGTTGTGCTTCGCAGTTAGATCGTCATTGGCAATACAGAAAAAAAGTTGAATATCATATATACGTACCAAGGACCCCTAATAAGTGTAGTTTTCTATATTTAGAGCTAGTTGCGCTCCACTTGGCCTTTTGCTCGCTAAGCCGTTGCCACTTCTCACTGCCTGCAGTGCCCTCTCCTCATAACCAAGCTCGCTAAGCCCGGTGAGGGCCGTGTGAATTTTCACAGGTGCTAAAATGTGTACAAATTAATCACGCTTCGAAGCAACTCTCGTTTCAAGGTGCCAAACTCTCCCTTCACAGAGTGCTGACGGATACATAGTATATGCGCTGGCTGGTACATATAGAGTAAGGGACATGGGAGGCAATATGATGTAGAAGAACTTTTCTGTGCTTGTTTGGTCATTGCACTAATGGCGACAGGCAAACTGCAATAGTCCAAGTTTTAATAGTTTTTAATTTATCCCTAGACCGAATGGAGTTATTGCTATTTAGTCGAAGTTGAATCGTTAAGGGCACAGTCAAACACAAGTCACTGTCGGTGTTTGATGTTACATGCTACTGTGCGTCATTTCATTTCAAGTTACCTCAGATAGCAGTATAATAAACACCAAGGTGAATTGTCGGTTACAGCGAAGTTGTTTACATTGGCACAACTAACACAAAAAGTTGAGTGAATTAGCCGCACGACATTGGCTATCGTTTGGGACACGTATCATTGATAAACAAAGATCTTTGTGGTTAACAAAAAAAGTTTTCATTAAGTCTGTATTTGAAATTGTGAATTAAATTACGGTGAAACGTTCCCCTGACTGTCCTTCACCTAAAAGCTAGAATGAGCGCAAATTAAAGGTTACCTTTTTTGTTGTTGTCATGTTGAACGTGTCATCGAAAACACTCCAATCCAGGCGACTTAAACGAGCAGGAAAAAAGCATTTTACTTAGCAACTGACGCTGTTACTGGGCACAAGTCACGCTATCACGTGGCTACTGCGCATGACTTGCTGAACTTGTGCGACCTTCAACATTAGACTGTCATAATTTTCTAAAATTATAATCGAAGAACGTTGGGAACGATTCACATTTTTTTTTGTTAGAAATGGCATTAGGCGATTAGAGTTGCCATGACTTTTACACCTTTCTTTCTTTTGCGTCTTGGCTTATCTTTTTCAGTTCAGGCTGTCTTTCTCTCTACATCGCTCACTCGCTCGCACTGGCTCCAGGAAGGTGTAGTTCGACTGTTACAACCGTGTCTGCAATTCTTTTCACAGACTATACAACTGTATACACACCTGTTTACTCTGTCTGCTGTGCACTTGCATCCGGCAGATGGTATGCGGCGAGATGTGCATATGTTTCTAATCGTTATGGTTTTATTCCAGCACAACAGTCTTCGTTGGCATGTTCGAAAAACAAAAGCTAACGTCCTGTTTTCGATATTATGTCGAGTAATTCTTCGCTCAATAAGGCAGATCATAATAACATAATTAATATTGCAATTACATGCTGTTACCAATCTTCATAACAAAATTTAGCTGTTTTTTGATTATCAAGTACAAAACTGATGTAATTACGATTCTAAACTTAAAAAAATCGTAATTTTTAAAACACGATAAACTTGTCCTTTGAAAACAGTACGCATAAAAAGTCTAATAATTCAAAGCATCCTTTTTAGAAACGATTATCCATTTTATTATGCAATAAAAATTGAATAATCATCGTTTGGAGGATTCAAAACCTTGTTATCTGGTTTACTTTTGGAAGAGCTTCAGTATACTTCTCCTTGAAGCGCTTTTGTATTTTAGAAAAATCCTCGGCCCTTACCCTTAGTATGCCGACGAAATAAATTGGTCGAAAAAAAATTCGGGGGCTATAGCCTCCCCTAGAAATGAGCGCTAGTTCCGCCAATGGGTTTATTAGTATAAAGTATTTCTTAGTTATGCTGGAAAGTGATAAAAGTGACATTTTTCATGTGATAAAAATGCAATTCTTGATAGTATTTAAAACAAATTAATACTTTTTTCCATTTTTTCCTTTTTTTGGGTCCTGGGCCCTTTTGTAATGTCAACAAAGTGTCAGGGAGACCAGTTCTACCTATCGAGACAGGCAATGTGGTCCACTAAAACACAGGTAGAGTTCCAAGCATAGCCGACTCGCCTATGCCCGCAGGTTGAGGCGTTCCGGCCCCGCGCGGACTCCACGAACTGACTCTGAGATCTCTCTGCCAAAGGCCGGAATGTCTTATTTTAAATATAATGATGATGATGATGAGGAAAAAAAGATAGATTGAATTTGTAAATGCGCTTTGCTTTGGATATTTTGCACTAATTGAGTTGTAAAATGTAGTATAGTGAAGAAGTGGAGGACCGCCTAACACCGGTCCTCAACCGCGCGCCTATTATCAATATTCCAACACAAACAACTACAAACAAACTAATAGAAAGACAAATTTTGGACCGCTAGTGGTTATGAACTTATCATGGCAAATTTCATCGTACATCCCCCTAGCATTTATGCACTATCCCAAGATAGGTCTACAAATTAAATTGAGCGCAGCATGACTTGGACGTTCGCGGTAGTCGACAGAAACTTTAAAATATAGAGTCGAACCCGCTTCCCAACCCTCAAGACCAAAGAGCTAGTGCGCAGTATCTATAATAGAAATCCTTTGTCAAACCCCAAAAACCAACCGCTAGAAATTTTTTATTATTATGAATTAAATGCAATATTTAATGCAAGAATTTAATTAATTTTCCCATCCCATGCTAACTTAGCATCTCAATTATTGCCCGTAATCATTTTAGAATGCTCTTTCGGCATCCAAACCGGGTTTGGTATCCCGTTAAATCCCCTTACTAAATCTAAGTCCCCGACTAATAAAAAACAGCATTTTTGGAGATGTGACAGCTGTGATAAATAGGATGAGCCCCAGAAACATTCATCTATTAATTATCAGATATCCCCGTACTGGCTTTATTCTTAAACGGAATAAAAGCACTTTATGAATAACGTAACAATCACATTTGGTAAATTTTTGCCCCTAGTCCCACTTGAAATCTTAAAAGTATTTTGACATATATCCACATTTAGAAGTAAACGTGACCGCTGTTCATTTACTGATTAGTCAAAAAGTCCTACACCACGACAAGGTTAAGTTTTATCGTAGGGTGAAACAAATTAATACTTTTTTGAATCAAATTAGTTCATGGTACATTTCAAATGTTTTCTATATTATTGAAGAACGCATACTCTTGGCTTTCGTCATTCGCCTTTTGCCTATGTATTTGATCTTGCATTTTTCGTCGTTTGGTTATTATGTATTTTGTTCTTAAATTTTTCGTATTTTTGTTGTGCTATCTGTTCTCCGTCGCCTTTTCCTGTCATCTTCTTGTCGTTTTTTGGCTTTTAATTCGATTGTAGTCACTTTAACGGCTTTGAGTCATTTATGATTTCTACGGGACTGGAATTTGAACCCGAGTCCTCAACGTGACAGGCGTGAGTGCTAACCAATACACCGTGTTGGCCCCTCGCTTTTTGTTGTTTTTTGTTATTCTTAACATCTGGTATTCTGTCATCGTCTTTTTAGTCTCTTTTTGCGATTTATTAGCGATAGTGTCGTCATTAGGGTCTGTTTTGGCATGGCGTGTCACTGTTTTGCTGACTTTTAATTGTCTTTTAATTAAAGGCTACACCTATTTATAGTCTTTTCGTCGTTTTGTAATGCTGTTTTTTGGCATTTTTGAGGCTGTTTTAACGTTGGCGCCTTTAAACCATATTTTTGTCGTTTTTCGTTTTTTCGCCTACTTGTCTTCACTTCTTCGTCATATTTTTTCGCATGCATTTCACTGCCTGCTCGTCGTTTATTTGCTGTCGTTTCATCGTTCTTTCATCTGTTTTTTGTAATCTCTTTGCTGCCTTTTCTCCGTATTCGTCGTTTCATTGTGATTTATTTTTTATATATTTATATGGTCTTTCATGGTCCTTTTTCCATCATTCCATCGTGTTTTCGTTTTATGACATTTTGCCACCTTTTCTTTTCGTTTTTAGTGTCATCTTTTCATCATCTTTCGTCCTGTTTGTTCCTAAGACAACAAAAATGGTTATATTTTTATTGTCTTTTCGTTGTTCTTCCGGCGTCTTTTTGACAACGTATACTCGCCATCTTTTCGTAGTTTTTTTGCACGTTTTATCGCCTATTTGACACTTTTTAAATGTCTCTTTCCCATGTTTTGTCGCAGTTGTGGCAGTTTTTTCGTCGTCTTTTTATCGTATTTTTCCATCTTTTAATCACTGTTTCATTGACTTTTATTCACATTTTCCTCAACATTCCGCTGTCTTTCGCCATCTCTTCGTTGTCTTTTCTATTTATTTAGTCATCTTTTCATCACTTTTTCATGGCTTAAATACCAAGAGTTTTTGTTTGGCTCGTAGAAAGAGCATATTGAAAATTAATGCATAGGATTTCTTGTAATGATTATAATAACAACCCTATTCGCTTGATTTTGAAATTCTATCACACTACAGGAATCATATTAAGGAACTGCCAAATTGTGGGGAAAAAGCAAAAATGAAAATATTTTGCCATTTTGGCGTAAATATCACTACGGTCGGAAAGCGAAAGTAGAGATGTGAAGAATTTCATGCCATTAAGGTGAAGGTCGTCAGAGGCCAGCTGCCTTTTAACTGATTTCAGTACTTGTTTTCACTATCGTTTTGTTTATGCTAAGTTTATGCTAAGTTGCTAGCAGTAGGTAATAATCTTTTATGAACAATTATGAAACGTAGAATAGCGTATCGATTTTTACTGTTGAACTAGATTCGACAGTAATTCTATCACATAAAATGTTGTTTACGGTGAATTTTATAAGTATATTTTCGACACTTCACAACCGTTAATTAAATAGTGAAAATTATTGGCCAATTTCATGCTCAACGTAAATATGGCATCACTCCCGTTTCCTTGGTAACGTATCAACAACGACGATCGCGGATTCGGAATTTCAATCGAAACGAAGTAAAGTTTTTCATATCAATTCAAGTGAACAGTTTGGGCAAAATCATTTAATATCTTACCAGATAACTGTTCGGGTGGTAAATTAAAGTTTTCTGTGTTTCAAGTTAAGTTTCGCAAGTGATGTGATAAATGGAACGGCCGAAAAAAAATTAAAGAAAAATCGACGGCGAAAAAGTGAAAATATAGTGATGAATTTTAATTGGGCAGAAATCTCAGTATTTAGTGTAAGTTATGCCCCAAAAAGTAATAGAACCTATAGAATGCAATGTTTAGTACTTCGAGTTGCAAGATCTGATTACGGCTAGCAGGTTAGTTAAAACTAATTTTATTTTTTTGTGATGGTTTCCCGGGTCTATGGGAGTATGTTGATACACTGAAGAAGAGAAGGGAAGGGTGATTTTCGGTGCCATACTGACTGCCATAAATGTACTCTGACGACCTTGTCCTTAACGCATATAATGATGAAAATTTCTATCTCAAGGTGAAGAATGCTAGTTCTTATTGACAGCATTAAAGCAAATCATCCATTTGTTATACACTGCCCATTGAAGTTAACTATTCCATTCGCTTCTTTCTGTCAGAAAGACTAAAGTTATGCTTTTCGGGATATCATTTATTGCATGTAGCGTACTCGTACTTTTTGTCACTAAATGAAACTTTCAATCTTTTCCGTAAAGTTTATGAAAATCCGCAGATTTGAGCACTTGATCCGTAGGTCCGTAGAAAATTCCTAAATTCGTAGATCTGGCATCACTGCGGGCCCGCTAGCCTCGCTGAGCGGCCAACCCTTTTAGGTCCAATACACCATCACATGGATCACGTATCTTTGTCAACTCGAACGATCGGTCGAACGAGTTTATTTTCTTAGCCTTATAGTAACTTTTGCAGAAGCGTAGGTATATTCAATTAGGTTAATTTTGCTCGTTCGTCCACCGAATCGCAGTGCGAACGAGGCAGTGTCAGTATTATGCGAAACGTCGTAAGAAATTCGTGAACGTAGGTGGAAGTGGATCGAACACACCTTGAGGAAAGGAGCAAACGAGATCTGCAGAGAAGCGCTCGACTGGAATTCGCAAGGACAGCGTAGAAGAGGCAGATCTAGAAGCTCATGGCGACGCAGCTTAGCCAACGACATCCGAGCTGTCGAGAACGAGAACCTGTCCTGACGACAGGTAAAGGCCATGGCATGTAACCGTCGGCAGTGGAGCTCTGTTCTGTTGGATTGGCGGACATGAGCACATAAGTAAGTAAGTATCGACAATCGTGGCATTTTCAATCTGTTAGTGAAAAGTATTCATGGAGTTCAGTCGGTACGTTTAGTGTTAATATTTCGTAACATAAGTTTTCGCACAAGACATTTGATAAGATTCTATTGAATGTCAATGCAAACTGTTGAATGTATATAAATAACGGTTTTATGCCTACGGAAGGAGCGTCAAACGGTGCACCAATTCCGCGGGCTTTTCCCTTCTCGAAGAAAAACAATAAAGAAATAAAGAAACGTAGTGGATAGTTACACATTTCACGAACACATTTTACGTTTAGGACATCAAATTCATGTTGGTTGACATAAGGGCAATAATTTGTGACCTATTAGGATGGATAAACCTTGTAATTGTTTTTCAGAAATGGAGACGACTAAAATCGTAGGTGTATGATTGTCGTTTCAGACCTGGGAAGTAAAAATGCGCTTGCACATGAATGATTGATTTAGTGATTATAACAATGCTTGACAATGACGCATTTATCAATAGTAAATTTTTAAAGTTTAGTTACTTTTATTACATTGTTCAATTCGTGGAAAGATTGTTGGCCGACTGCTACATATATGTTTTCCTTTTCGACGGCACCATTTGTGAAGACGTATTTTAAAAGACTGGACCGCAGAAATAAAAATTTTCTGAACTAGAAAACGAAAACAAAATTAAGGTGCCCCATTCTTTTAGGAATTATCGGTCGATGATATCGATAGGTGCTAGTATAGTAGTCAACCCCAATTTTTTTTAACATACAAATTGTTCAAAACAGATCTGAGGAGAAGAATCTTGAAAAAACTGCTAATGATTTTAAAATATTTTCAGATTGTACCTACGACCATTTACGACAAATCAAATGAGGAAAGAAAATCGCACGACTGACACAAAAGCTTAAGACAGTTAAATATATACTTATAGCAGCCTGAAACTATCAGTTTCATTAAAAAAAACGCCAAAATCCTAGGTATCCCACTATTAAACGTTTTTGCTGATTTCTATAGGAAGACCCGATGCCAGATAGCTGCGCACGATACCCATACCTGATCGGCAAACACATTGTCACCAAATTATTGGTTAAGGGCTCATGGTTCGAAACCTTCGCCAATACTACAGTAACGGGTTGTACGACAAATAACTCGTTGGAAAGAAAACAAAATTATTGTTACGTTACAAGTAAGGCAAAACTATCAGAACGTGCAGTACCGACAGGCGCGCTCTAAAAGCGGGGGTCATCACTTACTGTCTTCTGTAATGGGTCGCGCACAATTGGTACGAATTGAATCCTCTCAATCAAAATTCCTTTATCGACCGTTTGACGGCGCGATCAAACGGTCCTGCCTTGGGAGCATGACATTTGCGCAGTAATTCTACCGAGCTGTGGCGAGGGCCGCTCGACAACACTAATCGCTAGCCTCGGAAGAAGACAAGGTTAGTAACTCCATACTGTTCATAGTGCTTGATACATCGGTAAAACTGTACGTTGGCACCCAACTAAAAACGAACCATTGACCTTGTAAAACCTAGCTTGGCTAGCAGACAGTTAGAATGGAAGTTGATCCACTACACTTAAGGGAAGAAGAGCTCATTCGGGAAATGGCACTGCGTAATATTACGGATTTAGGGCAAACGACTCGAAGAATCAATTAGACACGTTTGCTAAAGGCTTAAGGAAGACATGACCCGTGGATAATTTTATGCAAATTCCTCTCACGTTATGAGTGATTGCGCAAGAGGACGTGGTCGAAGTCGACAAGTTCCGTTTTCGGAATGACAGAAATCGACACTAAGTTCCTCACATCTACAAGTCCATCGCTGACCGTTTTTGGAACGAGAGAAACGGACTAAAGTGAATCACAATCCTGGATATGAGGAGCGACGGGACTACTATTGACCGTAGAACCGGAGCGGTACAGAAGTGAAGCTTACGGTCCCTGTCACAAAAAACGGGAGAGTAGTGACAGGACTCCAGCTAGAAATAATTTAAAGCTATGTCAACTGGCTAAGCCGCGCCAACAAAGTGTTAAACACACCCAAATACCGTTAGTTAGATTGGGACAAATCGAGCCTGGTATATATACACTATGAAGATCAATGTTTTGCCAGAAATGCAATGAACCAGACGATTGCAGTCCAGCAGAGAAACGTGCATACATTCAAGATAATAAACTGAAACTAGTAACATTATTACTATTATCATGATCTGTAACTATAATATTAATAACAATAGTTATAATTACAAACAAGCAGATGACCACAAGAAAATGACCTCTAATTCTGTTTGCTCACGTTTGCACTTACGTCCTGTTGGAAAAGTAGCCCGTGGCATATGCAAGTATACAAGTATTTTTCTTTCCAAATATTTCTATTAGAGTAAGTGCGATGAGGGAGTAAATAGGGGGGGGGTAAAAGTGCGATGAGGGTAAAAATGCGATGCAATGATTTATCAGTGCGGATTTCGAGTAGATTGACTACATTGGCATGGATGGGTGAGTACTTTGACAGCTTAAATCTATCGTAAACTTTTGTTGTTTACGAAGCATAGTTGCTGAGTTATGGGTAAATGTTATTTTAGAACGGTTTTGATGTAATATTTCGTTAAACGGCAAATACGATATCAACAGGAGGATATTACTTATTGACAAATTGTAGCCGCGTTTTACATCACTCAGATATCTTTATTGAAATTGCAGTGAGAAGAATTTACAAAATATATTTCGCGTTTCCGTAATTTTATCAAACCCCGTCAAACGCCTAGCGAGGCAAAAGTTCGATTTACTGAGTCCTTGCGACTTATAAGGTACTGCGCGCGACTCTGTTCGTCTGTCAGCGTTTTAGCTGCGATTCTCAATGCGGGTGTTCGGGGAAAGGCTTCGTTTCTATCACGGAGCGAAAAAACTCCAGTTTGTTTCAAACGAAATTTTTATAACAAGAACAACCTAAAAACATTTTTGATTCCAGCTGATGTATAGTTGAATGTGAAGACGTTGAGTTACTGCATCACTATAAAATATATTTTGTTGTTGTCCTTCTTTATATCTCACGAAAATTGATGACAACTTCAAAGATCGCACTAATGCCCCGCCCTACTCTATATTTTATATTTGAGGATTTAAGAGTTTTAAGCTACAGTGTGTTTACCTGGCAGAAATATAAAGAAATCCATAATTCACTCAGATTATATTGACAACTACAATGAAAAATTCTCAGTATTTATAGAATCACCTTTCTACTATTATCCTATACGACAAAAAAACAAATAAAACAATCAATAGACTATAAAAAAGTCATTGGTTTCGAATCATAAAATCAACGCAACATTCTCGAATTCTCTAGTAGCAAGCATGAGTTTCAGAATGTTTTGTTTACATTCAGCATGTGCGTGTGATGTGATGCCGTTTCGCCGCATCTCTGTCTTGCTTTCTCTGTCTGTGGAGGTTCCAGTCTCTCTGGGGGGTGTACCACACGGGATGGAAGAAAATTGCGCATTAAGTGAACACTGCTATCAATTATCTGGCCTGGCAACAAAGGTTCATACTGCATCGATTGCTGCGTACACGTAGTAGGCAGGCAGTGTGATGTCAAGCAAAAACAGTGAGAGAACAACAAATGGAACAAGATAACAGGGGAGTCGTGTTTGGTGTTTGAGACATTCTTTACATTTTTTTATTAGTGCTTCAATAATCATGTTAATTTCTTATTCTTCAAAATGGTTTTTCTGTTTATGTTACTTATCCTTATTAGTTTTGACGCTAAACAAGTTGTATATTCTTTGATTAATTAAAATTGCTTTTGGAACAGACACGGCCTGCAATCAAGCATTATCTCATCGCAAAATTCTCATTAGACCGAGATAAACAAACGGAATTGGAGGCTAAAAATTAAACCTGCGGTTAAAGATGTTTTTCGCATGCAACGAAACGTTTCAAATCGTTATACATAGCTGCCTGCGTCACTAAGTCATACGTATACATTGTTATCCGGAGGTTTATCTCCGCGGTTAAACTTCATCACCTGGAGCCGGTGGGACTGATTTACCGTTTCCTTTTTGCGATTTCTTCTGTGTATACGCGCAGCATCAATTCGAGAGCATCTATACCGACTGAACTGCCTTCCAATACGGTAAGTGCTTGTTCCTTGGAGGTAATTCGTCTTGAACTTTTTCCTGCTCCGCATGAAATATACACGAAGGTACATAATGCGGGACATACATATCGAGATTGAAGAGAAGAAAGTTTTTACGTTTGTCAGAATGTGGACTGGTTATGTGTGTTCGGTTCGGTTTGCTCGGTTGCTGGTTTGGGGGTGTGGGGGAGGTGGAGAGAAAGAGCGACAGAGAGTGGAAGCATAAAAGTTTTGAAATTTATTTTCCCATGTCAAGGAATGAGAAATGATCCTGGCTGGACCAGCCATGCCGTGGATAGCAGCTCAGTTTTCCATCGAAGCTGCAAACTTGAAGCACCGCCTTTCGGTGACGTATGTCCCTGGATCCGGATTGATCGATTCCCGCTAGCAGTTCCTTTTCCTGGTTGGTACACCCGGTGTTGGGCAGGAAAATTTCTATTCAATGTCGAAGAAGATAAATCGTGCTGGTGAAAATGCGGTCTGTCAAATTTTTAATGGAATCTGTCTTACGCTAGCCACCTTTCCCAGCTGAAACAAGCTGCTTTACTAATGTTTCAAAATTTTAAGTTTAGCGTTAATCCCGTAGGTATTAAACTATTCGAAAACTCTGAAACGAGCGGGATGAAACGTTTTTCACAGAACGGTTCCAATTACGTAGAACATCGGTTCGGCAATTACTCAGCGTCGACGAAGGAAATGCTTGCACCATTAATCATCATTTCGCAGAATTATAAAAATAACAGATTCCATAATATTGGAAATTGATTCATCCGTTACGCATCGTTGCGGAAGTGAACACACAAGCTGTGAGTGTGCAGCATTTCAGTAGATATCAACTTATTAATTCTTACATGTCATCTATACTGTCGGCAGCAGTCGCAAGACACACTAGGAAAATGAGAAAAACTTTTCTGATAAATAATGTATGTTTTCTCATTTATTGCTGGTTTATGGTGGATCATTTTGTCCAAAATTTCAGAAAGTAAAAATACAGTCATTGTTTTCATGTCCAAATTTTAAGAGGGTTTGACTCGCGGTTACATTCTACTGGATACCTTGAGAAAAGTGGCCACAAGTCTCTTAAATTATATTGTCAGAAAACAGCTATAATACCAAATAGTTATTTCTTCTTTGTTCTTTGAAAAAAATTCGCCTTTGCCTTTTGCAGTAATGAAGTTTGCGTTTTGGTAGATTTACTATGGTACAGTCCCTAATGCTAGTAGCAGGCTGTTGTGTACTTTTTTATGTAAGTAGTGTATTAGGTACCTCACCTATAGGTTGTTTTATGACTGTAATGCAAACTACGGCGAAGATAACTATCATGTTTGCAGTTTATTTTTATGCGTGCTAACTTTTCGTAGTCGTTCAGAGCGTTGTTGGTAGACTTGGTAGGTACCTACTGTTCATTACTGTGGAGCATAAAAAATGATTAGATATTCACTTTGAGCAAACAATGTTGCTTTGATTAGAGAAAAGGTAGCAACCGAGAGCGTAGCAACCAACGACTTCGGACAAAAGTGAGTGCTTGTTGCTTGTCGTTTTTCAACGACTTCCAGGAAGGTTTTTTTACATAAAAATAACTGATTTTAAGCTGCAGATCAGAGTAAACCGGTACCACGGCTAACGGTCATTTTCAGGTTGCCATATTTTTCCCATACAAAAATTAACCGCAACAAATCATTTTTAGGAAAAAAATGTTTCAGTGGTTGGTTGTGTTTTGACTCAAACTTTGAACACTTCAGAATAGAATGCTCGTTAGTATTGCCAAGAGGGCAAACTATTACGCGTATTGTGCATCCCCGTGTTCGTTAGAATGTCCTCTATTCGGTCAGGTACGCCATTAAACTGTAGGACTCATTGTAGGAAATCAGTGGGGGGTGAGAACTCAAATTTACACTTAGTAAGCTTACTCTTAGCAATTCGTGTAAAAAAATCTGTTTTTTCGATTGCATTAAAGAGTGTCCCACATAAAATGGCACCACGAAAGAAACGCTGTAGAAAATTACGTAATTGACCGATCCTTTTCAAACTTTCAGGCAATAAAATATAACCCATCAGTAAACTTTTGGCATATTAATTTTATTAAACTTCGATGCCATAACCGCATGCTCGCACCTTACGCTTAACCCTACTCATAAGGTTATGTACAACATCTGGCTGTAGCTTCTTCTGTACGGAAACCCACTTGTTCTTCATGTCTTCCTCAGATTCGACCTCCTTGCTTCCATTGTGCCTGCTTCATAATAGCCCAGTATTTTTCGATGGGCCTTAGTTCCGGTGCGCTAGGGAGGGGAGGGGGGGACTCTTGTCCATGCCCAAGTAACAAATTCAATTTTAAGATGCACTTGAAGAGGTTTCCAGCATTTGCTCCTTAAAACTGAATATAAAACTTGCAATTCTACAAATCTGCGATAAAACAGCCATAAAATCCTTATAAATCTGGGGAGGCCCACACTAAAGAAGGTTTTCAAGAATATTTCCAAAGGTCCTTTTAAAACTTGTAATTCTTATCGATATGTATTTATAGTGACTTCCAAGAGTCGGTTGAAATCAAAAGAAAACCACCACAAGTGTTGATGATTTTATGGTTGTCGTCTCAAAGAACACTTGCAAGACATCATACACTTTTCACAGTCTTAATTTTTTTAAAATGACTAAAAGCTATAAGAGAAAAACATTCACAGATATTGCTTTTCCAAAATGGATATAAATGAAAATTGAAAATAAAAGCAGCTGCTTTGTTGTTAATCAATGAGAAATTTTTCTTGTCACGCTCAGTTTGTCGATGTTTTGTGACATGAAAGCTAGAAAATTTTAACGCGCCGGTTATTTTCGCTAGATTATTAAAAAAATTATTTAATAAAAAAAATTCAATAATTTCATGAAGAAGTTGATAGCTACCAAATTTTTAACAAATTGCGGCAAAAAGTCTTTTAAGTGTCCGAACATTTATTTAAAAATATAAGATCACTTATGGTATTGCATAACAACATATTTATAAACGCCCATATGCAATTGGCTAGAATTTCAAAAGTAATCAAAACAGTTCTGTTCGCCATTTTTTCAATGGTTTTATCTAAATCAACCTGAAAGCGCTTATTAGACTAACATTTCTTGCACAAGACAAAGAAAAATTTTCCAAGAGGTCGATAAGTTCATCTATACTTATTGTATTCTTGAAGAAGACAACTTGTACTTGAACAAGAATTGTTAGAATTACTTAAGGGGAGCAAGTTTTTTGCAAGCATAAACAAAGAAAACGTCAACAAAGCGTCAATGTAAGATGTTTTTTTGTGCTGGAGGTTCACCTACTTATATTGAGTTTAATATTTTTTAAGTACAGCAGTCATTATGATTGTCAATTTAAATTGATTTTAAAAATTAAAAGAGGGCTGCACGACAGTTCCTTGCGTAAAGTTACACAGGTACAACCGTCTTTAAAAAAAATATGCTTCAACCCCTTCGAACATTTTCCCAACACCGGCTAAAGACCTCTATATTCAGTTTAAAAAATACAAACAACTCTACAAACCGGCACCGCCTCCGCCAAAATACAATCGAACCAAATTTTCTAATAACATACAAATCTACCATTGATGCATCATCACCGGCATAGTCCTTTCTCAGCTCATTTGGAAATCTTTATTGTTTTTTGATTTCGCTGATTTTTTATATCAAATCTTGCTAAAGTTTCGATTAAAAGATCCATATTTGTTCAATTTTCTCCTGGCTCAGATGCCCATTTTGACAGATCAGTTGTTTACGCTCGAATGTTCTTTCTTCAGAGTATGATTTCTCTTACAAGAGTATACGGTTTTAAGACGGTTTTATGGTAGTATTGTTAAGACAAATCAATCTTGCAAAAGAATGTCATAAATTTTTGTCAAAACTATTGCTAGGTTTTAAGGAACGTCGTTTTTGAGCAGAAATCAAGTATCCTATAAAACCACTTATAAGGTGTATTACACTTATTGATATTTCAGTTTTATGCGTGTTTCTTCAAGTCTCCTTCAATCATACTTCAGAAATGATAATCAAATAAGATAACATTCACTTGAGGAAAAATATTATAAAACCTGATAGATTTTGCAATGTTCTGATAAAACTACTATAAGAAATGCATAAGACCAATTTGCTATTGGATTGTTACTTGGGTGGGTATGAAGCAGACGCTTCTGAAGATACTCCTTGAGGTAGATCTGCCCGTTTACTGTCCCGGTAGTCACGAACGGCGCACTCCGTTAAGGATCAAACAGAATGCTGCGTCAACGCGTCTGCCAGCGTTATTCTGACCGTTTTCCCATGGGTTTACTGTCGAATTGACACCGACGGATGCGTCGACGCAGTATTCTGTTAAGGCCCAGCCACAATGCATACGGATTTTACTACGTTGCGGCAATTTGACAGAAAATCCATGGAAAAACTGTCAAATTTCCGCAACGTTGTAAAATCCGTATGCATTGTTTCTGGGGCTTTTACAGTTTCCGGGCCCGTGACTTTCCCGTATTTTGCAGTTCGACACGATTTGGAGCCTTCTGCATTTTGTACGTATGCAGTTTCTCCCGGTCCTTGGTTCTCTGAACGAAAGACTTGGACAGATTCAACTGTTTGGCCACATCCCTGACCGAAGCATTAGCATTCCGCTTAAACGCTTCCACGCTACGCTTGTGATCCTGATCACTAATAGAACATCCATTCTGACCGCATTTCTTCTTCCGTTCGATGTTCAGAATTTTGTAGTAACGTTTTCACACGACTCACCGCAGACAGCACGATTCCGAGTTGCTTTCCGATGTTCCGATGAGAGAATTAAGGATTTTACAGGTGCTTGCGCAAAATCAATTCGCGACAATGCTTTTCGGGTAATGTAATTTTGACGTAGGACTACGTCTTACGGCAAGTTTTAAGATAGGGTGTCATTCCAAAAAATCGAAAAATGCGAGCGTCACGAAAAATGAAAGGTTTTGAGCGCTAATAGCTCAGCGGTTTTCCAATCGATTTTCAATATTCTTACACCAATCGATTGGAAAATCTTCTAAGAATTGACCCAAATAAAGAAAAGTGTGGATTCTTGATGTTGAACTATTGAAAAATTGGAAATAATGAACCTATGTTTTACCAGAATTATCGTTTCGTGATTGGTTGTTGGAAATGACGTCATCAAAGTAGAAACGCGTTTTCACGCTTCGGCTTATAATTCAGTCAATTTTCAATAGATTTCCAACATATTTACACCAATTGATCGGGAAATCGATTGAAAATATTGAAAATATAGAAAACTACTGATTTTGTTTTTGAAATTGAATTTGAAAAATTTTTGTTTTTGAATTCATTTTGAAAATTTGAATTATTTTCATATTTTTGCCTTCCCTCGTCAGTGCTTCCCTAGCACGGATGACAGAAATATATACGATATAAGCTATGGGTTAAGCTTCCTTATGATTGTATTTAATTTACGCCCTTTAGAATCCGATCGAAAATTGTTGAGCTTCAGCTGTTGCTGCTTCCCACGGATAAGGCAACGAAGACATGCAAATTCACCAAGCGAGGTGTTGGAGCTGGAGCACTCGTTTCGCTGCCGTGAAGGAATATCTGGCTGCTGAAGTTCTGGAATTGGGAGGACATATGCTGCTCGCGACAACGCAACGATCAGAATTATCGTCACTTGCAGCTGGCCATCCGCAACAACGAAGAGTTGAACAAATTGCTGTCCCGTGTCACCACTGCTATGAGAAGTGTCTCCGAACATCCAAACTGTTTTGTTGCTGCCCAAGAAGACAGAAAAAAAGACTTAAATTTCCAACATATCACGGCGAAAAACCGTTCTTTTAAGAACGAAACATATGTTCATGAAGATTTGAGGAATTTTCACTCACTGATTTAAATTCTATTTAACTTAGATTGATCTGATTGTTCGCTTCTTATCAAATAATTTTAACCGATCACCTCTCGCGCTTCTGTTCGCTTGTTGCTGGTTGAGTTGGCCGTCTCGGAAAGTACCAAAGCAGCCAACAAATATTCCAGCTCCAAGTAAATGTGTTCGGTCAAGCGTCAAAATGAATGAAACCATGGGTTTAATAAAATGAAAGAGATTTAGTAACATCTTTTGCATCTTCATATAAGAATTTGTTCGTTCTTCAAAGAACGGTTTTCAGTAATTGATGAAACCTAGGAAACTTGGAACTTAGGGCTTTCCACTCAGTTTTCTTTAGCAACACAAATTTATGCATCACCAATGCTACAGTAATAATATGTAGCATAATTTTTCCTTGGCAGCAAAAGGCGAACAGCTCACTGGTAACGTTGCTCTTTTGTTCAGACTGAAATTGAAATATTCTATTTTATTTTACGTACATGATAGAATGAAGGACCATGAAAAATAGGTGTGGTCGATTCTTGTCGTTTGCTCTAGTACATAACACGGAGTAAGCCGGCGAACAGCATTATTCAAACGCTAGCTGAGCTACTGCCAACGTCGTTTGCCAGGGCAAACGAAAGTCACGCTCAACTCGTGCATTTTGCAGTGTGTGTGCAGTGTGTTGGAGCTGGAGCACTCGTTTCGCTGCTGTGATGAAATATCTGGCTGCCGAAGTTCTGGAATTGGCAGGAAATATGCTGCACGCGACAACAAAACGACCAGAAGCATCCCACGTCACTTGCAGCTGGCCACTTGGAGTGGTATTTCATCGTGATTCAGGATCATACACGAACGGTTTCGTTGATCTCATAGCTGCTGAGGCTTTCCGGTTGGTCCGTTGCAACAAGCCGTGCCTGGTTTGCGGTTATCGGTATTCCAATTTACCGAACAGAGAATTAGGTAAGGTGCGTTAGTGCAAATTAATTGCAAACTGGAGTTATGATAATCAAACAATCGGTCCTTTTAAGGGCCACACAACGATTGAAGAGTTTATTATATTTTCTTGCCCAGAAAAGTTGAATTTTTCGCCATTGCGGACGACCAGCAAATGACGGAAATAAGTTTTCTGGTCACGGGCGACATTTTCTGCGACTTCCAAAACGTCTGCAGGTTGTAAATGCTTTATCAGTGTTCTTTTGTAAGCCGCAGAAAAGTTGCGCAAAATTTCAACTTCTTGAAAACTCGCGCGTACCGTCTACCGATTACTAGAGGAAAAGCACTATTCAACGTAGAAACATATAAAAATTTATTTACTTATTTATTTACTGGTTTAGTTACTGACTTGGTTTCGTTTTAATAAAATATATTCAATCAATTCATGGATATAACTCCAAAATCGGTTGAGGATTGAATGTATACAATGTTTCTACCTTGATAAACGTTACGCTTACGTATGTTGCTTGTACACATGAAGAATCGTATTATTACATACATGGATACATCCTACTATCGCTACAAAGAGACTTACGTGGTCCTACGTCACCTATGCGGTCGTGTCTTGTGCACAACCCCTCTGATTTTTACCAATTTTCGAAAAAGGCGACATCCATTTAGTACGTTACGCAAATTTTGACCAAAATCAACCCCCCGTCCCCCCTTTGTCACACTTTGTCTCATCTTCATGATCCCCCCTGAAAAAGTACGTCGTGTCAAGGAAACCCCCCCCCCTCACTTCACAACAAAAAATTTTAATATGCG
Organism: Sabethes cyaneus; assembly: GCF_943734655.1. NCBI lineage: Eukaryota > Metazoa > Arthropoda > Insecta > Diptera > Culicidae > Sabethes > Sabethes cyaneus. The sequence goes on from NC_071354.1 coordinate 45,105,891, forward strand.
TAATAAAGTTTGGAAACTTTTCATTTCAAGTTATCAATTCAATCAATTCATAAAATAACAAAACTGAACTTCAACAAATAGAAAATCTTTATCAAATTGTATAACAAAGGTAAAAAAGAAAATTTTTGAGCTTATTCGTTATCGATTTCCGGATTTTGAAGATGATCTCCGACTGCTACGATCGGGTACGCTTTATTAGTCGTTGCTGTGTCGTCAATTAATGTTTCGTGCATATCCACGTCATTTTCATCCACCCACTCAAACTCGGCCGATCCGGTTGGAAAAATCAAGACTTCCTGCTGACGTCTTGCAACAACACGCCTCGGAAAAACATTTCTGATGGATTTTGTCATTTTGTGTATCTTTTGCGAACATTCAACATTACCTGAGATGCGAAATATAGTCTGCCAGTAGCACAAACTCTGTCCTTCAGGAAACTTTTGAATGAGAAACAGTATAGATTATACGGAAGAACCTTAAAACCAGCCTTGGACTTTGATATAATTTTAAGTTCCTCGATTAAACTCAACACGAATATCGGGGGGAAACATTGCCCTTGGTCTCCTGTAACTTCTCAGGACGACTGTTATTGACCTCAGTACATCAGTACGTTAATTTTACATAAACCTTCAATAGTTGTATCTTAAAATGAAAGGCAAATTCTAATTTCCCGAATAAATTTTCCATTTGAAATTTTTTTCATGTGACGTCACATAACTTCATAACCCCCCCCCTCTCCCACACGTCGCAAATCGTCACGATTTTGTCAACCCCTCCCCCCCTATAAGCGTGACGTACTTTATGGATGGCCCCAAACTGACAGCGATAACAATACAGTGTAAACAATACACTCTAAACAACTTCTACCCAGATTTTCAAGAGAAAATACCCAATGGGTAATGTTCTACAGCGTTTTTCCGTGATGCAATTTGATGTGGGACAGTTTTTGTTCCCGTTCCTGTTCTTGTTCCTGATCATGTTCCTGATCTGGTTCCTGTTTCTGTTGTTCCCGTTCCTATTGTTGTTGTTCCTGTTCCTATTGTAGTAGTAGTAGTAGTAGTTGTTGTTATTGTTGTTGTTGTTGTCGTAGTCGTTGTTGTTGTTGTTGTTGTTGTTGTTGTTGTTGTTGTTGTCGTCGTCGTCGTCGTCGTCGTCGTCGTTGTTGTTGTTGTTGTTGTTGTTGTTGTTGTTGTTGTTGTTGTTGTTGTTGTTGTTGTTGTTGTTGTTGTTGTTGTTGTTGTTGTTGTTGTTGTTGTTGTTGTTGTTATTGATTCAAGAGGCATGAATTATGAAATCTGCCTGAAATTTTCAAACTACAGCTTCCTTTAAAAGTGTATTAACCTTTTGTCTGTACTTCTTTCGCGACAAGTTGCGTCTATCGGAGATCTTTTATTGTAGAAGTTAGGCCATTACAAATATTTTAAAAAGTTTTTGTCCCACCGGTGTTGGGTCACTGAAGAGGTGGGGGTGGGGGGGTGAAAAAAAAAATAAAGAGAATTTTTTAATCGAGCAAAAAAATGGATTTTAGGCATTTTTACTTAAAGTTTAAACGTGAAAACCAAATCTATTCTTGTTTTTAATGTATACGTTGTTATTTTTCATAAAAAAATCTTCGAAAAAAAGACAAAACCGAAAGAAATTTGTTTTGGCTGATTTTCGGAAATTCCACGGTTTGAATTTGCATTTCTATTTCGTGCTAGAAGCGTTAATTCTACTCGGAGATTCATTTTTCGAGTTTTTCAGACTGTAGAGTCCACGGACAATTGATTTTATAAAAAGAAATTTGACTCATATCCTACAAATTATTTTCCCCCCCCGATTTTTCAAGCCAATTTCCAAGGGGGGGATGCACAAACTTTAAATATGATTTGCAATGGCCTTATTTTGATACTAAATTTGTAATGATCGGACCACGGGAAGTGGCCGAAAAACGATCTTGCACAAAAGCGTTCCAGTGCGACGTGGAACAATCTCGTCGAAATAAAACGCCGCTCCTGAAAAACCACGATTTTCAAACTTTATGTACCTTTTTCTCAGAAACTACACAACGTATTGGAACAAACTTTTTTTTTGTTTTTTTGGTAGGAGCTTGGCAAAGACTTTTATAACTTTTGAGTTTTGTAAACGAAATACAGCTTGAGGAAAACGAAAAAGAAGAATAAAAGATGGGGTTTCAATAAAATTTTGTCCACCAAAACCACCAAAACAAAAAAAAGTTTGTTCCAATACGTTGTGTAGTTTCTGAGAAAAAGGTACATAAAGTTTGAAAATTGTGGTTTTTCAGGAGCGGCGTTTTATTTCGACGAGATTGTTCCACGTCGCACTGGAACGCTTTTGTGTATGATCGTTTTTCGGCTACTTCCCGTAGTCCGATCATTACAAAATTAGTATCAAAATAAGCGGAAAAGACTGCAAAATCAAAATCTGAAATAAAAAAATAATGAATTTTTCAAAAATTTTAGTCGTTCATGTCCCCTTAACTCAAGATTAAAAAATTAACTCGTATCCTTCCATTTTTTTTGCTTTAAACTTTAAAAATGATTTGCAATGCCTTATTTGATCGAAAAATTTCGGAAACTTACGTTTTGCGACGATTTTTTTGAAAAACTTACGTTGTCTAATGTACCCTAATGTACTTAGGGTCAATTTGACTCCAAAATTCAAACTGCTATATCTCAGCGAAAACTTGAAGGACTTCCGAATTTTAAGATGTTTCAGAAAGATGGACTAAATGATAAAATTATGAATGGCGACTTGACGTGGGGTCCTTTTCCAAGGAGGGGTTATAGTAAAATAAATTGGAAATACAGCCTGAATTCGTTAATTGGGACACGACTGCACTCCAGCTGATTCGCGGCCGACTGACAGTTGTTAGAAAATTCTAAACTCGAAAATTCCATACAATTTTAACATTCAAGTTGTCACATAGCCCAATTAGCGAACGCCCAATTAACGAACCGCCCAATTAACGAACCACCAATTAACGAAACTTTGCTGTATCGGATTTTTCTAGATTTGTGTGTTTTCTTGATTTTTTCTAGATTCGTCACAAACGTGATCATGAAATCCTTACCATCTAGAATTATGCTTCCTTCTACAAAAATATACGTGACCACGAGTCTTTCGTTGATTCTCTAATCACATGCAGACACACACAATTCACAAAACATTTGCAAAAAATAGTGTTCTGTTCTAATAGCAGTAATATTATTACCATTTGCAACACAGTAAGGAAAACCTTTTACTTTTTCCCACCCCCATAATCTTCCATCGTTGAAATGCATTAAATTTTTGTGAAATTGGAGAAAATGTGCGAGATATTATCACGATGATTACCAAAAAGCCAAACTCTAACATACCTACGATGACGCATAGAAAACGCAGCGTAGGACGCATATCACAGTATTGATTCATTGCAGGGGTGGTGGTGGCTATCAGGACTACAATTATCGTTAAATGTTGCGCTGATGTCATACAATAGAGCGGTATTTCCTCTGTGTTTTCCATGCGTCATCTCTTCATTTCATATTTACAACCCACAAAAGACCCCCTCGACACTGGCAAAATCCCGATAAGATGGCTGGAAATGATTGTCGCTATGGCCGCCGCCCCAGGGCGGAATAGCCAAAGTGCCACTTTGGCCGGACAAAACTATAATCGCGTCCGTCTACGCCTGACCGAGAAACTCGAAACAAGATGCTGCGTTAAGATGAAATCGATATTTTTAATGTGACCGACTCGGGGATATCGTGATTCGCCCTCGTTCTTGTCGCTTAGCAGTTCGCTAATCGGTCGACCGAAAGTTCATCACTTGACGTAATCCATGTTTTCACAGCGAAACTTTGCAACAAACTCGTAAAAACTGACGCCATTTCATTCCGCCGACGTCTCTCCGTGGGGAAAAAGCAATTTGGACACGTGGTACTACACTCATAAAATTTAATGGAGTAAAATTATAAATTGTGATGAACTTTAGCGGCGCTGTCATAATTCATGCTCCTGCGGAAAGAAGCTAGCCAACCTGCTCTCGTACCCCCGCCGAACAGCATGCAGGTTGCATAGTTTGTTGCAAAAAATATGGTTCTTGCCCACGCATGGAAATATATATGAATAATTTCCGTAAAAAAATTGTCTGTTCCCTTACGTTGGTACACACAGACCAATTCAGTGCTTTAAATCGTAAAGGAATGAGAGGAAAAGTTAAAAAAATAACTTTTGGCAATCAAAAGAAAATGTACCTTGCGGAGGCGCTGTTGCAAAGAAAAAATAAGATCCGGCCGTTAAAAGTTTTGGATCCAATTTTGAAGAAAAAAAAACTTTCAGTTGAATGTAAAGGTTCTTTTCTTTTAAGTACATAGGAGAGTATATATATACTTTTAATGTCTGTACAATACAGTCGACTGGAATGCGATTATTTCTAGTTAAATAAAAACAGTAAAGGCACAAGTTATCTATAGTTAATGGCTCAGTTTTTAAAGCCATGTTCAATAATAATATTTCTTCTAATGGAAATGTTACAATACGCAGATTGAATCCATTTTTTATTTGGAATATAAAACAAGCTCGCCAACAGTTGACAATTCAATCTACGTCATCGTCTAGTTAAATACATAAATATCAGCCAACAGGCAAAAGCAGTTGGCGAGGCAAACCGCACTTTTCCATGATTGTACGCGTTTCATCATCTACCCACATGCCACAATCCATCTGATAAATAATACTATTGTAGCAACGTATGTTTGCCCTTCAAATTGATTTCGTGATTGCAAAACAAGCGTGGCTAAGAGTAGTCTAATGGTATACTTGTTGACAAAACAATCGAACCGCATGGCATGGCAGTCGGAAAAACATCCACCACAGATTGTACGAACAACAACCAATGCATTTTGGTTGAACGAAATTTTGAATTTTGTTTGCCACCGCCCCTGCCAGGTGCTATTAGGCACCTGTATAACCGTGAATTAGGTAATCTTGTTTTTTAGTCAACCCAACAACAACATCAACAACAACAACAACCGTTAAACCCAAGTCAATGCAGCAAATGACCCAACGAACAGAGCACCGGCGCCATAGAGGAAGAATTGAATATAAGTACCGTAATCGAGACCCATTTGTTTTGTGGTGGGGCGTCGAGCCTAAGAGGAAAAAACTGAAAAACAAAAGCTGCAAGAGTTTTACACATTTTTCCATTTATTTTTATGTTCCATAATGCACTAAAACTGTAATTAAATAGGTACATTTCTATTATACTTTTACGTTTTTCCGTTTTGATTCAAACTTCGAACACTTAAGTAAGCTATGCTGAAACTTTGTTCAAAGAAAAATATTCGATTTTTTTGTTTTCTACCCCCTTAAATGGTGTAACAGCATAACAATTTTTTTTTCTTTTCGTGAAAAAACGTTCAAAAGAAAGATAAAATATTGTTTTTCACTAAAAAACCTGATTAACAAAGGTTCCTTTCACCACTAGGTGGATACCTTTATTATACCATTTTATTTGTCATTTGATATGGACATTTCCACCTCAAATATTATTTTTGATTAGAATGAAGTGTTTCTGATACGTTGGATACCACTCAAGGATTCATTTTCCATTAAACATAATTTCTTCGTCACGAATAACTTTTCAAAAGGACACATTTAGAAATGAAATTATTTTTTTATTATATCTTAAAACTACTTTTATTTGATCAAAATGATGCCAAAGAAAAAGTTATGGGAAATTATTTTCAGAAAAAAATGTAATGAAATAAAAAACATCGCAAAATCATGATAAACATCATAAAAGTTAATTTTCTCAAAATATTTGCTCCTACTCTGAAATCTGGTAAAGGCCTACTTATGGACACTATTTCCGGTATTTTTTGTAAAACTAACAAAAATGCAAAGTATCCGATAACTGTGAAACGACGAATTTGAACCAAATTTGGTAAGATTGCGTTTAAGGTCAGAAAGCAAAAATCCTAAATTAGGTGCTGATTGGTCCTCCCCATGATTGGAAGGATGGAATGTCCTGTATTGTGAAGGCTTTTTATATTCATTTGCTTATAGATAAATATGCAAATATTAGGTTTAGCAAGAAACTATCTCTTTATATAAGAGGCTTATGTCTGTACCGAAAACCAGGTCTCTGACAGGACGTCATAAGAGGCTTATCGGTAACTAAAAACAGGTCCCTGACAGGACGTCATGCTTTCGTAGCAATGGGTTGTATTCTCAGTCACCTCACTGCTCGACTGCTGGACTGCTCGATTTCTCAACTGGTTGACTAGATTGCCCGACTGGACTGGTCGATTAGACTGCTCGACTGGACTTCTTAACTGAACTGTTCACTTCGACTGCTCGACTAAACTGCTTGATTGGACAGATCGACTCGACTGCTTGACTGAACAGCTCGATTTAACTGCTCGAGTGGACTATTCGACGTAACTACTCAATTCGACTGCTTGACACATTTGGTTGACTTACTACTCGACCCGACTGCTCGACTTAACTGCACGATTGAACTGCTCGACTAAACTGTTCGATTCGACAGCTCGACTGGACTGCTTGACAGGACAGCGTGATTCATCTGCTCGTACTGCTTGACTCAACTACTCGATTAGACTATTCTAATCGGCTGCTCGCCTCAACTGCTCAACCCGATTACTCGATTCAACTGCTCGACTAGACTACTTGATTTGATTGCTCGACTCATCTGACAGCTTGATTCAACAACTTGACTAGTCTGCTCGACTTAACTGCTCAATTAAACTGCTCGACTGGACTGCTCGATTTGACTGCTCGACTTGACTGCTCGACTTGACCACTCGATTTAACTGCTCGACCGGACTGCTTGATTGAACAGCTTGAAACAACTGCTCGACTAGACTGCTCGACTTGACTGTTCGACTCGACTGCTCGACCCAACTGCTTGACTCGAATGCTTGATTCGACTAATCGACTCGCCTGCTCAACTCGATTGCATGTCGCGATATCACATGGTCGGTGTTCAGACCGGACCAATTCGCAAAATTTTAAAAAATGAGTTAATGATAGTAAACGATCAAGTATTTTCTTAGCAACATTTTACTCTAATCAGACTACATAAATGTTGCAAACAGCCAGAAGTTTTTATTCAGTCAAATAGAATCCAATACGACCATAAAAACTATTTGTTTCAGTTTCCTTCTGGCTATGACTTCTATGTACAACATCTTAGAGATATATTATGCAACATAAGAACTCAAAGAACTAATACAAAGATTAAACATCTACGCAAACACTGGTCAATGGAATGTATCCGAAGTTTTCTGAATTCTGAACAGCCATTTATATTTTCCGGATCGTAAGATTCGGGCTCAACTAGTTTCCACATATTCACATTCAAATTCCAATAAAAAATAATCGAGTCAAAAATGGTTTTTTCAGCGTTGTAAGCTAGAAATGCAATAAAAAAAATCGTGTGCAAAGTTTTGGAGCAGAATTGATTTTAAAGTGGCTTCTTTAAACAAATTATTATATTTCGCAACCAGTAAGCGATAGATATGCAACAAAGTTACTTAGTTTAGTGTATTCTACAATTTTCGCGAAGACACTGTATATTTTGGGCGAATTAAAAAACAAAAATTTGTGTCATCCTATTAGGCGGATTCACAGTCACCTTAAAAATGTAAGAAAATGTGTTATATTTTATTAATAAACTGCTCCAAAGAAACACCCGTTGAAAAATTTCACATTTTTACGCTATTTAATGTCGCGTTTTTGAAGTTTGATCCCACTGATTTATATAAGTTTAGCTTTCTTGAATAAATTTTATCCATCATTTTAAAATATCTCGTGACCAGTAAAACCAATTCTTATGAAATTTTGCAGGTATATTTGCAGTATTAAAACCTCTCGTTTGATACAAAAATAATTATTTTGATGTGTTGTACACGATTGCTCATAACTTTCAAGCTAAACGTCCAATCAAAAAACAAATTAATAGTGATCTACCAGGCTATATTATCTTTCAAAAGTGATTAATAGCGCGTAAATCGGTTTGGCCATCTCTGAGAAACAGGCGAACATTTGTATCTTGTAAAAATAGGGTTTTTGAGGCAAACTTTTAAACTACTTGTTTGTTTCCAATAAAACTTGTTTAAAAGTTTAGTAATAGTAAGAGCTTTCATTTGATACTAAGATCGTTGAAATTGGTTGTGTGGTTCCGGAGAAAATCGTGTCAGGTAGGTTGTACATTTTTGCTTAATAAGGCTTATACAAATTTGAAAAAAAAGTTTATGTCGCCCCCCTCCCCTTCAAAAATTTTCGAAATGTGAAGGGGCAAAAAAATAAAGTCTCGGACAATTTTTCAAATAGAGCTATGTGACAATGAGAGATTCTCTTCGCGTCTCCTCATTTCCGCTGTTTACGGCGATACTAATGCATTTTAACACATCAGTTTTGCATGAATCGGTTGCCGAAGTCACTAGTAAGCTGAATGTTTTGAAAATTTTCTTTTCGATGCATTGACCGTGAAAAGAGGAAGAGTGGAGCCTCGAAGAAAATCTCTCATTGTCACATAGGTCTATTTGAAAAATTACCCGAGAAGTGTTATATTATTATGTTGCATTCTTGAGTGATAAGCAGATTTTTACAGTTCAACGAGTTTACATCTCTAAATTATCCAATATGTGCAAAGTTAAAACAATTATCCTGTTAGCCTTGATCAACTTTCTTTCACCAATTAAGCTTTCTGGTTCCTGCTACATGTCACAGGCGACTATTTTGCTTGATCTTGAAGTTCCCGACAACAAAAATTGGGGTGCTTGCAATCAGACTTTTGGCTCCATTTGCTTTAAATTTCGTTCCATTTTGATTCAACTTGTTTTAAAAGAACCGAATTAGATTGAGGCAAAAATCAATCAAACAATATATGAGTGAAATTTGGTACCGCTTTTGACGGAGATTAGACACTCCAGAATATCAGCTACCGGTGCTTTCAGGGCTCCAAATTGGTCGTTTTATTCCATAGTTTCCAAGTACAACCCTCTCAAAGATACAGTTTTTTTTCATGCATTAGATGCATGCAGAAAGGACGTCACTGAACTGTTCGAAACTTGCAATTTTCGAAACGCTTTGCATATACAAAGGTAAATACGTTATTGTTGGAGAACAAGCATCACCTGAGGAATGGCCAGATATTCATGACTAAAAGGTTGGCCAAGAAACAAGCCGTTTCAAACGAATAGTTTTAGAGATATGTTTTCTTAAAACATGTCGGTAGCACTGCATTCCAAGTAAAAAAGTTGTACGGCCTAAATTCACATTTTCACACAATGATTAGATTGCGATACTCTTTCGTGGTTACCGAGTTCTGAACTAGTAAACGACACGGATTTGGGTTATTCAAAAAAACAAGGTAACTAACCGACTGACACGTAAGTTCAAAGCAAAATTCAAGTGAAGTTATACGTTTGTGGCTCCCTAAGGTGATCCTGTGGCACTCCACTATTATCAAACTGGTTCATCTCTACAAGGATGCTTTCTTTTTGTGCTTGAGTCGAAAAATTTTAAAGTTTGGACTGGTTTGAACTGGAGTTTAAGTACTGTACAACATTTTTGTACTAAATTCATAATAATATGGTTAAATAAATGCTGGTTTATTGTCTTTTGTTTAGTTATTGAAGGTTTGATGTTATTATTTTTTTCTTGCTGCTGCCCCCCCCCCTCAACAATATTTTGGGACCAGGACATAAACTTTTTTTCAAATTTGTATAAGCCTAAACAAACAAAAACAAACAGTCGGACCACGAAACAATTTAATGGTGATTACTAGGCAATAATGTTTTTCAAACGAAGGTAATAGCAGACAAATCGGTTCACCCATCTCCGAGAACACACACACACACACACACACACACACACACACACACACACACACACACACACACACACACACACACACACACACACACACACACACACACACACACACACACACACACACACACACACACACACACACACACACACACACACACGCACGCACACACGCACACACGCACGCACACACGCACACACGCACGCACACACGCACGCACACACGCACGCACACACGCACGCACACACGCACGCACGCACACACACACACACACACACACACACAGAGAGAGAGAGAGAGAGAGAGAGAGAGAGAGAGGGAGAGAGAGAGGGTATTTGTTGCATGTGGACAAGTAAGAGAGTGTATGTATGAGCATGATATTGATAAATATTACTAGTAATATTGATAAATATTACTATTTTGTGTGCAATTTAAAATTGATATTTTTCGGTTCACCGAAAAGTTTAAAATTTAAAATTTAAAAAACTATTTAAATGCTTTTTATCATTAAAGAAGTCCTACCAACCAAATTTCGTACGTTTTTTCATGCGACGAAGAAGAAAATGTCGACTAATCGTTTTAATTTCCGTCAATCATAAATGAAAATAATTCACGCAAGACATTGTCGTAATTCTACAGCTAGGAAAACTTGCCTGACCTGCAGAAATTTTGCATAATAACATTTGTCATGCCGTCCTACACAAATACATGCGCGTTAGCTTCGTAAACATTGTTATGATTTTTAGTTCTAACTTCGGACGATAAAAAATTTTGATGGACGGATTTTAAAACGGTACGACGAATTTAAGAAATAAAGTCAGTCGCGTAATTTCAATAATATGCTTTAATAATCGCTTTTCAATGATATCAAAGTTCACGGATCGGAAGGTAAGTGTGTTTTAGTCAAATCAGCACAAGAACTTTTGGAATATTCATTAAATCCATCCAACAAATGATGAAAATTAGAATGGTTTTGCTTATTTCGACGGGAATTAGAAATAAACCCTACATGCAGTTTATAAATATTGGCAATTAACTACAAAACTATAGATATTGAAACTACCTAATTGTTGTATGTGAAGTATTTAGAAAAAAGTTATATTGTGCTTTACAGCTTTTTAACGAGTCCTAAGCAAGTTCATATTTTAATAATAACACTAGTTAACAAAATAAAACAAAAAGTGTGAACTGAGCAAGATGAAGGCGATTTTTCATGTAAAATTGACCGCTGAATCCGAAAATGTGGTCAGAAAAATTTAAAGTAGAATAGTTTTTGAGATATGCACCATAGTTCAAATTTTGCTTAAAGAAAGAAAGTACAATAAATACAATTTTCTCCGGCTGCGGTGCACCAATTTTAAATCTCTTTTTTTCATATTAAAGAGGAGAAAATTTTCTATTGACTAGTTGAACTTTACTTTTCTGTAAGAATAATAGTACTGTAGATATTTGAGAATTTGTTTACAACAAAACAAAAAAGAACGCATTTATTTGGAATAATTTCAACTTTATCAAAGATTTTAGACACGATTAACGCATTTTAAAACTTTTATTTTATATGGGCCTCAAAGACCGATAAAAAACAAAGAAATCATGGGGTTAATGATAAAAATCGGTTGAAAATTGTAAAAGCTATGACCATTTTACTAAAATAGTAATATATTATTTGAATTTTTGAGTCACCGGTCAATTATGTGTGCAATTCAAAATTGATATTTTTCGGTGAACCGTATTTGTGTAGGACGGCATGACAAATGTTATTATGCAAAATTTCTGCAGGTCAGGCAAGTTTTCCTAGCTGTACAATTACGACAATGTCTTGCGTGAATTATTTTCAGTTATGATTGACGGAAATTAAAACGATTAGTCGACATTTTCTTCTTCGTCGCATGAAAAAACGTAGGAAATTTGGTTGGTAGGACTTCTTTAATGATAAAAAGCATTTAAATAGATCTTAGCTCACTTTGATTGATCGCGTATGATAGACAACAAACTAAAATACTAGGGAATAACTAGTTTTTCACAATTGTCATAAAAATGCTGATATTTTTAATAATTTGTGTTAGATAGGAAGGGAATAGGTAATTACGACGAAGCAGCAACATACGCTACTACTTCTGAAACAAGTTGACTTTGTACAGCTTTATAATCAAGTTAATTCATTTTCCCAAAGGAAAAACCGAAAAAACCTGATATTATTCATGGTTGTTCGAAGTTTCGATCTTCAAACACTTTAATTAACTTAATAACTTTAATGTAACGCATGAAATATTGAATTTTAACCATGCTTTAGTAGATACCTACTTTGAACTTATCTAATAATCGCGAAACGGGAAGGTAAAACGTTCTAAAATGGGAAAAATAATTACTTTTACGCGAAATGCTAACCAAGTTAGTTTTTTCCAGTGCCTGCTGATTTTTTACAAGGAGTTTTACAGTTCTACCTCACCGAATAGAAGACTTTCTACCGAACACGGTAGTAGGTACCTATACATTAAGCATAATATCTTATCATTTTAGCGATACTAACGAGCATTTTATTCTGAAGTATTCGAAGTTTGAGACTGTTCCAGTTTAAATCAGAACGGTATTTGGTATTGAGACATGGAATCTCCGTAAAATCGAAGACTTCAGAACTCAAGACTAGGCATAGTAGATGGCTCGCAAATACACAGCAAAGGACGATGCTGCTAACGGCATTTTTTATCTCAAAGGAGTTACTTAGGGTAAAGAACTAGTTTTAAGCAGTCTAAGCGGGTCACTGATTGTTTTACCTTATTACAAGCGATGGGTTGACTAAGTGGGGGATATCAGCATACCAATCTTCAAGCTGTTACCATTGGAAGACACTATTGTTGAGCTAAACTTTTGATTTTTCGCTTTAAAAGTTGGAGCGGCGGAACTAATTTTGAACAGACCGAACCCATTTTCACCCGCAAGGTGCTTTTTTAAGCAATCCTGAATTCTGAATTTTTTTACGTCCCCTTAAAAAATCCCTCGAACTTTTCCCCCTATTCAGTAAGTTCGCGTTCCTATCCGCAACCTACTAATCGGCATCTGATGCGTAATCGGCATAGCGTATCGGCATAGATGCGTAAAATTCCATCTGTCTAAATTGTTTATCGGGGCATACACTCACCGCACCGTTCGGCAAACGGTATTCGTCATCTCTTTTATTCTCTGGTGTTCTTATGGGAAACTGCGAGTTTGACGTCTCACTCGCTGTTCATAAGGATGGTGGGAGAACAAAAGAGGTAAACATATAGCAGTACAAACGATCCGACTCAGAACAGTGTTATCAAAGCAAATAATATTGAAACACATCGTTGCTTTATTAAATCACTGAGAAAATCTTCGAAAATTATTGAAAAAGCTGACTTTTGTGTTGTTTTTAATAAAGAAAAATTAATTATGAACATACATTTCTCTTGAAAGTATTGAACCACGTTTTCACCATAGGAGGTTTCAGTTAATTTCAAACTTAAAATTCTTATTTCCAGAACCGAAACAGTGTCTTGGCAACACGATAGTTCATCAGTTGTGCTGCAGCTGCTGCTACTGGTGAACAGGTTCCATCAATTCAGAATTTGTTTTCAGTTTTGTTAGAAAATAATAAAACTTTCGGCTAGTGACAAAGCCTTAGATAATAGAAAAAAAGAGACTGAATAATATGGTATGTGACAATTGAGTGCTTGACTTTCAGAGTGGTTGTAATCAGTGCTGAAAATTTGATGAATTCGTCAGTAGCAAGGTGGCGATTGCTGAAGAGCAGCTGAAAAATATACGTTTTTGGACAACAATTTTTAATTCATCATATTTCTTGTCGGAAACCCAATAAATTGTGTTTGTGTGAATCAAATGTATGGTTAAGTGATTTGTGAAGATGGTCCTATCAAAAGATTTTGAAAATATAAATAAAAAAGTGCATTTTCGGCTCATTTATGTTCAACTGATTAAAATAGGTGACACTGCTTAACTCGTTCCTTACCCTACTTACTTTTTCGGCGATAATTCGCTTATCGAATCCATGCCGAATTCAGAAGCCGTCTCCACATTTCTCGGTCTTGGGCTGCCGCTCTCCAGTCGCCCCTAACACACACTGCTCTAGCATCCTCGTCAACAGCGCTCATCCAATGGGTACCGGGTTTACTTCGAAGTCGTCGGCCTCTGTCTGCTAAATATTGTTTTCGCTGGTCCCCCATCCGGCATCCTTGTTACGTGGCAAGCCCATTGTAGCCTGCCGTGTTTTAGACGCTTCACAATATGTGCATCTTTGTATACTTAGTACTGCGCCACACTCTTACGTCTAATATGCCGCCAAGAATTGATCTCACGCTTAAAAACGCTAAGGGAATATTTATCGAGACATTGCACAACAAATGCGTGCAAATTTATTTTAGATTCAATAAACCAAAATAATATTTGTTTTCCAGATTCGGGATAACGAAATATAAATATATCCGTTAAATACTAAAAAAACACTGTGATTGTCGAGTTGGTGAAATTTTTCCAAATTGTAGAAAAAGAAACAATCTTATTGCTCGAACCGGTCGATTAAGTGCTGTGGTGTACGGGCTTTATAAATTAATGTTCAACCTACAACGACCCGAACAACCAAGGATTTACCTCGCTTTAATGTACCTCGGTGTCACCGAGTGCCGCCAGGGCATTGTTTGGATTAACTTGAAATAACCTTTTCAGCGTAAAGGTTGGACGTTGGAGCCCTTCAATGCTACGTCGGCTAGCTGTTTGGGGCCAACCTTGTGCCAGTTCTGCTATGGGCCATGTAGCCACCACGATAGGTCGCAGTTCTTCGAACAAGTGCCTACAATCGTTGCACAATCAACGCGACAAGCACTTTTCAAAGGTGGCGCAACATTCAACTGATTGAAATAGTGAATGGTTTTCAGCGAAATAATTTGAATCCCAAGGTTTGTATTCACAATTAGTAAATCTGTTCAATGAAAGATAACAACTAGAAAATGGTTCAGAATAAAATTGAAAAATATTTCGACGCATTGTAAGATAATGGGAAATTATCCTAAACACCACCCGATTCAATCTACTATGCATGATTTGCTTTTAATTGAAACAAGAGACGCCGCTGCCGCCGTCCGTCGTCGTCGTCGTCGGTGACCTCTTTCGAGCGGTTTATAAATGGCGAACAAACCACCGAGAGATTGCGGCCTCTAGCCGATGCCGAAGCAACTAATACACTATCACCGGCGTACACACAGCGCATACACGCTAGCGGCTGCGGCTTACCATTTGGAATGTGGGTCAACTGTCTGACCGAGTAGATAGATATAGAAGCGATATTTTGAAG
This sequence comes from Sabethes cyaneus, assembly GCF_943734655.1. Taxonomy (NCBI): domain Eukaryota; kingdom Metazoa; phylum Arthropoda; class Insecta; order Diptera; family Culicidae; genus Sabethes; species Sabethes cyaneus. The sequence goes on from NC_071354.1 coordinate 45,121,061, forward strand.
TACTTCAATCGGAAATAGGTCAACCAACTGTCGTCTTCAAGTGTGCTGCTGATCCGTTCGAACTTGTCGCAGTTTGCACAAAACAGTTGAAATCGTAAGAAAACCCAACAATATGAGCGAATATGGAACTGTGATATGCAAATCATTCGAAATCAACAAAATAATCAAAAACTTCCATATAAAGTAGCTGATGACACCGAAGGTTTGTCTTGTCGTGTTTCATTGATACAATGATACGTGATCCTGAAGTGTCAATCAGTTCGATCGTGAGGATGAATTCGAAAAGCGCTGTAAAAAAGTGAAATATTGCCAAATAATTTTTATTACCCAATGTACCTACCTACGGCGAAAATAAACCAGCAAATCACGTAATCGAAATTCATATCGAAGGTTGGATGATTTTTAGTACCGCTCCAGCAGCGGCCGTTGTTTACGTTTGGTGAATATCATTCGATGGCATGTGGTTTTGCGATTTAAAATCTTTATGTTGGTACCGGAAATCTGCACTATACATGTATTATGTATACTACAGTACAGACGACTGTGGGAATAAATGTGAAGCCAATTGTTTGATAAAAAAAATAACTGTATGAATTAAAGATATGTTCTTCGAAAGCCGAACAATGTAACGTAGCAGAATTTTGGGTCCCTGCTGTTAAAAATTGATTTGATAATTCAGATTATTTTGAAACTTTGGCATATAGCTTGATTTAAGGTTCAAACACGCTTCATTGATTTCTGGAATTTGAAAAGCGGTTTTTATACACAAAGCAAAAGATATGTTCATGAAAATTTATTATTGTATTCTTTGCATCTGTCGGAACACAATGATAAATTTTCGTGAACATAACTTTTGTTTTGAGCATAAAAATTGCTTTTGAAATCCCAGAAATCAATGTCGCGTGTTTGAATCATATTGATAATATTAATAAATGTAATAAACTGAATAGGTATGTATTATTGTTTTCAAAAATCGAACAATAATTCTAGTTTTTGGTTTTACTAAACATGAACTTCTCAGTTGGCCTCGAGGTACGACATTAACAAGCCAGTCGTCGTAGGTTCTCGAATCTCGAATCTCGACTGCACGCAGAAAAATGATGATAGTTGGAAACAACAATCCCCTGTTGTTGAGTTCAACTTGTATTATATTTTTGAATCAAAAACATATTGTTTAAACTGAATTCATACTCCTTTTGCTTCTTTTAGATCGTTTATAAACCCAAAAGTACTTATTTTTGATTCTACAATTTTTTATTTGATAGAAACTAGCAATTATTCGAAATAACAAACCTTATTGTTGAACTTAAAAGTCAGTTAGAATCAAAAAAATATCTGGGTTAGCCTTCAGTCTACAATATTTTTTGTTGAATTTATACATAATTTTTTTGCATTTACAATTTTTTTTTCTGCGTGTGGGAAAGGCTATAAAAGTCAGTAGGATCTATCACTAGCCACGCAATTGTCCTATACTCTAATAGCTGGCTGCGAAGTATGTCGAATAAATACAGAACGGAATGTAGCATGAAGGCTTTCGTGATAGATTAACTTTCAGTAGATTAACAAATAAAACAACATCTACATAAAAATATACATGATAGCACTACAAGGACAGCAAACCGATCAATGTAATCATACACATCATCTTTGCATGGTAATTTTCCGCCATTCTAGCATGTCCCCACCACCGTGTCCGTCAAGATTTTGAATACCGCCATCCGGGGATACTTGCAACGCTTTTGAACTTCGACTCAGTATAACATTCGAAGTATACCGTTTAGGTCCAAGTGTAAGACTTGAACCAGACTTGAACCGTTCTATCAGCGAGAGGCATTTCCCAACTATTTGGAAATCCGTTTTAATCACACCGTTTTATATATCTAGTTCGTTCAACGAAGTAGTTAACTACCGTGAGATCTTCATTCTTAGCTGGTCCTTGACAGATGCATGATTCGCTCTACCAATCTGTCAAGTGCATAATTTCTGCAGAACAACACGGTTTTGTGAATAACCGTTCGACCACTACAAAATTTGCTAAGCTATGTATCGATTATTGTGGATAAAATTGAAAAACGATAACAAATCGACGCTGTGTATGTTGATTTTGCCACGGCTTTTGACAAGTCCATATGACGTCTTCGGAAGAATTTCTGTATATCAATAGCCGCAACGACTGGTGGTTAGTATTAGTTCGGAACTCAAACACAAGTGGCGCTGCAAAAATTACCTTTTTGCCTTTCTACTATATAAATATATAGTATAAAGCTATAGGAATCACTTGAAAAACCGAAAATGGAAAGAAGGTCCTGTGAACCGAATGCTATATATCATTCGACTCATTCGACAACTGAGCATTTTCTGTGTGTGTGTGTATGTGTGTGTGTATGTGTGTGTGTGTATGTGTGTGTGTATGTGTGTGTGTATGTGTGTGTGTATGTGTGTGTGTATGTGTGTGTATGTGTGTGTATGTGTGTGTGTGTGTGAATGTGACGCTTGACTTTAGTAGTCTGTTTCTCGGAGATGGCTGAACCGATTCGTTTGCTATTACGCCTATTTGAAAGGTGTTATCACCTTGTAGATCACTATTGAATTGTTTTGCGGTCCGACATTTTGTTTAAAAGTTATAAGCAAAAATGTAAAAATTACGTGACATGATTTTCTCCGGAACCGCTCAACCGATTTCAACAATTTTAGTATCAAATGAAGACTCTTGCTACCGCAAATTTTCTGGCAGAGTTTTATCGAAAACAATCGAGCGGTTCAAAAGTTGCTTATGCTTAGAAATGTGCTTTTTCAGGGTGTCAATTAGTCGAACGTTTCTCAGAGATGGCCGAACCGATTTATGCGCTATTAGTCTCATTTGGTAGGTAATATAGCCTCATAGATTACTATTGATTTGTTTTTTGATTGGATGTTTAATTTGAAAGTGATGAGCAGTCGTATACAGCACAATAAAATTTACAATTATTCATAACGATTTTAACCAGATAATTAATCAGATTTCTATTATCTTAGTATCAAACGAGAGGCCTTAACGCTGTGAACATATCTGCTAAATTTTATTAGAATTGGCCTTATTAGTCAAAAGTCATCGGAAAAACATTGATGAAATTATTTAAGCAAACTTTACTTATATGAACCAAATAGAAAAAAAACGCAATCATGTGCTCTAGCGCAAAAATGCTTAATTTTCCAGGCGGTAAGTTTTTGGACCAGTTTATTTAAAAAATATGACGCAGCTTTCTACACTATTAGGGTGACCATAAATCTACCTATTAGAGTGTTGCAAATTTTTGTTTTTTTAAACGCGTCCAAAAAAGTACAGTGTCTTCACAAAAGTTGTAGAACACAGTAAAATAAGCAACTTTGCTGTACATAGTAACTATCTACCTCTTATTGGTTGCGAAGTGTAACAATTTTTTTTAAATGCAGCGAAAATTGAAAAATTGAGATATCGAAAAGCGGCTACGTCACAATTTAGATAATTAATTTTTACACGTCAAAAAAAAAGTTCGAATCTCGGCTGGGAGAGGCTGTTGGAATCAATAGGATCGTAGCAACTGGCCCTGCAATTGTCCTGTACTCTAACAGCTGGCTAGTCAAACGGTATCACCGAGGATGACTAGTAGCTCCAACGTGCGACTTTCGCCGGAAATTGACGTCAGGGGGGCTCCGTAGCCGCAAGGTTACCGAGTCTGCTTTGACAAGCGAGTGGTCGTGGGTTCGAATCTTAGTAGAATCAAGCCATTCGATGTCAAGTGACTTTAGCATGGGTTTATTCTCAGGCCCCTCCATTTACCCTTCCTTCGTGCTGAATTCTATATTTACCCTCTGAAGCCTCTTGACAGTGCAAATGTCCCTCCTATAGTTAAGTGTACTGGTCAGAGGTACGAATGAGTCCTCGCCAGGGACGGCTATAATATGGGATAGTGCTGGCAGCGAGGAATAAGTGGGTAAAGTAGATTAAGCTTTGAAGGAAGGGTAAACCCCAATACACGCAAGCACGCATAAAATTTAATAAGCATATCGCTCACTCAATAGCGATTATAGCAAAAAGAAATGCAGTGCAGGTCATACAGCAAACACCCGGGCGATATTACAATAGATCAACTAACTGGTCGCAGTAATGAGTCCACACATGAAAAAAAAAACAGCTGGCTACGAAGTCTGTCGTATAAAAACAGAAGGTCAAGTTTCGATAACGGAATGTAGCACCTAGGCTTTGCTTTGCTACTACCCATAAACGCATAACAGTCCCATGTGATTTTTCACCACTTTTGAAGTAAGCCTGGGAATCATCTTTAAATTGTTCATTCTTTCAATTTTTCAAACAGTTATGTTTGTTCCCAAAATTAAAAAAAAATCAAACTCTGTCAGTCACAAGTTACAAATAAACGCGTTACAGTTTCAGTAGTTAAAATATAACAATAAACATCTGCTTTTATCAAGTGACTGGACCGATTTGACTGCATAAGTACCAAACACCAAAGTTTTGTGGCCTAGAACCCAAGTAACAATTTGGGTTTTATTACACTCTTATGATGGAATTTAAGTCCAAAATTGGTCATGAAGACCGCCATAAGAGTACAATCAAATTCACATTGTTGCTTGGGAAGAATTCTATTGAACAGAATTCGGATCGGTGGACGGTTCGGAAGATATGTCCGGAACAAGCTCCGGAATATATGAAACTTGAGCATAGAAGCACCTTGAATCATAACAATCCCGTTATGCGACACCTCCAAGTACTCGAAAATGCAAAACTAGACCATTGGTAGTCGTATAAAATGTTCAAGATATCAGCGGACACTAGAGGTGTGCGCCGGTCAGATTATCGGTGGCGGCGGCGCAGGAATCATTTTTATTCGGCGGCGGCGGCGTGCATCGGCGTACGAGTATTTTACACCGTTAAATTACCGCATTTCGTATAAGTTTAAGCAAAATCTTTTTAAAATCGAACTAAAGTTGAGACAAGTAAAACAAATCTTAATAATGCTTATTTTGTGAATGATTTTTAATGACCCTTAAATCTTTAAATAATTTGTTATTTGTGTGTTTGCGAATACGCGATATGGTAGACACTAGTATGTAAAAATACAGAACAGAAGTGGAAATCCGAACGATTCGGTGATCAAAACTGGTAACAGAGTTTTTTTTTTTGTTTTTATTTTTCTTTGGGAAGGTTTTCTCATAGAAGCGAATAACGGCAATATAAGCAGAACGCTCGCTGCCAATTGCATAGCAGCTTTCACATGCTTTCGAATGCGTTCGTGTGTTTTCGTGGAAAAAACTGACTCGCTACCCCAGGTTCGCTAGTATCTGTAGAAAGTAGCATGTACGTGTTTGGATTTCTACTTCCACTTCTGTTCTGTGGTAAAAGGCAGGGAAGATTGGGATACGCACCCTATCTTTCGATTTTATGCCGTACATATGAGCTTCCGATTGCTACAGATCGAATTTAAATTTCAGTTTTCTGCCAATGTTTTTTTTTAAATTAAGGGATATTACATGCATTGCGTATAATAGACGGCGCCTAAAACTAGGCGGGTGAAATCGGCAATGTTGCAAATCGAGCAAGAAGTAAAGTAAGCCCCTGCGAGTGAGTATAAGCAGCATCCAGCGCTTACGCAACTGACGCAAGCGTACGATAAGCAACCACCGATGCTGTGTGCATACTTCCTGTTACCTACTTACTAGCGAGCGCACAGCCTCGAAATATCTTTCTGCATAGCCCGCTTACAAACCCAACAACTTGTGAGAAGCCAACAGCCCGTGTGGGCTAGCGGCATACTAGGATATATGGATAATTATTTTCAGTGTTGGGCACCGCTAATTCGCTAACCGACCAATCGAGAAACGCTAGTTATACTTTATAATTTATAATCAGACTAGCCGAATTGTTGCTGGTCCATAATACCAGTTGAAGTGCCGCTGTTTATTTTAAAATTAATAAACTGTAAAGCATTTTATCCATTATATCCCGTATTTTGCACCTTACTGGACACCGCAGTCTAAAAGTGCGACTGGCACAAAAAGTGCGACAATGCGAATGCTGTGAGTAACAAAGAGAAAGACTGACAATTGCAATGTTGCTGTTTTGTTTTGTCATATACATTGGCATTAGAGAAAATAATCTGGATTAATCCAGGTACAGCTGCAAACCACAATAATAGGTTTCGATCTTAGTTAAATTAAGAAAAGTCATGTAATATATACAAATTAGTAATAAGTTGTACAGTGATAGATTACAATGCAAGTTGTTGCGATATGTTCAAATATAGATAGTGACTGTTAATTTGCAGTTTGCGATTAGTGATTAGCGAAATTTTCACAATTATCGAGCAAATTGTATCGGTTAGCGAATTAGCGAATTAGCGGTGCCCAACACTGATTATTTTGCATTTTTTTCTTTTTTGTTCACCTTACGTCCTCACTTATACACGCGGATAAGACTGCGAGCCCTCAGCTGCTTGGATTGCAATGACGGGCGAGAGAAATACACACTCACAAAAACTTGTCGCAGTGCATGAAAAAATAAGAGCGAGAGTCCGTAGGAGATACTCATGCCGGCGTGTTAGTTAGAACTAAAACGCGCGTGTGAGAAAATTAGACCACACGAGTGCGGTCTTGCAACACTGGAAATCAGTATCGGGGTAAAACCGGCACCTAATTTTGGCACCAGTCAGTTTACAACCGCGAAATGAAAAGTAATACTAGCTCTCACCATTCCGCTCTTTCTCCTCACTCTAAAAATTTCATTACTTTCTTCTACCGTCCCTTCGTCAATTCTAAAAAAATTACAGTTTCAAAAAATATTCTTTTTCCTTTTTCTCAAGCTGTGATTAGTTTACAAAGCTCAAAAGTTATAAAAGTCTTTGCCAAGCTTCTACTAATAAAACCAAAAAAAAAAAATTCTCTGCGGTGTGTAGTTTCTGAGAGAAAGGTACATAAAGCTTGAAAATCGTGTTTTTACAGGAGCGGCATTTTATTCCAGCGAGGTTGTTCCACGCCGCCGTGGAATGCTTATGTGTTCGATCGTTTTTCAGTCACTTCCCGTGGTCGGATCATTACAAAATTAGTATCAAAATAAACAAAAAAGACTGCAGAATTAAAATCTGAAAAAAAATTTGACTTTTTCAAAAATTTTGGTCGCTAATGTCTCCTTAAAAAGAAATGAGCACCGGGAAGCAAGACAGAAGTTTGACAGAAAACGTCATGCTAAAGTTCGTTTACGTTAGGTTTTTCGATTCGCACTCAGTTGGACGCATGGTAGCAGTTTAATTGAATCTAAATTAAAGGTACATTATAAGAATGAATTCACAAAACGGGTTCACTATGTGCTGTCAACATGTTGACCCGCATTTTTGTCAATATTGGACTATATCGTCGGCGTGGGTAAATGGCTTCGGCGGCGTGGGAAAAAGGACCTAGGCGGCGCGCCGGTTCTAAATCATCGGCGGCGGCGGCGCGTGCAAAAGTGTCGGCGGCGGCGGCGCACACCTCTAGCGGACACATCTCACACGTCCGGGAATGTTCCGGATCGGGGATCAGTTTCTGAATTGAACTAAAATACAACATCTTTAAGTACTCAAAATTGCAAAAGTAGTTCATTTGTCGTGATATAAAGTGTCCAGGATTACATTGGCCACAGCCGGACACGTTCTAGGAACGCTCCGAATACATCCAGAAAAACGACCAGTTTTTAATATAAGCTAAACCCCAGAATGCGACCCCGCTATTAACTCAAAATAACAAATTTCAAATAAAAGGAAGACATTTTTTAATTCCTTTGAAATATTATACTAATTTATCAGTATATTACATCCCAAGTAACAATTCGGGTTTTATTACACTCTTATGATGGCATTTAAGACCAAAATTGGTCTTGAAGACCACCATAAGAGTACAATAAAACTCACATTGTTGCTTGGGCATAGACATGCATATGTATTGATGATAACTACCATAGTGTTATAAAAGTTGAATTATGTGCCGAAAGCGTGTCGAATTCTAACTTAAATGACGAATGAGATGTTATAACAAAGGTTCCTTTCATCAATAGGTGGATTAAATCGGGTTTTTCTTGAAAGTATTCAAAAGAAGTTCCAGTTTTGATTTTCTTGCAAAAACAATTAGGCTTATACAAATTTGGAAAAAAGTTTATGTCCTGGTCTCGAAATATTGCTCAAGGGGGGGGCAAGAAAAAATTAATAACATCAAAACTTCAATAACTAAACAAAGGAGAAGAAACCAGTGTATATTTTTCCAGATTAATAAAAGTTCAATTCAAAAAAGTTGTACAGTACTTAAATTTTTGTTCAAACCAAAACAACTTTCCAAATTTTTTGATCCAAGCACATAAAGTAAGTATTCTGGTAGAGATGAATCAACTTGAAAATATTGGAGTGCTTCAGGATCACCTTAGAGAGCCATAAACGTGTAACTTGACCTTCATTTGAATTTTGTTTTTTACTTGCATGTCACTCGGTTAGTTACCTTGTATTTTAGAATAATCCAAATCTGTGTCACTTACTAGTTCAGCACTCGGTAACCACGAAATAGTATCGAAATCTAATCATCTCGTAAAAATGGCAATTTAGGTCCCTAAAACTTTTTTACTTGAAACGCAAGTGCTATGCTACTGACATTTTTTAAGAAAAAAAAAATCTCTGGCACCATTCACGTTTGAAACTGCTAGTTTCTTGGTCAACCTTTTAGTCATATGAATATCAGCCCATTCCTCAGCTGATCCTGGTTCTCAACAATAACGTGTTTATCTTTGATATATTACGGATACAAACGCACCACTATCAGAAGCGATTGTCATTGTCTGACTAATAGCATTTGTCCAGTCCGGTGCTGCACTTCGGATGAAGTGCAGTACTGCACTGGGAGTTGTTTTCCAAATATTAGGGCTTTTAACAGCCCTCTGTCGAAGAACCTTGATCTTTAATTGAAAAATGCCGGACATCGGCATAACAGGCGTTGCAAGTCTTTTTTTCTGTACCACTGAATCGACATATATCACCTTGCAGTTTCCCCATAAGCTTCAGGTGATAGCAGTTTGGACAATGTCCTGTTATAAGTACAGTATAAATGTTTAGATCTTTCTTCGAAATCTCTAGGATTTTGCGAACTATTGAAATGTTTGGAGAGATAAACTGTTTCGACTGCCTAGCAATGAAAGTGTTATTCCAATTTAATTCCACTTTCGTACATTTCCATACTAAGGCTCAGTAAAAAAGCAATATAACTTAACATGACTTGATTTGATGTAATGGTCGGGGCCACCGTTGATCCCAATGATAATCACAACGTGACAATAGTCAGAAAAGTTTCGAACAGTTCACTGACATCCTTTCTGCATGCGTCCAATGCATGGTAAAAATTGTATCTATATGTTTTTCGTCCCTTACATCCAAAATTAGGGACACTACGGAATAAAACGATCAATTTGGAGCCCCGAAAGCACCGAAAGCTGATGTTCCGGGGTGTGTAATTTGTTGTATGTATTTGTATTTTAATCTTATCTACTACCTATGACAGCAAAATATAATCCCACAGCAATTCGGAATATCTCCGTCAAAAATGGTAGCAAATTTCACTAATACATTGTTTAGTTGATTGATGCCTCAATCTAATTCGATTCTTTTGAAGCAAGTTGAATTAGCATAGCATAGCATAGTTTGACCGCCCGTGAGTTGCCCGCGATTGATCTAGATCAGCTGAGATTGCACAAAGAACCATCAGAATGATGCTTGGGACTAGGAGGTAGCAGATCATTCTCAGTGTGCATTTTCTGGTGATCTAATTCTTTATGATGATCAATAGCAAAGCTGGCCACGCCCATGCAGGTCAATTTGGGAGGGAAAGGAATGTTAGTCCGACACTTGCTGCTACTAGAGACCGAGGAATCCTCTGCATCATCCACAAGTGTCACAGGAAGGAGTTGTTGTTAGTAGAAAGAAATTGATCTGGATCCACCGAGGCAGGTGGTGCGATCACTGTCATTCGAGCTCGCGTACGGCTTGAGGACGTTTTTGGTTACGTGGCCATTGCGAAACAGGTAGTTGAGATCCGACATACCGATATAAGAAAAAACTTTGAAAAATCGATTTACCGTACCGAAAGTTATGTACTATCAACGTATGCGATTCGTTTGAAATCACGCGCGGTCAGTTATTAAATACCGATAGACCTTTGTTGCTGTACACGAAAGCTATCCTGAGACAAACGTGTCTATTTGGCAATTCATCAAAAACATTGACTGCGCGAGAACCTTCATCATCCTTTGATCATAGAACTTGCTTAAAGACTCTGACTTCTCCCTAAGCTGTATAAAAGGTATTAAGTTTTTGATAATCACATGATAGAAATAACGCGCGATGTTCCTAGGTAACCGATTTTACGATTAAAATGCACGTTTATACGATTTCAATAAAAGTTCCGTTTTGTAAACGCACCATTGCTAAGTGTGCTCAAATGAATTCAAAATGGCGTTTTAAAATAACCGCTGTCAGAAAAAAGCAATGAGCGAGACACGAAAGCAAACGATGCTAAATTACCGGTGACCGGACGAGAGCCATAAATACGATAGCCATACGGACGGTTGCCATACGTACGAATGCCATATAGACGATTGCCATAATGTATGTTTGCCATAATAGACGGAAGCCATACAGACGAATGCCATAACGTATGTTTGCCATAATAGACGGAAGCCATAATGTACGTTTGCCATAATTCATATTTTTGATATGGAGGCCCAGAACTACACTTCGACCAGTTCAAAGCTTAAAGGATCAGCGCGACCAAGTCGCAAGAGGCCTAACTGATTCAGATTAAAAAAGCGGCTTTGCGAATAGATTTAGACAGATGTGATTTCTGCGGGGGGCTGCCCCCCCGCAGTGGCCGGCACTTCCGACGGGAGCCATAATGTACGTTTGCCATAATCCATATATTTAACGTTTCCTAGATGATTCAGGGCGAGCCGGCCGCAGGCAACGGCGAGTGTTCGCCGGTGACCCGCCGTCGGAAGCGCCGGCCACTGCGGGGGGGCAGCCCCCCCGCAGAAATCACATCTGTCTAGGTCTATTCGTTTTCCTAGGTTTACCGTCCTCTAGTTAGTTTTCCCTAGTCCTCGCATCGAGATACCCTTTATAAAATTAAAAGCGGCAAAGCCGCTTTTTTTAGACTAATGTATGTTTGCAGGACGTAATGGACGGGAGCCATAATGTACGTTTGCCATAATTCATATATTCAACGTTTCGTAGATAATTCAGGGCGAGTCGGCCGCAGGTCGCAAGTGTTCGTCGGTGGCCTGCCGTCGGAAGCGTCGGCCACTCTCTAGTTAGATTTCCCTAGTCCTCGCATCGCTTCAATATAACTGTTTGCGCGTATTATGCTTGACTTTTGAACACTTACATAGAACAAAAATTCTTTGGATGGAAAAATGGTGAAAATGAGAATATACGTTCACGCTAATTTCTTACACATTGATCTGATCGACGTATAGTTTTGGGCCATCATATCAATCGTCGAAAGGAAAATGTGCATGAACTAAATATTAGTGTTCAACATGGTTTGCTATGAACTCACAAGAAAAATACTTATTGAAATAGGATTGATTTTACCTAGCAACCGAAAAGTTTGTAAAATTAAACAATCCAACAGTATTCAAATACTGTATCTGGAGAAAATTTTCATACCATGTTTGAAGCTCTTTCAGTTAAGAAGCAATGGCGTTACCTCAAGACTTGGAAATTTTAAAATCTTCCAGAGGCAAGGATCTGTTGGGATTGCAGGGATATATTTTTATTTGCAATAGGAAAGAGGTAGGATAATTCACAATATACATTTAATAAATATATACTTCAGTTTTAAATTTTTATTCAACACAGCAAGATGTTGTATATTGGGAGTGTAGAAAACGTCGTCATGCGACGTTGGATCGTTGCGGTGCCAGAGCTACGACAACCCTTGTGAACGGGCGACATCTTCTGATGAAAGCAAGCGAGCACAACCACGAGCCGGATCCTGTACAGTCGGAGGAATTGAAATTTCGTAAAAACCTAAAAAAGAGAGCCGAAGAGGATTCCAGTAGCCCAGCAAAAACCATACAGTCAGTCCTTGGCAATTTTCCGTCAAGCATACAGAGCCGGATGACAGAAGGTGCTCGAAGAAAAATAATAGAAAGAGTGCGTGCAGGTAGAAAAGACCAACCCGAGCCTGAATCGCTGGAGAATTTTTCTGTGCCAGCCACCTTCAAGACAACCGACACTGGGGATAGATTTTTGCTAGCTGACGTTACTGAGAATGGCGAACGGGCAATACTGTTCGGATCAACCGAAAGCCTGCAAAGATTGAGCCAAGCAAAGTACTGGGTGATTGATGGAACATTTTCCACGGTCCCCAGTCTTTTTCGTCAGTTAGTGACTATTCATAGCAGTGTTCAGCCGTCCCACCAGCATACTTTTCCGGTAATTTACGTACTGATGACATCAAAAACTGAGACCTTGTACAGGAAAGTTTTCGGCGAGTTGCAGGATGCAGCTGAGGCCATAAGTGTGGATTTGGAACCCGCTTTTATCATTACTGATTTCGAAAAAGCTCTCATTAACGCAGTGAAGGACGAATTTGCTACTTCGCAACACTCTTGCTGTTTTTTTCATCTAAGCAAAAACTTATTTAAGTATGTACAACAGCACAACTTGCTCGAGGAATTCGCCAAGAATGGTTCGGTCTACTCGACTTATAAAAGTATTCAGGCCTTGGCGTTTGTTCCAGCAGTTAAGATTCCTGAAGCCTACGAGATTATTAAAGAAGCAGCACCAGAAAATTTGGCGGAATTTCTGAACTATTTCGAAGAAACGTACCTGTTTGGACGTCAAAAACGATCAGCAAAGAAAAGCAAACATATAAAAACAAACCCGTTATTCGAGCCAGCCATGTGGTCGGTGTACAACAACGTGGTTAATGGCATACCACGTACTAGCAATCAGGCAGAGAGTTGGCACAGTCGGTGGAATAAACTCGTTGCAGCTCGTCATGTGGGAATAGCCCGGATTATGCAGGAGATCAAAGATGAATACAAATATACTACAGGACTGATATCGTCGTTTATGGCTGGAATGGGTGATCGACAACGAAAATCACATCAGCAATTGAAGGACGAACGGATTGTAAATATCGTAAATAATTTTGAACACTATGATTTAGGAAACTATTTAAACGCAATGGTTTTGGCTCTATGTTCCAATAATAGTCAATAAGTTGTTCAATATAATTAATTTCCTTGTACTTATTAGATTACGTTAGATTAGTCATATCAGAGTAGCAATAAATATTAACAAAATAATATGTTGACAGAGTATGCTTTTTTTTTAATTGATCAAAATCGGACTATAAGTTATCGCCAGCGAAGAGCAGAAGTTTACAAATCAAATTTATCAACAAAATATATTAGTAATAATAACTATGATATAATAGCGTTTCTAGATGATTCAGGGCGAACCGGCCGCAGGCAACGGCGAGTGTTCGCCGGTGACCCGCCGTCGGAAGCGCCGGCAGCCCCCCCGCAGAAATCACATCTGTCTAGGTCTATTCGTTTTCCTAGGTTTACCGACCTCTAGTTAGTTTTCCCTAGTTCTCGCATCGAGATAAACTTTTATAAAATAAAAGCGGCAAAACCGCTTTTTTTTGACTGAATAAATTGTTCGGTGTTAAGTCAGACCGAACCAAGCCGCAAAATTTAAAACAATGGCTTAATGACACCAAGCGACTGACAATTTCCCAAGCTACATTTTACTCTAATCTGCTTACATAAACATTACAGCCAGAGATATGAAATGATTTCGAAATATTGAAAACCAAAAACAATGCAGAGTAGCAAACGTTAAATTCGTTCTCAAAATCAGAAATTTGTTACTTGGTAGAATTTGACTTTGCACCGATCAACTAGGCCTCTTGCAACATGCTCATGCTGGTTCTTAAAACTTTGAACTGGTCGAAATGCTCTGGGCCATCATACCAAAAAAGCCGAATATATGAATTATGGCAAACGTACATTATGGCTCCCGTCCATTATGGCAAACATACATTATGGCATTCGTCTTTATGGCTTCCGTCCATTATGGCAAACATACATTATGGCATTCGTCTTTATGGCATTCGTACGTATGGCAACCGTCCGTATGGCTATCGTATTTATGGCTAATGGGGTGTCGTCTAAATTACCATACGAAAAGATTCTCAGTTTGTAAGCACCGGTTGTATGAGACCAACCTGGATATTCGGAAATTTTCGTGTACTGCCAGTTATTAAGAAAATTAAGATCAAAAATACAACTTTTTTTATAAATGAAATATAATGGTACTGATACTACATAATGAACCATAGTTTGGAAATTTATATCGAGAAATATTATACACATGCGAGATTTACGGTGGCTTGAAAACCTCGTGACAAACTTAAATTTATTATATCTGAAATTAAAAATCAGGCACAATGAAGTGTGCCAATATAGTCCCTGAGCTGATTAGCATTTCCTCCTATCAACACTAATATGCGGAGATATAGCGCCCTGCACGCGTTTTTGAAGCAAGTTGTATTAAAATGGAACAAAGTTTAAAGTAAATGGAGCTAAAAGTCTAATTCCAAGCACTCCAATTTTCGGCGACGGAACTTAAGGTTAAGTACAATAGTCGCCTGTGACCTGTAGCAGGAATCAGCAAGCATAGATGGTGTAGGATAGTTGATCGAAACTAACGGGATAATTACTTTAACTTTGCACGAATTGGGTAATTTAGAGCTGTAAACTTGTTGAATTGTAAAAATCTGCTTACCATTAAAGAATGCAACATTATTGCATTTTATTTTTTCGCCCCTTCAAATTTCGAAAATTTTTGAAGGGGGGGTGACATAAACATTTTTTCAAATTTGTATAAGCCTAACTTGAATGATATGAACGACGTGTATTGCTGGTTTCTCACCTCTGCTGGGAACTCCAGTGATCACCATACGCAGTCATAACTCACAAGTCTGGAAAAGTAATTGTCAGCTTTTGCCAGTTGTTTCAAGAAATCTATACTGCACTGAAAGGGTGTGACTTGAAGTATTGAATCTACTCGCATTTTAAGTTATCTGTGAGGTCACGTTTCGCCACTCATGTTAATGATGATGAATAACCAAGGTTAATTTTTATTTTTTGTCTTGCATATTTTACACCAGTTTCTACCGTTATAGATATAGCGTTCCATTTATGGTAGTCTCGTGGTGATCTTTCAACACTTCGTACATTCGTCTTACGAGTCCAGATCGCACATATGTTGATAGCAACTTTGTATGCTGGTTTTCAGGTCAGTGAAATACAGCACTACAGTTGTAGATCGGAGCACTGCCAGTGAACGGTTTAATTTTGAAGAAAAGGTTCCAATTTTTCTTCTAAATATTCATGAATATGGTTCGACTTAGACGCACAAAAACACAAATAGAATGGGACGACTCCGCATTCGGGATTACGCTAAATAATGCATACTCGAACATTCGTCGCATGGAACTACACAGCTCGGAGCATCTCCTTTGCATGCAGACAGCGTTAATTCTGCTTGCTGGAGGCTGCGTGACTCATGAATATTACTTGCTGAGCTGGTGGGCGAGATCCGAGACAGATGGGTGTAATTAATTTCGAGATTTTATTCCGCTTCCTCCAGCGAAGGCAGCAAAATGTTGCATATTGTAATACCTACAGACTACAGTCCGCTAGAGCGCAGGGCTTTGCACTCACTTTAACGAAAAAATGGCAAAGCGCATAATTTAGATTTGTTGACTGCTGCCGGCCGGGGCGGTATGTCGAAAATAAAGTGTGAAACTTACTGCTCTGGACGCTGCTGTTACAAAAATATCCTAAAATTGGCCCCAGATGGTCGCAAACGGCGATCGATAGCTTTCTATCCATCTTTTATCGTTTCGTTTTTTGCCGTTGTTGTTTGATTGTGAAATTGTTTGATGTCACGCTCCATTTACTGCTCTATGCAATACATAAATAAGCACAGTGTGAAATAGACCTTCCACTATTTCTTTTTTTTTGTTTGTGGCTGTTTTAGATAGCCCATCGAAAAGAATGTTTTTTATTGCCGACTCGAGCACGTGGTTTTGCATTTCAAACTCTTCACCGCAGGCCCGCGCGGCCCCGCTCATATTGCTGATACTTGACACTATCGTGAAAAACTATAGTTTAGGAATATATAAACTGAAATAACATTCAATATAATGAACTCGAAGGGAAGGAAGAAGAAAACTTTTGCCGAAAAGTTTCCTATTTCTCGGAAAGGTTACTCGTACGGTCGTTGCTGCTGGCATTGATGGAAACTTCTATATGTACCCACGTATAGATCGAAATAGGAAGTGGCAGTAATGGCATTATTATTATATAGTCAAGCAAGGAAAAGCTCAAAAAGCTTGTGCTTGAATATCATTGGTTGGTAGGTAGTCTCCGGTTCGAATTCTCATGCGAGTATGTATTATTGATCGTGCTTTGCGTGCGCGTGTTATTGCTCCGATGGGGGATTAACTGCAAATGGTCAGCGGAAATGAGAATGGTAATGCAAAAATTATTATGTACTGGTTTTGAAAATAATGCTGCTGGTAATTTTGGGAGAGAAAAATCTTGCATGTCATATGTTAGGTACTTTCAACACAATAATCTATAGTGCATAAATTAACCCTTCTACTATACCTTATGCAATCTTCCGGCTAACATACAAAACAGTCTGGTCAAAACGGTTTAGACGTAGGAATATGTCTAACGGCAAGGTTTGGGATAGGGGATCATTTCAAAAGATCGAAAAATACGATCGTCATGAAAAAATGATAAGTTTTGAGTGTTAATAGCTTAGCGGTTTCCCGATCGATTTTAAATATGTTTGCACCAATCAATCGGAAAATCTTCTACGCATCCACACCAATAACGAAAGCTAGTGATTTTTAAGTTCACACTATTGAAAAATCGGATATAATAGTTCATTGTCCACCAAGAAATGCTCGCTTCGTGATTGGTTATTGAAAATGACGTCATCAAAGTGTTACACACTTAAAAAAGTACGAAGTTCGGTAAATTTTACCGAACTCTGAATAGCAGAAAGTTCGGTAAAATTTTCTTATGATGCCAAACATTACTGATGATACGTAAACGTCGATTGGAACCATCGTACATAAAGTTTTACCAAACTTTTGACGCAGAACTACGACTTTGTTTACTATACTGGGACTGGGTAGTACTTTGTGGAAACGAAAATAGAAGTGTAACGTTTGAATGAAAGATTTCAAAAGCTAATAACCAGAGATTAAAATTTTCACTCATATGTTGGATGAACGTATTTCGCTCACCCATTCTTCTCGCTTGACAACTAGATTTTGTAGTTATCTGTTCGTATAAAGCGGAAGAAAAACATTTTTCCGCTAAAGAAAGAGAGTTGATAATATTTCGTTTCATTTTTCCCTGAAAAACATTTATCCTCTCTCACTGAAGGCATGATAAATAAATATCGCAGGAAGACTTGGCGCGAAAATCTAATGCAATAATAGGTATATAACAGGAAACCATGGTGATACTCAAATACATAAACTCGGTTGTTTTATTTCACTCTCTTGTTGGCTGGTTGTTTGGTAAATTCAATAGTAACCTGTGCATTTTCGTCTCTGAAAGACGGCTGATACAGCTTTATCCTCTCACACAAGAGAGGATAAACTCGTGTTACGAAAATTTAAAACTAAACAAATCATGATCATGTATTCCTTGGGATAAATGAAAGTCTAAGTAGCCCATGCTCACGAATGGCAATAAATGGTAGACAGACGTTTAATAATTAAGAAAATAATAGACGGCTATTCATTATTTAATTATTTTCATTTTTTTGCCTTCCAACATCAATGCTTCCCTAGCACAGATGACAGAAATAAATACGAGATGAGCTATGGGTTAAGCTCCTTTATGATTGTATTTAATTTACGCCTTACCTGTTGCTGCTTCCCCGGATAAGGCAACGAAGACATCCAAATTCACCAAGCGAGACGCCAACAAACCGAAGAATCCATCGACTCATCCGGCAGCTAACGATATGGTTATGGCTGCTATGCCTTTTGCTGCGCATCCGTTGTTCGGTCGCGACAGGTAACACAACGGCAGGAAAGGTTGTATTTGAAACATTGCTGCTGCTTGCCTGCGTTTTGCTGCGGCAGGAAAAATATTTTAAATATTGCTTCTGCTTGCCTGCCTTTAGCTGCTCATCGTTATTCGGTCGCGACTCATCGGCAGGAAAGGTTTTATTTGAAAAATTGCTTGCCTTACGGTGCGCATCGTCATTCGGTCAGCGGCTTTGGTTGGCGACACATCAGCGAGCTTGCGACACATAACATAACATCATAAACATAAAAGTCTATCTTGATTACAGATCCTACCAGTAGCGTTTGTCCGGTAAACAATATTCACACCATTAATCCACACACCAATAACCTATCTGATGGACGAAAGTATACAATGGACACCACGAGTCAGAAATTTGAGAATTCGAGATTAACAAACGGACCTTTTCAGGTCCACCATTTAAATTAGCTGAAGAGTTGAAATTATGAATTTCTCACATGTAAGAACGCAATGCTCTAATGCGCAACTTAGGCATCTAAGCACGAAATTCGTTCAAAAATCGCCGGCTTTGGCATTGGGAGACGAATTACTCTACATTCGTAGTCCTACGTCAAGCCTGCGCCTGTGCCACTAGGCATGGACCCTTGTACTTTTTTCTATGGTGTACTGAGACCCCTTCCCCATCTGAAAAAGGAGGGAGGAAGGAGCAAAATCAAGCAAAAGGAGAACCAAATTTGGGATGTGGGGGCTTTTGAAGGTAAAATTTTTTTCTATGGTGTACTGAGAACCCTTTTCCTTCTAAGGAGGGGGGGCTCCCATATAAATGAAACACAAATTTACTCATAACTCGAGAACCAATCAAGCTAATGGAACCAAATTTGGCATATGGAGGTTTCTGGAGGCATGAATTTATTTTATGATGGTTTGAGGCAAAGGCGTAGCCAGAAAAAAATCGAACATAACCTAAACTTATGCAGTTTATTCAAGAAATGGAGAATTATTTTCAGTTAAAAGCTATTTAAAAAATCGAATTGAAATAAAATAAGAGAAATTTTAAAATTTTGCCTCTAAGTTGGCATCGAGGCATGTGTGTTCGAATCTCGGCTGGGAGAGGCTGTAAGTGTCCATAAGATCGAGTCTCTTCGAGACGCGGCCAGGGTCGAAACAAGCTGACAACTTATCCTGCATGCTTTTCAAGATCGCTCTTGAGGGGGTAACTCGACAAGCAGATATCCAACCAAGAAGTTTGATTTTCAATAATTGTAGCAAACTACGCAAGATATGCGCTTTGATATTAAAGCCAGAAACATTATCATGGCGCAGGCCATTTGTGCTAGACTGATAGCAGAGGCCAATAAGTGCGTCGAAGACAAAATACGTACATGATAGAGGCTCAAACGAGACCAACGCGCACTTTTCGCGGACGGTAATTGTTGACAACGACGAACCAGAAGTGGTAGATGGGTTCGTGAATGTGGGATGGCTGGTGGCCGCGGACAGCAACACAAAACAAATGAGGAGATCCAGCGACGTATTCAAGCAGGACATCGAGTCTACTTTGCCCTTCGCAATACGGTACGATCAAGAGGCATAAGCCGCCGTGCGAAGCTGACAATATACAAACTCCCTATTAGACCGATGATTTTTAGGGATTTAACAATGCGCACTGACGACATACACGCCCTTGCGGATGATATTTGGCGGAGTACAAGCTGGAAGTGAAGAGTGACGCAGGTGCATGAATCAAAGGACACGATGGATGTGAAATTTCTCCTCAAGTAGTGAGACTACTAGCGGGTTTGGCGATAGTCGGTAAGGTACGGTGAACAGAATACGTCGTAAAGAAAACGACCGGCACTCAGAACAGAGGGACTCTGTTATGGCTTGACCGAGTCTAACCGAAATTTTTTATTTTTTAAATAGAAAAAACTACAACTTCAGAAACGCCTGCGAAATGGGCGACGAGTAACCCAAAATCAAGTTGAATGAAGCTTAAAACAGCACGAACCATCCCGACTCTAAGCTGCTGACGACGACGAGGATCGTACAACCAGCCCTGCAAATTTTCTTGTGCTCCAAACCAGGATCCGGCATAGTCGAAACAAATAAATGAAGCTGACTTTCTTTCATCTTCGCATCATACTTGAAGCGACTGGTTTCATTTATTGAACAGAACATTTCAAGCAAGCGCCAGCTGAAGTTGGTGACTGTTCAAAGTGACGACAACTGAAAGTCAGGCACGAAAATTAAATATTACTTGCGTGAAGATACATGTAGGAAATGTTACTCAAATTCAATTCATTTGCGTTAAAAGTTATTGAACTTCTACTGAATATTTGATAGAAAAGTGAAAATGAAACTTTAAAACCGATAGTCATGCTGAAGTGAAACCCGTTTTACTGACACTGTTGTTGACACTTCTGTTGAAACCGAAGCTTGATTGCTTCATTGTCGAGTGACGAATTGCAATTGAAAGTGACGTTGTCGGGTCCTGCTCTAAACTGATGGATGTGAAATTTCAAGCTTGAAAGTGTAGAACAAATTTTCTCCTGGGGGGGGGGGGGGGGGGTTTGAAACACCTAATGGTTGGTTCGCCCAAAAAATATCTTTTATAACTTCATATAAGCATGTTTTTATCCTTAAAAGGACGGTTTCTGGTAATTGATAAACTGTTAGAAATTTCGGCATTCTTCCTACTTTCCTTGGGGAATACAACAGCTTGAATGTTTGGCAGAACACCTCTTGTAACTCCAAAGAAAAGTTTGTTGTCTGCGAATAAATCCAAAATTTCAGCTGCGAAATCACTGATGCACACGTTTCCCATTCCCTGCTTTGCCAGAGAGTTGTCAGACCTTAGACGAAGCGTTTGAAACGGCAAACAAACTGATGAAAATGAAGACGAATGTCGACTTAACTTTTGTAATTTGCAATAACTTGGAAACAGCTGGGTTTAAGAAAAAAGTTTACATGTAAAAATTTGTTCAAAATTATGCGTAGAATTTGATTTTGTTTGAGCTTTACAAAAAAAAATATTTAGATATTTTTGAAAAAGTTGTCTAACTTCAAAACTTTTTCAAAAAAAAAAATCGATAGCTCTTCATCAGGTTTCGAGGCATAATTTAAGCTATCTTTAAAAAAAATACGACAGATCGGAGGGGATGATTTTGAGATAATTGACATTTTATGATTTTTAACATGGTTTTGAAAAGTTTTTTTCTTTTAGTGTAATTTTTTCCTAAAAATACACTTAATTTCTTAGAACTTTTCCTTTGACGTCATTTTGATCAAATAAAAGTAGTTTTCCAGATATGATTTTTTTTAAAAAAAGTAATCTCATTTCTAAATACGCCCTTTTGAAAAGTTACTCTTGACGAAAGAAATCAATTTTAGTGGAAAATGAATTATTGCGTGGTATCCAAAACATCAGGAAAATTTCAAAAGTAGTCAATCAAAAAGAAGGCGAGTCAAAAATGGCCCTTTTTTCAGCGTTTTGAGCTGAAATTTCTCTATTTGGTATAGAAGTAACGATCGACTGACAGTCAAAGTTACGATCGACTGAAAAGATTGTAACTACGAAAGGCAGAAATGACGGACCTTGAAAAAAGGGCCGGCCTTCGAAGATATACTTTGTTCGAATAAAACAGGGCCTACTGATTGGTAAGTAAAGCAAGCGGACCAGAAAGCGCTATCAAAGCCGTGGCACATAGGAGTATTTGAGCCGAAAAGTTGGTCAAAAGTATTGTTAATCATTTTTAGTAGAGTAAACAAGCTCATTACCGCTTGAACCGCATTACCGTGAAAAATAGTATCATTAGATCTATGAAGCAATTTTTTATGGAATTATGTTTGTATCTAGGTAGTAGAGTAGCACAACTTTACTGATATTGCTTTTACTGATAGTTGAAGAATGGAAACTTTTTAGAAATTGTGTGAATAAAGGGAGAGATATATATGAGAGAGAGGTAAGATAGAGAGAGAGGTGAGAAAGACTGGTGTGTACTAGAGAGAGAGATGAGAAATAGAGGTGTGTGGAGAGCTGTGGAGAGAGAGAGAGAGAGAGAGAGAGAGAGAGAGAGAGAGAGAGGTGAGATCTTAAACACTTGCCTTCGTTTTCCTGCTCATACTTCTCTCTCGGTCCATTATTGAATCCCTTCGATGGATAATCCTCCGGAAATTATCACAGGAAAACCTAATCCAGATCCAGGACCTACTTATTCTTTTTACAAAACAGACCTTTTGAATGATAACACGCTTATCAAATGATTTGCGTAATGAAGAGACTCAAAGCATGCGCAAATTTGACAGAAATTAAAGAAATTTGGCGATTTTCTCTTTTAATACCTAAAATTTCTTGTTCAATTACTTTATAGAGCATTCCTGTGGTGTCTCACAAGCACAATGACATAAAATTTATCTTTCAAATGCTTGAAATTACATGATAGCATAATTTATCATAAGAAAAATGCTGTGAAATTGAATATTTCATCATTTAGTAAAAAGTTTCTATTTCATGAAATTGCAAAAAATTGCAAAAATTTCACTCACAACGCTCTTCCCGGGACTCTAAGCTATAAAATGGCATCAAAGATTGTGATGAGAAAAGGTGAGTACATAAACAAATATCACTTTAAAGTAGCAACATATTTGTGCTAATTCGCTGTGTTACCAATCACTTTTAAATTGATCGGCACAATGAAGTAGTTGGTTCAGTTTAGCGTTTTAGTTTTAAGTTTGTAATTATTTTGTTTTATTTTGATTGGCTCTGAATTATTGTCTTTAGTTTGTTAATTTTTTTTGCTTATTCAAATTTGTTATTTTTGTTTAACCTAGGTTTAAGTCTTTACTAACACACTAACATAAAAGAAAACCCTATAATTAGGTAACGACAAATTGCGAAAAAATGAATATTGTATTGTGGCCGCTTACAAGTCCGTGGGATCCCTGCCGCATGATAATCTGGGATAACAAAAGAGGCCTTCTGAGCACACCCCGGAACGTGCAGACCAGACGTTGGGGCGTTGGACGTGCTTCACAAGGAGCCGTTATTTATTTCCCAGAGGGCAGCCAAAACTTGCAAACGGTCACAAATTTAATTAGACATGTACCGGAAAAACCGCAACGGCAAAAGACGGCAAAATAGTCCGCACTAAAATTTCCAACCAATAAACTAACCCATTGATCATGGCACAACCCTGGGAACTCTCAACCGGTTCGCCTATCAGCAAATGAAGGGAAATTCGATAGCGAACCCACTGTGTCTGGATAGAAAGAAGGGAGAAGAGAGATAGTCGACGAGAGGGAGATATAGGATGAAGGTAGGTCGAAGGTTGAAAGGCCCAAAAGGAGGGACAGTCGAGCTCGAACCATACGGTGAACTACACCCAACGCCAGAGAGCTAAAAATTCAAAGTTGTGCAAAAGTACCTTGTCATCCGAAGCGTAGTCTTTCTTAAAGCCGAAGAGCTGGATTCATATTCATACGGCTAAGACAGTATGGCTGTTCGTGTACCAACGTAGTGGATGTGACAGACAGCGTCCAGAAGCAGTCGGACGTTGTGACCCATACCCATTTCAACTACGGAATCAGCCATCGTATAGCAGGTGTTACGTGGAAGCACGTGTGACCTCGTTGCCATTCTGGACGGCAAACAGCTTAAGACAACGCTAGTGTTCCTGAAGGGTGGAAAACGAAATGCAGCGCTACTCATCCTGATTCCCGGAAGTCACCGGAATCACAGTTCCTGTCAACCTTAACCTCGATCTAGTACGTCATCGTGCCAGCATCTCGAAAATCGACAGTGAAGCGGTCGAGGTATGTACCCTCTCTCTTTCATCCGTTTTCCTGCATGTCGCCGATGGGCCCCAACTCTAAACTCGGATTAATAAATAAGTAAAATGGAGTTCTAGATTTTAAGTTTAAAGAGCCGATCCCTTTTCCTCTGAACCCTCTTTCGTTGTTCCGCTTTGGTTGATTGAGACGGTAAGTAAGTAAGTAAGTAAGCGCCCAACGTGGGGCGCCAATTGTAAGTATGAGAAAGCTCACACTGCCCTGCTGGCTCGCTCTATCTTCTCAGGGTCGTAGCGTGTTCGGGGGACTCAGCACATTCGACTACTTACCGTCACAATCAAGCAAAGCGGAACAACGAAAGAAAGTTCAGGAGGAAAAGGGATCGGCTCTTTGAACTTAAAACTATTATTACATTTTAAATATTTATTTATCCGGGTTTAAAGTTCACTAATCACGTTGCGGTACCGATCACGAACACGACGCGTTGGGGCCCATCGATGACATGCAGGAAACGACGAAAGAGAGAATGTACATACCTCGACCGCTTCACGGTCGAATAGCTGAGGTTGGGCACGATGGCATATACAGGCGAATGCACGAAATGTAGGCTCTTAGTTTCCACCGATTTCCAAGAAAAACGTCCAGAACATGTAGCAAGGCCTTACGATATTCCACCGTACAGAAAAGATAACTTTGCTCTGTCCTCTGCTGTCCAGTGTGGGTAGCGCGGTCTTAAAACGTTCCTGGTAACACCCGTGGTAGAATCGGGTCAGTTTCGCCACGCACTACTGTTTCCACGCATTGCCGCACGACAAGTCAAACCTTTTTACGTTAGTTTAGAAACTTAAGCCGTATTATAAATTTTCACTTTAATCAGAAGGCAAATCGCGACATCAGACTGGTCACGCCGTTTGGCGGTACAAGATTCAGTGTACTCTACTATACGGTTCGAGCTCGACTACCAAACTTCTTTTAGGCCTTTCCACAATCGACCTTCCTTCATCCTCTATCTCTCTCGCCGCCAATGGGTGCGTTTGCAGTTACCCGAACCGGTTAAGAGTTTCCAGGGTTGTGTCAGGATCAAACGGTTATGTTAGTGAAATGGCTTAAAACTATGTTAAACAAAAAATAACAAAATTTTAACAACAAAAATTTTAACAAACTAACAACAATGTATAAGAGCCGATAAACAAAACAAAACAAAATATTTACAAACTTGCGAACTAAAGACGCTAAACTGAACAACTCCTTCATTGTACCGATTTATTTGAAAGTGATCGGTAACAGCTGCTCGCTTGTCATCATTATATTCATTGAAATCTAAAGTCTATATCAACAAATAATTGTACAATCTTTGAGTTGCAAAAGCCTTTTTACAGCTTTTCGATAGGATATATATAGCCTTAGAAATGTGAAAGGCAACATCCTTACCTACATGAACGAAAATATATGGCCCATTTTTACTCGAAGTTTGACAGCTCTATGCAAAATGTAAACAAGACAAATGGTTTCAAAATTAAAGTTACATTGTGTGATAGGTATCTGGGAAGACGACGAGGTTTAATTGGAGGGGATTGAACGAGTTTTAACTTTCCTCATTTTAACCAGCTTTTTGGTCCAAATACTCCTCTGTGCGTGGGCTTAAACCGTCATTAGACATTACCCTTCTTTGTCAACAGACTTCGCAGCCGGATACAGAGTACAGGAAAATTACGGGGCCAGTGTAATTATCCTACTGATTCTATCTAGCAAGCACCGCCTAGCCGAGATTCGAACATAAGACGACTGGCTTGTTAGATCAGCATCGTACCTCGAGACCAACTGGGAGGATCCGAAGGTTAGACTTATGATAATCAAACGATCGGTCCTTCCACACGTAACGATTGAAGAGTTTATTATATTCTCACCCAGTAAATACCAAAATAAAACCCAGGCAGCGAGGTAAAAGGTAAATTTTTCAGCCTTTTGAAGCGTAGCTGCTGAAACTTTTCGTTTGGCTCGCTGTAACAAACTTTTACCGATCACCTCTCGCGAAATTCAAACTCTTGTTCGCTGCCGGGTGAGTAGGCCAAACACGCCGTGTCAGTAAGAGTACCAAAGCAGTCAACAAACCTACCAGCTCCAAGTAAATGTGTTCGGTCAAGCGTCAAAATGCATTGAAAACTATGGGTTTAATACATGACTTACCTCTTCATATAAAAATGTGTTCCTTCTTAAAAGTACGGTTGTCGGTAATTGATGAAAGTTAGGAAACTTGGAACTTATAGATTGAAACGGACAACTTTGCCTCCTTTGCTCAGACTGAAATTAAAATCCTCCAGTTTGTTCAACGTAGGTGATGGAATGACGGACCATGAAAAATAGGACGGACATTCATTTTTCAAATTGTGCAATTCCATTATCTACGTAGCACAGCCGATTCTTGTCGCTTGCTCTGATATTTAACGAGAGGTAAGCCGACGAGCAGCATTATTTAAACTCTAGCAGAGTTACTCATCATCTCAACATCTCATCGACATGTCTGGACGCAGCAAAGCAGGAAACTCCAAGGGTAAGGGGCCGTGTAGGTCTGCAGTTCCCGGTCTGTCGTATTCGCCGGCTGCTGAGGAAAGGAAACTATGCTGAGCGTGTTGGAGCTGGAGCTCCAGTTTATCTGGCTGCCGTGATGGGATATTTAGCTGCGGAAGTGCTTGAATTGACAGGAAATGCAACAACAAAAAAACAGAATTATCCCACGTCACTTACAGCTGGCCATCCGGACTGGTATCGCATAGCTGCTGAGGCTTTCTGGTTGGCTCGTTGCAACAAGCCGTGCCTGGTTTGCAGTTACGGGAACTCCAATTTACCGAAAAGAAAATTACGCCAAGTGCATTAGTGGAAGTTTATTGTAAGCAGGAGTTATGCTAATCAAACAAGGGCCTCCTTTTAAGTGCCACACAACGATTGAAGAGTTTATTATACCACAATAACACAGGCAACGAGGGAAAAGTTGGATTTTTCGCCGTTGCGAACGACCAACAAATGGCGGGAGTAAGTTCGTTCATCACGGGCGGCAATTTCTGCCGCTTGCAAAACGTTTGCAGCTTGTGAATGCTTTATTATCAGTGTTGTTCTTTTGTAAGCCGCAGAAAAGTTTTGCGCAAAATTTTCAGCTGCTTCAAAATTCGCTCGTACTGTCTGCCGATTACCAGATGAAAAACACTGTTCAACGTAGAAACATATCATGTAAATTTATTTACTGTTTGGTTTAGTGTGACTTAGATTGGTTTTAATAAAATAGATTCAATCAATTCATAGAAATAACTCTGAAATCTGTTGAGGATTGAAAGAATACATGAAGAATCGTATTATTACATACATGAATATATGCTACTATCGCTACAAAGAGACTTACGTAGCCCTACGTCAACCATGCGGTCGTGGCTTATACAGAAACCCTATGGTTTTTTCAAATTTTTATTGGTTGCAGAGTACATCCATGCAAAGAGATACGCAAAAATTTCATTTTCAATAAAAATTGTCAACAGTCGGCTATAATTCGGAATTGTTCATGTTATAAAACAATTGCTTGCTTATTTAGTGAACCATTTGAGCAATAAACCCTTCGATAGTGGTTGTATATGATGTAATCTGAGAACATTTATGCCGACAAGGGGATATCAACGCGAGCAGAGGCAATTCTCCATAAATGGCTCTTTCTGCACCTAAATCAATTAACTAGTCCCTCGCTAATGGCATCGTCTGTGGAATGTACTCTGCCAGCAATCAACTAACTACAGTAAGCGTTGATTTTACGCGTGATAAGCAACCATTTTTTTGCTGATCGTGTTAAATTGCCAGACACAGTTTTGAACATCCCTAAGCTTATCTACTTATTTTGCTTATTTCTTGTAGGATGTTGTACTACAAGACCATTGCGTTTCGCACAGACTACAGCTTGTAACAAATGCTTCGAAAAGCCTTGTCTGCTATCGCTTGTCATAGCCATCGGGTTCACGTTCTACATACACCGCGTGCTCCATTTGTACAGAGAAACGTCCGTTCAAAATACGTGTGAATATCATCCACCCTCCCCCTGTCCTGGCCTCCTTTGCTGTGGGCTTGGCTCCGGGCAGCTCCTTTGCAGTAAATAACTACAGTCTAACTAGTTGGGTGCGTGGGTTGACCGACCACCAGTTGGCAAACGTGTTCCTCCCATGACACTCCCATTTCATTCTCACCACTCACTCTTTGCTCGTTTCTTTTTGGCTGTAAACGCACAAAAAGGAGGAGCGGTTGGATGCGCTGGGCGGTGAATGTTGGCGGGCGGCCGAGTTGGGAATCAAATGAACACGTGCTACGCACATCTTTTCGCAATAATGTGTATACACAAAACACAAAACACAACAGCTACAGACTCGAGAATGATGCTTCGCTTTGCTTGGCTATCCACGTTTTTCTGTTCTGTTCTGACGTATGTACAGCTTTGTACAAACACCCCAGAGATTTCATTATGCAAATGAACAACAATCATTCATGACACTCGTGAATCGTTGATTGTCGTTTGGTTTGCCTGCTTGAGACTGGAGTTTGGGTGGATAAAGCGGCACGTTAATGATAATTGGTGATGAACTAGATGATGGTTATGATGGCGAAGTTGAGACTAATGAAACAGGAATAAAGAAACTTTATCTACTTTTTGCTAAACCTTTTCGAGTTAGGGAGAGAACCTGAGAGTTTGGGTCACACTACCGTGTCAGAAAGCAAATTCCAAAGTGGGTAGAAATGTGGTTCCAAGATTGTGGGTTGGCGGGGATGGGTGCTGTGTAGAAATAATTGGATTATCTGCAGCGCTTTTTCCACATGAGTTAATTGGATTTATTGATTATAGAGCTCAGCTCTGCTGCAGCTCTACTCGATTCTTCTACGGGCAGAAAATTATAGCGGCAGAAGCGCACACAGCAAAGCGCCTACATTTATGCGGTGTGCTGCCTTGTGGCGAACGTTTTCATTTTCGAACATATGGATATTCGAAACTTGCGGTGATTTCTTTTAGGCCTTGTGAAATGTTAATAAAGTTAAATATAATTTCACATAAATTTGAAATCCCAATTAGCTACGTTATGCTTTATGTAAAACTTATAATCAATTTTGTACAATTAAGAATATTCTGCACAACTTTAGATCTCGGTAGTCCTACTATATCATAGCAGTAAGAATACTTACACTATGGCAGTTTGTCATTTGACAGCAGTCTTTATTCTCCATTCCTGCGCTTACTACGCATTGCAATGGTGGCAGCAAGCTATCGGGAACACCAACATATTTTTTGGTTCTCTATAAACTCGTTTTAGTATTTTATTCAGGGTGTGTTGCTGCTTTGTCGGAATTGCCTATTCCCGTCCTATCCAATACAAATTATTAAAAATAATAGCATTTTTATGACACATAGGGTACACGTACCAGTAGTGGTGGAAACTCGAATTATTTCATTATTTTTGCAGATGTTGCTACAAGTTTGATAAGTATCGAACTACCAGTAACAGTATTATTTGATAAGTATCAAACTTCTACCAAAATCTGCAAAATAATGGAATAATTCGAGTTTCCACCACTACTGGTACTACCACCACTAATGGTGCATCTACCCTGGTGCAAAACTAGTTATTCCCTAATATTTTAGTTTGTTGTCTATCATACGCGATCAATCAAAGTGAGCTGAGATCTATTTAAATGCTTTTTATCATTAAAGAAGTCCTATCAGCCAAATTTTCTACGTTTTTTCGTGCGACGAAGAAAAAAATGTCGACTAATCGTTTTAATTTCCGTCATTCATAAATGAAAATAACTCACGCAAGGCATTGTCGTTATTCTACAGCGAGAAAAACTTGCCTGACCTGCAGAAATTTTGCAGAATAACATTTGACCAAACTCGTGACTTTAGTCATGACCTTGAAATGCGGTCAGGCATATATTAATATTTTTTTGAAACGATGATTCTACAATTGATGAAGGGACGGTAAGGGAAAGTAATGAAGAAGGATTTGTTTCCGGGAATGAAGGGGAAGGGTGGAAAGTAAGGGGGGGGAGGGGGGGGGGTAATAGGTAGCTATGCTTAACAAGTTGTCGTTGTGACTCCTATCTTCCTATCCACCTTCCAGCATTGGACAAAAGATAGGAGTCACAACGACAACTTGTTAAGCATAGCTACCTATTACCCCCCCCTCCCCCTTCCTTTCCACCCTTCCCCTTCATTCCCGGAAAAAAAATCCTTCTTCATTACTTTCCCTTACCGTCCCTTCATCAATTGTAGAATCATCGTTTCAAAAGAATAACATTTGTCAAGCCGTCCTACACAAATACATGCGCGTTAGCTTCGTAAACATTGTTGGAATTTTTAGTTCGGACGATGAAAAATTTTGATGGACGGATTTTAAAACGGTACGACGTATTCAAGAAATAAAGTTAGTTGCATAATTTCAATATTATGCTTTAATAATCGCTTTTCAGTGATTTCAAAGTTCACGGATCGGAAGGCAAGTGTGTTTTAGTCAAATCAGCATAAGAACTTTTGGAGCATTCATTGAATCCATTCAACAAATGATGAAAATTAGAGTGGCTTTACTTACTACGACGGGAATTAGGAATAAACCCTACTCAACGGTTTTTGATATCAAGCAACAAATTCCTAATCATTGGGAACGCTGAAATCGTGAGTAATTTTTGAAGCCACTTTTTTTGAGTACAAATAATGAATTTTAAGCATTTATATTTAAGCACTAGCTGACCCGATAAACTTCGTATTGCCACAAATTAAACTGTATTGTACATAAATCCTGAACTTCGGATGACCTTTATCACAATCTCGAGTTTTGCAAGTTTCTGAGGAGTTCATGGGTGTTTTAATATACAAATTTTCCTCACAGTAAAATAGAAAACAACTCCCCCCATTGCTTGCCCATTGCTGCATTGCCTGATAAATTAAAGCGGATAGCATTTAAATATTGGCCATCATTACAACCATTTCGCCGAATACCATTTTGCGGAACACCAATTCTCTGTTGACCATAACGCGGAATATAGAGTTTCGCAGAATACCATTTCACGAAAAACCTTACGCGGGATGTTCAATTTCATGGAATATATTTTCGTTGAAAGTACCGTTTAGCAGGGGTGACCCAACTGAAGGAAAGTAATAGAGGTCAGTAAATCTAGGACAATAAATAAAACTAGATAGAGGTGATCCCTACGGGTGGTTAGACCTCCCCCCCCCCGCAGTGACCGGCGCTTCCTACGGCAGGTCGCCGACAACACTCGCGGCCGGTGTCCGTCTCGCCCTGAATCATCTAATGTTACTATTGATAGTTTCTGGTGGTCTTGTTATTGACTAATGTTTTATGAAAGAGTCTAAAATTTATCGAGTTCGATTAGTTTTTGAGTTACGCAAAAATTTCTGTTTTATTTGTATGAGAGTCCTTACCACAAGAGTGAAGTCTCAATCTCAAACCATCATAAAAAAAATGACTGCCTCCAAAATCCCCCACATGCCAGATTTGGTTCCGTTTGCTTGATAAGTTCCCGAGTTATGAAAAAAATTGTATTTCATTTGTATGGAAGCCCCGCTCTTAAAGGGGAGAGGGGTCATAATTCCCCTCCTAAAGAGAGGAGGGGTCTCAATTAACAATAGAAAAAAAATTTGCCTACAAAAACACCAACATGCTAAATTTGGTTCCATTTGCTTGATTAGTTCTGGAGTTGAGTAAATTTGTATTTCATTTGTATGGGACCCCCCCCCCCTCTTAAAAAGGTAAGGGGACCTAATTCATCATAGAAAAAATTCTTGCCTCCAAAAACACCCACTTGCCAAATATGGTTCCACACTCACACACATATACATGGGGGTAGAAGAATGGCACCCTTCATCCCTCCGCTTCGGCGCTAACCGATATAGCCACCCACGTTCTTGATGTGGACGATACACAAACATCACCACGGGCCCCGAATCCAAGATGTGACGCGACCCGTGTCGAGGGATGCATGGTGAGGGGGTCCAAAATCAAAATTACCTCACCGCGAACGGAGCCTGGCGGACACCGGGGCGCTCCCGACCAATTCGAAGCCCTTACTGCGTTGCGGCAGGGCACTAGCCCAGCGGACTACATATTTCCCTAGCTACTCGTGGGATCCAAAATGATTTTTCAAGAATTAAATACAAAATCAAATACAGGAGAAGATAGCGATTGCGCGTTGGATACGCAGACCAGCGACGCCAAAGTGTTTGATAGGAAGGAGAAGCTGTGTAGATCGCCAATATTGAAGGAGGTAGTCGCACAAATGTTTAGCGGCAACACACAGCAGCAGATAACCTCAAAGGGGCAAGGCTCGATGGTAAACTTCACTACGCCCACCCCGAAGTCAAAGGAGGACAGCCAATAGACGAACAAGCTGCGAACTGCCAAAGAAAAGCTTCTGAAGCTGATTAAGTTAATGAAGGAGAGAAGTAACATCCATGGTGAGATCAAGAAGCAAGCGGCACGGACCTTAATGGTGGTGATAGAGGCCGAAGTGGAGCAGGAGGCCTTGATTAAGAGGGCTAGTTGCCGAGGAGGCCCTGGTAGAGAAGGAAGTGGAGCATACGGCCTTAATAAGGAGGGCTGTAATCGCGGAGGAGGCCCTGGCAGCAGACCTGTTATAAACACAGTCCGGTGCGGCACGGCTGCTACCCGTCCAAATAGGCACCGCAACGGGTACTTTTGATAATAGAATGCACTGGCGTTGCTATATTTTGGCTAAAGAATCTGACTAAAGAAAAAACATTGGAGCTCAGTCACTCGCGGGCTCCTGTCATCATTCAACCTGATTTGCTCAACGATGATTGCTGTGCGTGACTCTGTTCAAAGTTGCTAGGAAAAGTTCGAACAATATTTTTTCGAGTTCAACATTTAGGCGATTTTATAAACTGTACGATACAAATTTGATTGCCTGGTGTTTTCGTTAGGCAGCACGGATCGATTTCGTGATGATACGATGATATTTGTTGCCGTTTGCTTGCAGTCATTATTTTCAATCGCGTTCATCGACTGATACTCCGCAAGTTTTCGAGCAAACGAGCACAACAATCATCGTTGAGCAAATCAGGTTTAATGATGACAGGAGCCCGCGAGTGACTGATGTCCAATGTCTTTTCTTTAGTCAGATTCTTTACGTGTGACGTTCGAACGAAGGAGAATGTTTTAGCACGGTGTGCGGAGCGGTGCGTGCTTTCACATGTCTGCGCTGGCAGCGATGACCCTGGAACAGGCGACGTCGAGTGCCCCGCGCACAGAAAAGCGGGATCGGGAATCGCCAGGAGATAAGGTAAGCTCAAAAAAGTGGAAGGATGACCACAAAGAGCAAAATGAAAACAGAGCGGAGGAGCAGTGAGGCACGGAGCAGGGTGAGGCTAGCGGCTGGAGAACCATTCCTAAGCAGAAGAAGGAGAGTGAGAAAAAGAAAAAGATGAAAGAAGATCGGCAGAAGCAGATGCAAAGGGAAATGCCGGCAGAACGCGAAGTGGGAAAAAAGGCGAAGAATAGGGAGGGACCCCAACCTCGCCGGATCCGGAGCAGAGGCGACGCTCTGATTATTGGAGTGAAGGGCGAGAAGACGACCTATGCCGATCTTCTCAAGAGAATGAGGGACGACCCGAAGCTGAACGAGCTAGGGGAAAAGGTCGTGAAAACCCGGAGAACCCAGAGCGGCGAGTTGCTCTTCGAGCTCAAGAGAGACCCGGAGGTGAAGAGCGCGGCCTTTAAGGTGCTTGTCGAGACAGCGCTCGGTAGCGAAGCTCAAGTAAAAGCTTTGTCTCAGGAGACAATCGTTGAAGCGAAAAACCTGGACGAGGTCACAACAGAGAGCGAGGTGAAAGCGGTGCTGACAAGAGCGAAATACCTGGGCGACGTTTCCATGTTTATTCGGCTGCGGAAGGTATACGGTAGTACGCAGACGGTGTCGATTCGTCTATCTATCGCGTCGGCAAACCGGCTTCTGAAGATGGAGAGAGTCAAGATCGGATGGGCGATGGTTAGCTTTAGAGCCATCCTCCGTGAACCCAAAGAAATTGTTTATTTGTTTATTGTTTATTTGTAAAAAAAAATCATCGGACACAAGGTGGTCTTCATGATATAAACACATATGACAGTAAATACATACAATAGTACAATTACAAATTTATCGTCTACGAGAGAGTCGTCGTTGAAAATTATTAGGCGTCATGTTGAAATCGAACCAACCGTAGAGTTCGTTAAACCGCATTGCCATAAATCGGATAGGGTCGTACAGTCCGTAGTTTGCATTCCGTCCCTGCAAGTGCAGGAAATACCTGGTTCTGAGGGGTCGTTCAGGAGCATACAGATTTAGTTGGCTCAGAAGAGCGGGGCTGTCAATATCTCCTAGTAGCAATCTAGCCAGGAACGTAGCTTGAGCGTTGGCACGTCTTCTTTCAAGAGTCTCCAAGTTAAGCAGACGGCAGCGTTCCTCATATGGCGGAAGGTTTCTGGGATCGCGCCATGGAAGACTGCGCAAAGCATACCGTAGAAATTTTTTCTGCACTGCTTCGATTCTAGTGATCCAAATTTGTTGATATGGACACCAGATCACTGATCCGAATTCCAAAACAGACCTTACAAGTGCATAGTACAAAGATCGAAAACAGTACGGGTCACGGAACTCCTTGGCGATTTTAAAAATAAATCCAAGTTGCTTATTGGCTCTGGAGATAATGTCGTTGTAGTGTATACGGAAGGTTAGTGCGCTATCCAGGACGACACCAAGATCACGAATGTGGTAGACGCGTTGTAACAAATGTCCTGCCATGTTGTAGCTAAAAGCTATGGGCTTATTTTTACGATGAAACGAGATGGCGAAGCACTTTGAGATGCTGACGGTAAGCATGTTATTCGAGCACCAATCTTCAAATTTATCCACAAGGCGTTGCAGTTCAATGCAGTCGGAGTCCCTTTTAATTGCTTTAAAGATTTTTACATCGTCAGCATAGAACGATCGACAGCCAGGTGGCAGAAGAGCTGATAGTTCGTTTATAAAAAGAGAAAAGAGCAAGGGTCCAAGGTTGCTCCCCTGTGGCACACCAGAGATGTTGTTGAACGAGTCGGAGACCTCTGATCCGATCTTCACACTTAGCCTACGGTGTGTTAGGTACGAACGTAGCCACTTGCAGAACGGTGCGGAAACTCCCAGCTTCTCCAGCCTAGCAAGGAGGATGCCGTGATCCACCCGATCAAACGCAGCTTTCAAGTCCGTATACACTGCATCAATTTGCACCCCTTCATTCATGTTGCGCAGGCAGAACGAGACGAAATCGACGAGATTCGTGGAAACTGAACGTTTTGGAAAAAAACCATGCTGGTCTGAGGAAATGTAGTGTTGGCAGCTAGCGAACAAAGCGTCATTCACGATTATCTCGAGAACTTTAGAACTTGAGCATAACGATGTAATCCCTCGATAGTTTTGTACGTTGCGCTTATCACCCTTCTTGTGTACAGGGAACATTACTGATTCTTTCCATAGAGTAGGGAACTTACACTGCTGAATTGAAGCATTGAACAACAGTGAGAGAGGTCTAGCGAGTACAGTAGAACACTTTTTCAGGATACAAGATGGAATTCCGTCAGGTCCGGCCACTAACGAATATTTTAATTTTCCGATGGCAGTTTTCACAATCTCCTCCGTTACACGAAAGACGTTGAGGTTGATGGCTTCGTTAGGTGTGTTTCTAACAGCATAAGCAATTTGTTCTGAGGAAGTAGGAGCACGATTAAAAGCCTGCTTGAAGTGAGTAGCAAAGAGGTTGCATTTATCGCGAGCAACATTCGCTTTACGATCGTCCAGAAACAGATCAACAGGTAGGCCGCCTTCGTTTTTCTTAGAGTTGACAAATGACCAAAATTTCTTCGGATTTCTGCGGAGGTATCCTTGCATTCGTAGAGTATACTGCTTATACAAAAAACGGTTGTACGCTCGAAATTCACTACAGGCACGGTTAAAGTTTCGCTTGGTGGCTTGGCAGCGTGATCTTTGAAATGCGCGTAGAGCAGAGGATCTAGCACGTTTCAATCGACGGAGATGCGCGTTTCCCCATGGAGGCTTGCGAGCGGGTCGGCGTGTGGAACGAAAACGAGATCAAACTGTTTAAAGTGCGAATGAATTGTTCAACAGCCATGTCAACATCAGGATACAGTAACAGGGATTGCCAGTCGATCTGCGCAATTGCAGTGGCTAAGCCATTAGAATCGATTCTATGGAAATCTAAATCGATGCTGTCGATAACGTCCTCAAACGCGACAGGGATCGGCAAACTGAATGTAACCTCAAGAGCGGGGTGATCGGCATCAAGCGTGATAATAGGATCGGCCGCCACGGTAACTGAGCAAAGTTGTATGGCTGGATCATTGGCAAGTATCAGATCTAACAAGCGATTATTCCTGTTTAATACTGGATTAATTTGCGTCAGGCCGTGGAAACAGAAACCATCTAAAAGCGCGGTGCAAGCTGCGGAAGCGTGAGAGCGTTGGTAGTCGATGCTAGGACAACCGAAATGGCGAGATGCTTTAAATGCATGGACTTCGGTCACCAGGCGAGGAATTGTCCGAGCCCCGACAGAACGAAACTGTGTCGGAAATGCGGCAATGAGAGACATGTTGCGAAGGACTGCAATAAGCAACCGAGATGTATGTTGTGCAAGGAAGACAACGACCACGTGACGGGAGGCTTTAAATGCCCGGTGTCCCAGAAGGCAAAGGCAGGCCTACAATAATGGAGGTGATTCAAATCAACCTCAATCGTTGCGACACTGCACAGCAACTGTTGTGGCAGTCGACAACTGAAACGAAGTGCGACGTTGCAATCATAGCGGAGCCGTATCGAGTTTTCTCCGATAATGGTAACTGGATAGCAGACAGAGCAGGAATGACCGCGATATTGGTGACGGGCCGATATCTTATCCAGGAAGTGGTTACAAGCCGATACGAGGATTTCGTGGCCGCCAAAATTAACGGAATCTTCGTGTGCAGCTGCTATGCTCCCCCAAAATGCACGATGAAACAGTTCCGCCGCATGCTGGACGAACTAACTGGAGAGCTCATTGGACGGAGACCGATCGTCATAGGAGGTGACTTCAACGCCTGGGCAATCGAATGGGGAAGCAGATGCACGAATGCCAGTTGAGCCAGCCTACTTGAAGACAACGCTCGAAGTAGAGCTGAGCAACATTGAAACCATCAGCACCTTCCGTTAATTTTTTCAAATGTATTATCTCCTTAATATCCAATTGTATGAAAATGTCAACAGATGCAGTATACTTTTTAAGGAACTTCTCCGAAGACACCTAAGCTCAAAAACGTCAGGAAAAGCGAGAAAAGACTTTTGACCGCCGTTTTCCAGAATGGTCCCACTGTGTGATGGTCTCTCATGGCTGCTGTTCAACGCAGCGCTACTAGGTGCTTTGAACCGAGCGGATACCAACGCGTGGGGCACGATCTTCAATCCAACGATCCAACGAGATCCAACGACGCATTCAAGCTGGAAATCGAGCCTACTTTTTCCTATGCAAGATTCTTTGATCTGGGAGCATACACCGCCGCACAAAGCTGACGATGTACAAAACGCTAATCAGACCGACAGTCCTCTATGGACTTGAGACAGTAACTTTGCTTGCAGAGGACATATGTGCACTAGCCGTATTTGAACGAAAGGAGTTGCGGAACATTTTTAACGGAGTTCAAACGGATAGCGGAGAGCCGGCCACGTCACAAGGATGCTGGCGGACTGTGCAGTGAAATCCGTTCTCTTAAAGAACCCCACCGGCACCAGCAATAAAGAGGCCCAATGTGCTAGATGGCTTGACCAGATTGAATCCGACTTGCGTGTGTCGAGACTCGCAAAAAATTGGCGACGGGTAGTCCAGGAGTACAGTGGAGAGGAATTCTTAATACAACAAGAGCCACCCCGAGTCTCGGCTGGTAGAAGAAGAAAAAGATGTTTCTTTTGTTTTGACGTCATTTTAACCACTGATTGGAAAATAGGAAAAACAAAATAGAAGCGACATTTCGTACTCAAACACCTATAAAATGAAGACTCTTCATGTTTTCCATTTTCATTGGTTTAATCTAAAAATGTCTAGAAATTATGGCTTAAAATTTGGGTCCAAAATTTTGACTGTCTCGATCTTTTTGTCTAATCCCTGTACATCCCTTAGGCCTCTAACGGGCAACATCGTACAAACGATGTGATCAAACTAATGATAATTTTTTCATTTAAGTGCGCTCAAAACAAGCCCAAGGTTTGATTTTTATGAAAACTTATTATCTGAACGAGCGCCAGGTAAGAATTACCTTAATTATTTTTTTTGCGTTTATGACCAACTCTCCAACCTAGTTACTTTTTTTTATCACAAAATTTATTAAAGTATGTAAATTACTCACAGACTCAATTACAGGCCAATTATTTAATTCTATAAGCTTTTTTTTGTTCAGAAGTAAAACTGGCCAAAATTCCTCAAAAAAAAATTTATCGCAAATAACCTGAATTCTTGTTTTTTAAAAAGGATAATGAGGCGCTAAAAGCGAAGGCCACCTACAGACGTACAGCCTTAGACTAAACTTTTATTTCACGTTGATATTATACACTAAAAATAAAATTACCCCGTTTTCATTATGGACAAGAATAATTAGCTTATTTATATGTAGGTGCTGCCAGCTCAATAGACGAGTTGGCGCGAAATCCGTCATATGCAAACGCGTTGCCGGATGGATTTTTCTTCTGTGTTTAATATGAAGCATAACACACCTTAACACATTTGCAATGATTATCTTTAGCTACTTAACTCAGAACACGTGTTAAATACCAGAATCAAAACTTACAATGTTATGAAAAGTTAGCTGTCCTAAAGATAAGGCTTGCAGTGTTTGTACACAAATGACACGAATTACTAAAGCTGATAAATCCTTACTTTTACAGTGACCCGGCAACAACGACCGTCTGACTATGTCTAACTTAAAACCGGTTAGACAAAAACGTGTTTCGGTCAAAAATTCCGTTATCGAAAGAAAGTACTGTATGTTAGTTTATTAATATTTAAATCACTTTCGTGAATATTCTTAAGAGTTGCTCAGCCATTTTTGGGTATACAACATTTTTCGTCTAAATATATTACAACAGCGAGTGGTTCGTGGTTCCTTCCTATTTCAGCAGCTAATAATCTAAGCAAATAGAAAGAAAACGAAAACGCGCCGATTGATGTTAGGATGGAGCTTACGTCATTTGATCTCACAACACGATATCAAATGGATTAATGATTCAAGGCAAAAACTCGTTTCACGAGTGACATATAGGTTGATTAAAAATAACAGCCCAATAGAGCGTATAAGTAGCAAAACACATGCAAATGACAAGCAATCGAGCATCATTTTTACAATGCGGTTCAAAACTGTATCGCACCTCGCAAGCTCCACCACCACCACCACCACCATCACACACCACCTTCACCTCGATTGGATTTTCCGAAACTTGTTAGAATCTCACCTGCGAACCAGGTTTTCTTTCCGACCCGGTGATTTTTTTTCCACCATACAAAACCCCATATTTCAGTGGCTTTCAGGGCTGTGTCTAGGGCCGGACCCGGAGCGGTCGCGTGCGAGTGCATGCGTGCGTTCCGCCTCACGCGGAAATTCCTGCTCGCTGGGCCCCCCCTCAAGACACGCACCGGTTCGTGTCGTCGATGATCCAAACAATAACGCAGCAGCGTTTTAACTATCGCTAGGCATCGCTCAGTTCGGCCAACCGAAACTCGATTCATTTTACCTGCAAAATCGATTCGAGGTGGTCGCACCACTAGGCTTCGCGCGGTGAGTCACTCGTCCGCACCGAAAAAGTTTGCGCGCGACTTCGGAGTATTATTCTTTTTTTCGGGGGCTAGCCTAGACAACTAGTGGATCCTGCTAGCAAGGTGTGAGTGTGGTGGTCCCCCGGGCAGAAGTTTTTGACCACAGTCAGTGGATTGCGTGTGACAAATAAATAACAAAATCAAGCTAAGCTATCTGTGTTTACAGGGCACTCATTCGATCAAAAGTTTGCAGGTACCTTCGCGAGTTCAGTTGGTGAAGAGCCATCCACGCGGTAAGTTTAAGGTGTCGATTAGTGGGCGCGAAATCGTCGGCTTCGTTGCTAGTGAACGGTTGCATGCGTGTTTGTGTGTTTGTGGCCCAGTGAAGTTCGATGGGCTCGGAATGAGGAAATCTGCTGCACTAGCGTTGTATGCAGCAACTGCATTAATTCTGGCATGCCAAAGTGGGGCCAACTATGTGGCTTACGATGAAGATTTGACTACGATCGGGGATCCTTCGGATTTGGACTATCTGCAGGACGAAGCGCAGCGAAGAGCAGACTATCATGATGCGATCGACAGGCTTATTGCGTCGGTGATGAACCAGACTGAGGACGCCGACACCGACTCGGACAGCCGGAAGAAATCTAACGCCGACCCGGTCAAGGTCAGCGATGCAGACGCAGAGAAGGATACGCTGAAATGCGCCGCCAACCGACAGGTACGTGCCGGTCCGGTTGGGGGTTGGTTGTTTTGTTCGATGGAATGTTACAAATAACTAGAGCTTGGTGGTGCATTCGGTAATAACATTGTTGGAACCGGTTTCGATACTCGTTATCAAGGTGGACCGATAGTGGGAGATAATTACCCTTGAGTGCAAATAGCCGAGAAACGGCGATAATAAACATTAGAAATAGGTACCATCCGTTTGTGTGCGGGGAAGTACGTCGTGCCGTGCCGTGTCGACGTGCGGACGTGCGTGTTTGTGAGTAGCTCGGCTGGGCTGGCAATATCGCAAATGATTTATTGCTGGCTGGGCTTGCCGAAAATGTCAATGTTTTTACCGGGGCAAATGTTGACACTGGACAGATGGGTGCCATTAGTGAGGAAGATTGTGTTTGTTTAATGGTTTAACGCAGCAAGCTGGCCATTTCAGTAGACTGTAATTTGCAACTGTACGGTGGATTTTGGTCTGTCACGCGGTGGGGCGGCTCAAATTGTTAATTAAATTGCTTTTCGATGCGTATGTACCTTCGTGTTCTTTATTCCACAAAGTCACTGAACAAATCCAGCTGTCGAATTCAACTAATAGCATGCAATTACAGATTACTCATAAAAAATTATAGTTTTTTTTTATTTTTATCAAGGACATTTGTTTACTTGAAAAAAATTTGCCCTTTTCGTAATAAATTTATACCTACTTCAAATGATTATTTTTTAAATGTTATACCACACCATGCTAATTTCAAAATTGATTCTCAAACATTTACTATTTTCACAATGCCGTATTTGATACTCTTGAACAAGCGTAAATATTTGTGATCTAAAGTTTAAACTGCTGATTCGGCGAACGTCCTGGATCGCATTATAAAGGCATTGTATGTACTGCTGTTTACTTGTTGTCAAGTCATCATTTTTAATGATTTTTAAGTCCTTGAAATGATTAGTTATTACTTAGTAGAAGGGAAGAGGCAAAACTTTTTATTTTAATTTTATTATTAGTGTTAGTTTGTTACAGCTGACAGCGCATTTCGCCTCCGACTTGTCAGTTTCATTAGTACTCGTTTTAAGCTACGATAAAGCCAGCAAGCCGGAGACCGAAATGCATATCAGTCAAAATAAAAATAAGTAAATAGTAGAGGTTCTCCTCGATCGTTCCACAGAGGATCATTAGTCGTTCCCTGGTGGGCTGCAGCTTGGAGTACCTATACTTTACAAACTTATTTGGTTCAGGCACCGTAATCGTAAGCTTTCGCAAAAAGAATGGGTGCAGAAAAAGGGTTTTCGCGATTCGTGTTGCGTGATCTACCCCTGCGGCCTGCGGGTGCTTGCTAGCTGATCAAGTAATAATCTCCGCCAGTCAGGCGATTCATTCCACAAATAATGTTCGTGTTTGATCTAATCAATGGAATCATCGATCGATTCCCTTCAATGCACCTTTACGATAACTTCGGGGCACGTCAGTTTCAGCAAATTTATGCACCAGCGAACCGTGCTTTGATTACAATAATCTGCTGGACAGATGCTAGTGCGAATTAAACGAAGTTAGCTGTCATCTTTTTCTATTCTAAATAAATTCAAATGATATGCGTTTGAGTCACTTTACGAAGTGAATCTGAATATAGAATGTTACTATTACAATAAATAATACTAATAATCCATTCTGATCACATCATTTCACAACCTGGTAAAATAATTCAAACTGTCCATACGATAACTGGTTACACTCAAGAGAGGCCCGACATTCGTCACGTAGTTTATAAATTGTTCCGGAGTTGCACCGTCTCGAGTCTCGAGTAATCTAAAAAAAACGTGTATAAAAAGATGAGAGTATTTTCGAAACATCTGTCTTAACTGATACAAATCTCAAGAATGAACTAAAAGTTCAAGTATATTCAATTTAGGATTACCTTAAAGAAAGCAAAATTTTATTTCACATAATCTTCATTTTGTTCAAAATATGCGATCGTTTTGTTTCATTTTTGGAGTTTTAGGCCGCTTATGTTTCTAACATCAGCTTTAAGAAGGTCAAGTTCCGAACGCGGAATGTAGCTACAAGGCTTTCCTTTTAGCACTATGCTGAATATCATCATTAAGAGATTTTTGATCGTCTTTCGGGATTCGAATAAACACGGCAATCCACCGGAAATTTGCACACAGCTCTGCTTGTCATTCAATGTAGCTCTTATCAGTTTGATCAGCTTTACGGAAAAGCCGTTCTCGCCCATGATTTTCCATAGCTTTCTACAGTCGATGGTACCATGCGCAGCTTTGAAATCAATGCAATAAATGTGCATATAAATTCTGTATTCATTGGACGACAGTCACAGCCTCCTTCACTGATCATCCTTCAACGAAGCCGTCTTGATAAGTCTCCACAAATCTGTTCTTTACTGATGAGAGTCGGTGAAAAATAATCGCATCGAACGCATCAACAACCCCAACCCCTCTGTTTCTTCTTCTTCTTCTTCAGCAGCATAGAGCCGGGGTGGTTCATGCTGTTTAAAGCACTCGTCTCCATTCAACTCGGTCTTGGCCACTCGTCGCCAATTTCCTAGTCGTCTCAGAAGTCGTAAATCGCTTCCGACCTGGTCGAGCCATCGCGCACGTTGGGCCCCCCTGTTCCTGGTGCCGTTTTGTACATCGTCAGCTTTGTGCGGCGGCGTATGCTCCTTGATCGAAACGTCTTGCGAAGGGAAAAGTAGGCTCGACTTCCAGCTTGAATGCGTCGTTGGATCTCCTTACTCGTATTATTGTCGGCGGTGACCAGAGATCCCAAATATACGAACTCATCAACCACTTCCAGTTCATCGCAGTCAATAGTCACTGTCCGTGGGAGGCAAACGTTACTTTCTCGGGAGCCTCTTCCTACCATATATTTGGTTTTCAACGCATTGATTTGTAGCCCTATCCTGGCGTAGATTACCTCCTCCGTCCCACGGTTTCTAGTAATGATGTCTAGGTCGTCTGCAAAGGCTAGGAGTTGGCTACTCTTACTGAAGATCGTTCCCCTCGTTTCGATGCCCACTCGCCGGATCACACCTTCAATAGCGATATTGAATAACATACAGGACAGTCCATCCCCTTGCCGTAACCTTCTGCGCGATTCGAAACGGCTTGAGAGTGTGCCCGAAACGCGCACGTAGCACATCACTCGTTCCAGAGTAGCTTTGATCAGCCGCGTCAGTTTGTTCGGAAAACCGTACTCGTGCATTATCTGCCATAATTGTTCGCGTTCAACGGTATCGTATGCTGCTCTTAAATCCACGAAAATATGATTCGTGGGCACGTTGTACTCTCGACATTTCTGAAGGATTTGTCGGAGAGTAAAAATTCGATCCGTAGTAGCACGGGCCCCCATAAAGCCCGCCTGATACTGCCCTGCGAATTCTCTTGCTATTGGGGATAGACGACGCAACAAAATCTGGGAGAGCACCTTGTAGGCGGCGTTGACCAGCGTAATGCCGCGGTAGTTACAGCAGTCTAGCCGGTCGCCCTTTTTGCAGATGGGACAGACGACGCCTTCCATCCACTCCTCCGGTAGTTTCTCTTCTTCCCAAATCCTTGGAATCAGCCAGTGAAGTGCCGTTACTAGCGGTTCTTGGCCATTTTTAAGAGTTCTGCCGGGAGTCGGTCCTTTCCGGCGGCTCTATTATTCTTCAGCAGACCGATTTCTCGTCGGATCTCTTCCAGATCGGGAGCCGGTACGCTGTTGTCGTTTGTAGATACTCCGAGGTTAACTTGCATTGCGTCTCCTTCTGCTATATCGCCGTTGAGGTGTTCATCGAAAAACT
The DNA here is from genome assembly GCF_943734655.1 of Sabethes cyaneus. Lineage (NCBI taxonomy): Eukaryota > Metazoa > Arthropoda > Insecta > Diptera > Culicidae > Sabethes > Sabethes cyaneus. Next base: position 45,165,360 of record NC_071354.1, read on the forward strand.
GCTTCCACCTGTCGACTACCTCGCGCTCGTTTGTGATTAGTTCCCCTCCCTCGTCCCTACACATGTCAGGCCTTGCGAGTTTGGATCACCTTCTCGTAAAACTTGCGGGTATCATTAGCCCGGAATAGTTGGAATAGCTGTACTTTGTACTGTTGCTCAATTTGACGAAGAGACTATTTGTTCTGGTCTGATTTATCTTTAAGAAAGCGTTTGCGAACTTTCCGTAGACGGTGGCGAGAATGGTTCAATTCTGAATTCCACCGCGGTTGATGATTGAACGTTGAACTGCCTCGTCAGTGGAACATTGCGCTAGAAGACTGCGCCAATTAAAACTCGCTATAGCATCATTAATTATATCGAAGTCAGGGACCATTCATTTATTTCTCAATACATTTGGGAGAGGCCCGATACTCGTCACGTAGTTTATAAATTGTCCCGGAGTTGCACCGTTCCACAGTGGGACCATTCTGGAAAAAGGCGGTCAAAAGTCTTTTCTCGCTTTTCCTGATGTTTCTGAGCTTAGGTGTCTTCGGAGAAGTTCCTTAGAAAAATATTCTGCATCTGTTGACATTTTCATACCATTAGATATTAAGGGGATAACACATTTGAAAAAATTAACTTTTTATAGGAACTAGATAGCATGTTCATGTGTTCAGCATAGTTATAGATCTTTGAATTTTATTAAACTTTGCTGAAGGTACTAAGTATCTGCATCAGATGGTTTGCGAGATATAATCGACTTTCTGTCGTGACCCCCTTAAAACCAGTATATTAAACTTTTTATACACAAAACCTCATCTAACAGGTTTAACATGTTCTACAAACTTTTTGATACTATCAAATTACGTTACTTTCTGGAAGGTGTAAATATCGTATGTTGCTTTATTTACCCTAAAAATTTTAAATTTAAAACATAAATTTTACCGTTTTTTACAAGCAATTTTTTCCGTAAATAGGGACCTACTGGCAGTTAAAGTTAGCATCGCTTGAACCGCCATAGAACATAGTATAAGTGTGCCAAAAATTATGACCGGGACTGCTCGGGCAATTCGCCAGCTTTGTCAACTTGAAAATACATCCGTGAGCTGGTGAATGACTCGTCGGTTAAACCACTCTATAATAAACCAAACTAAACACTAAAACATCCGTGAGTAGAAAAGTTAAAGTTTTACTGTCAGATCATTCTGAACGATTTGGTTTATATGTAGTGACCATTATAAAATATCCCAAAGAATAAATAATGAATTTTAAGTAGTCTTAGTTTATTTGCTGTAGGTGCGCATTAAATTTTATCGAGCATATTGATATGATAGGCTCATGAAATCAACGCGCCACTGAAATTTTGCAATTTCCGCAAACTGGTTGTTTTAATAAAATAAATATATTCATTTAATCATTTTAGTTGCTTCCTGTGTCAGGAAAACAGATTGATTTTGGTGTTGAACTTCAGTATTCTTCAAAATATCAGCAGAAAACTGTTTGGTCAGGGTGCTACCATTTTAATAGCTTTATTAAAATTTAGCAGATTTAACGGGTGGCAACTAAAATTTTAGAATTTTGGAACAGGAGTGTTGTACGGCCGTCATGTCAACTTTGCGAATGCGTCTCTTGATTCTACCAACCAACTGTTTGCAGTTCGTGGCTCTCCAGTTATTTTTATAGAATTTAAAATCCCGAAGAAATCTTCGAGTGGGCGCACTCAGAAAGATTTTTCGGGTCGTGGTTTTTGGGTAAAAATGGAATCGAATGGGTATTCAGAAACGATTGTGTTTTTTTTTGGCGTAATGCGATGATGCTCTAGCCGGCCAAAAAACGTATTGTCTAACTGCATGATGTTTTTGTAGAAACGGGATCAAAATTTTCTTCAAACACTCGTCTGGTGCATCTTAATTGATAGCTAAACCAGAGGGCTTGTTGTTGAAGAAACGAGAAAGAGAACGGTGTCCTTCTGCGTCCATTATTTTGGCTAGTCTTCCACTACCTTGCTTGTGAATAGTTGTTGGGTATCTTAGGGTATGGTAAACATTCGAAGCCGCAACATATTTGCTTTTTAAATATTGTCCTGTATACTTTTTGCCGAGATTTCTGTTGCAGTTCGTAGAAGTGTACAACGTGCTCCCGAAATGCTTCTTGTTTCGACGCCATTTTTAGCAAAACTGGGCAAGCATAAACAAAATAAAAAATATTAACAAAAAGAGGAGAGAGAGAGAGAGAAAGAGAAAAGAGAGAGCGCTAACACATACATACTCTCATTTCTCTCGTACGCTGTTGAGCATACGGGCCGCGAAAAAATTCCAAAATTTTAGTTGCCACCCGTTATTGCGGTTTGACAAGCAATAAGATCAATTTTGACTGGTGCGCCATTTTGTATTGATACGCCACAAGTTTATAAGAGGCGTGGTGCAGCCAACCAGTTTTAACGTGGTAATATAAGCAACGACAGTAAAGTTGCTTTATTAACAGTTTTATTATAGTTTTTCAGCGAGCTATAAGTGTGTTGTGTTTGACTCGTATCGTTTATAAAAACCTTTATAAAATTCAAGTAAAACCAAGGAGCTTTAGAATTGTTACTTGGGCTGTGATCCCCAAATTTGATTTTTCTACTTTTATGGAACTATACTTTTTACTCAAACTCGCTTTTTTGTATGTAATTATTTGCCCCATAATTATCTTTTTAACATGTTCTTTCAATTTTCTTTTTGCCAAATTCAAATATTAGTTTGCTTGATATTATTTTTTTGGTAAAATTGATCTTAATAGTTTCAAGCGTGTAGGGCGCTATATCTCTGCGTATTAGCGTTGGTAAGAGGCAATGCTTATCAACTTAGGGAATACCTAATAGCAGGGATGATTTCTCCTCAGAATAAAAAAAAAGAAGAGAAAAATTCACACTTTACTCAGTCGCTATTTATGTTGCTCCGTTTTGTTTGAACTTTTCTCTTTTTTACTGATCGCGATTGCTCAGCAACCTGCTCATTATTCTTCTCATTGAGGAATAAACTGAGCAACAAAGTGTTAATACACTTTTTGGCTGCCCATGATATGGCACAAAAAAAAACTGTTTAGACTGCTGTTCGCAGCGGCAACAGTGCAAAAAATGTTGCATATGACGATGGTTGATGATAGATATGGCAACAATGTAATTCCCGTGCCGTTGCTTGCTGCAGTACGAGTACGAGCGCACAATGAGAATCTAAAGTTTGTTTATATTTCTCTTTATTTTTGGTCTGTTTCTCATTGCGTGGATGTATTTCTCATTTGTGGCAGCAGTTCTGCTCATTGTGTTGAATGAAAAAAGTTGCACTTTTTGCACAATGAGTGAGGAAATGGCAAGCCTGCCTAATAGCTTAACGAGCTAATGTTTCATTATGCCTGATTTTGATTTACAGGTAGAATAAATTGAAGTTGTAACATGGTTTTCGAACCAGTATAAATCTCACATGTGCATAGTATTTTTCGCTGTAAATTTACAAATTATGGCTGCTTATGAGTTCCATTACCATTTACATTAAATTTATAAAAAATATATTATATATCTTATATTCGTAATTATTGGCTTTACAAGAAAATTTTCGAGTATCAAGGTCAGTCTCATATAACTGGTGCTTACATACTGAGTGTTGTTTCGTATAGCAATTTCGCGTCGTTTGCTTTTGTGCTTCGCTCGTTGCATTTTTCCGGCAGCGTTTGTTTCTAAAATTCATTTTGAGTTAGCTTAGGCTCACATAGCATTGACGTGTTTATAAACCGTGACTTATATTGAAGCGTTATAAACGAGGTATCTCGCGCATTAAAATCGCAAAACAGGATAGCTAAGAACACCGCGCGCGTAATTTCCATTATATGATTACTGAATATCAAAAACTTGATAGCTTTTGAACAGCTCCTCGATAGTATTTAGGGTTTTTAGTATATTTTATGATCGAAGGATGCCAAAAGGTATCTCGCGCAGGTATGGTTTTTGATGGAATTGCCAAAATAAACCCGTTTGTCTCAAGACGGCTTTCGCGTATAGTAACAAATGTCTATCGGTATCTAATAACCGCTCGCGCGCGATTTCGGCTAGGTCAAATAGGTTGATAGTACATAAACTTCGGTGTTGGTAAACTTATTTCTCGTAGCTTTTTTCTTATACCCATATTTCGGACTGCCTAAAATTGAAAAGCATAATGAAACCACTTCAAATATCAAAAATAAAATGAAAATAGAAAGTATCTTAAAGTCAATACATCATTGTGATCCAATAATACACCATTAAAGCACAACAACATCATAAAGAAGAGCATAATACAACTATGAGCTATAATCCAAAGACTATAAATAAGTGCAACAACAGAAGTAATTAATATAATCTTTAAACTACACAAAAACAATAACATCAATGAATGGAAGGGTCCATCAGGGTACTTGTTTGAAGCAGTGTGCTTAGGGAGAGTGAAATGGTCAACTTCCTAAGGTTAACCTTGGCCCGGCTAACAACACATTGTGGATAATGAGCGTGTCCTTCTCCCCACCTATTGGGGTCATTCTGGATTGGGAGGGCTTACTTAACGATTGACTCATGTGATCTAGTTTCTGGAAGGAGATTCTTAAATACCCCTGGTACGTGCAAGTGATGTTGTTCGCCGACCGATTCCTTTTTGGCCCTTCATAAAGGAGCTGCGAGCTGGTAAACGTGACCAATCGTTATGTTTGTACAATTCTCTTTGTCAAAATAGGCCCGTTGCTGAATGAACCGGTGTATTTCAAAGAGTATCTCCAAAAGCGACTTCTGCCTCTGCTGGAGTCTCACTACTGTCCTACGATCTTCTGGTAGGATTTGGCTTCATGCTATTACGCAAAGGTCGTGCTGGAGTGACCTAAGGCAAACAATCGATTTCGTGCCAAAAGATCATAATCTGTCAAATACACCGCTGCTGCGACCAATCGAGAAATTCTGGGCAGTAAAATCTTCTGAAACATCCTAAAGTAGTGATGCCCAGGCATAAGCGTGATGCGAGCCAAATCAGGTCGCCCCATGAGTCCGCGGGCCGCAATGACCTCTGGCCATTCTTTCACATACCAAAATGTAAAATAGGCGGCAGCAAAAGTCGATTTTAAGCAATCACCACAAGATTTAAACCGCAGAGCAATCGGATCTACAATATACACAAAGTACTACGACTGAACTGAGTGACCCCTGTGTCATCAAAAAAATTATGCATAAGTCTGTCATCCCTCAAATTAGCCCGCGGGCCGCACGAATTATTACGAAGGGCCGCGCTTTGGCCATCACAGTCCTAAAGTAATCAAAACAGTCGAAGAAATGAAGAAAGTATGGCTAAATATGCAAAACATGTCGATTTTGAGGTTGTGCAAAATCTAATGGGTGGGGTTTTAGCCAAAGTACAGGCATTCGGTTAACTTAGTTTAATTATTTCATTTGATACCCTGAAAGTTTGATAGCAATCGGATAAAAACTAGAATTTTGCGAAATAATTTTCTGTGTTGCAATTTTACCGTGGACACCCTTTATTGCTCATTTTTTAAACTTTTTTAACTTATCTTAAGTTAGCAAAATTTGGCTTTGATATTATATTCAAATTTTTCTCTGACGAAAGTTATACATACATGTGCTGAAAAGAGGGTGACTTACTGAATTAGTATTGCTGCTTACTCAGAGACTTTCTAACCGTAAATGAAAGGTTAGAGCAAAAACTTCTTGATCAACTTATTCACATTTCATTAAATATTTCAGCCACAACCGATCGTCCCGGCATCGTCGTTAACGATCAACAAATGCTGCCCGCCAGGAGAATCGTTCCTGCATGAAAGTATTACCCGCTGCAAGGAAGGCCTACGGAGGCCACGACTGCCCATCATCAGCCGAGAAGTGATCATCTACGACCAGACGTGCTTTGAATTTGGCCAGTATTTGAAAAACAACGTTACAACGAACGGGAAATGCATTGGAAAGCAGTAAGTTTTCTTACATTACTGATTGGTGCTGTAAAGCCATCCATTAACATTCTAATTTTTGCAGTTTGGTATTCAGCAACGATGGCGCGATGTTTACGATGATTCAGAACGGCTCGCTGATGGTATCGAACGCCAACCAGATGGTGATCTACCATGACTATTGTGTCGAAGAAACCGGCACCACGGTGCTGGCGGCGTTTGTTTGCGATGAAATCGTGTTTCCGGATCCATTCGATCTGGTCGACAAGCTGGTCATCGGTTCGGCACTGGTGGCGCTCTTTCTGGCCGTACTGATCTACGCTTTCGAGAGAAACTTTCACACCACCTTCGGGAAACTGATTATGGTACACGTGGGCTTACTGTTCGTGGCTTTGCTGCTGGAGGCGGCGCTGACGGAATTCGAAGAATCCATCTATTCCACAATTGTATTTATTTTGATTGAGGCATCGTACGTCGTGTTTGTGGCGACAAACCTGCAGCTGCTAGTTTGTAAACAGAGTGATTTTCAAAAAATGGACACGCGCAACGTAGTTTTCGTTGCCTTCGGATGCTGTGTTCTTTGGGTGATTGCTGTACTCTTTACTTTATATTGTGATGGTAAATTCGCCCTTCCATCTGTCCTTCAATAAACTTATAATTCAAGGAATTTTTATTATTTCAGAAATTCTAGTCGTACTATGCACAATATTTAGCAGTTTGTTATTTAGTATACTAGTTAATCTAGTTGTTCTAAGAGGAATGGTCAATCGAAGACATCATTTGTTGAATTCCATGGATAGCACCTACGAAATTTCCGATAGTGTGGAATTTTCTGGGTTCGTGCAATACAGGAGGGAGTTGTAAGTATCCTTAACTATGTTTTAAATACAGAATATTATTCTACTCTGTCATTCGTTCAGAACCATCCTGTCAACGATTGCAGCCGTCCTGCAGCTGTTACACTGGATCGTATACGCGGCAAGCCGGTACAGTTTGCTCTACAGTCTCAGCTGGTGCGGACTGACCGTGTTCGTCGTGTACGTTTGCTTCCGCTATCGATCGATAACGGTGCTTTCGGTGGGCAGCCGTAGTAATATTTCGAATGTACTACGTCATCGTCATCAGCATCATCATCATCAAGAGCAGCAGCAGAATCATCAATCCTCTCAGCATCACGACGAACAGCAACACCAGCAGCAGCATTCGCCACATCGCTTCGAAGAGCCGTCAGGCAATGGCTCCTATCAGGAAATGGAGAATGGGTTCCATCAAATGCAACCCAACTCCCACGGCCATCAGCAGCGGGTGGATAATCAAAAACATCCGTCACTTGCCCCCGTACCGGAAGAAAGTGGGCAATCAGCTAGCGAGGATAGGGGTAAATGAGAGATGGAACCGACGGCGCGGCGTGGCGGGATGTAATGTTCCGTAGATTGTGTGATTAACCGTGAATCACGTTCAGGTGTGATATGCTTTTTTCGAGCTTTCAATTATAATTAATTTTTTATTGGTAACAACTTTTTCTTAAAATCGATATCACCGTACCAATATTCAGTTGATCAGAAAATATATGCTGCGCATTTTAACAGTCGCTGTGTTTATCCTTTTTTAGGGCCTATCTTTCCCTCCTTCAGATTATAACATCACATTTTAATGGTTGATATGTTTTATGCAGAACTACGTCTTTATCCTTTGAAATTGAACAGTCTGTTCGGTCAGTAAATTATGCTGCGCTCGCATCATTATGCCTATGTTGAGTGAAGTTTTGTAATTTTTTTTTGTAAAAGCGGCCCACGTCTAGTTGCCAAGTAGGCTGTGCTACTGCTACTCGATTAGTTTTAGAGCAAATCATTCATTTTAATAGAAAGACGAGTAAAATATTTAGAAGTAGTATTAATTTTCGTTGTTTAGTAGTAGTAGAATGCTTTTTCAAAATCATCGAACACCAGAAAAAGAGAATCCAGGAATTCGTTGATTTGCTTCAATACAATATGCAGCATTGCTCAGTTTGCTGCCGTTGAAGCATCGTGACTTCTGCGGGTTTAGGATTTAAAACCGGGTCCTCGGCGTGATTGCTAACCACTACGGCGGGATTGATCCTGATGTAACATTTACGTCTGCAATACTAGGAAAACTTTCAGCCGTTCAATAGCAGGTAGGACTCCTGCTCACACTCTCGGTTGTTACCCGAGTGTTTTTGCAATTAAACTACAGCCGCACACTTCTATTAGATAATCTCATATCTAAAGATTAGATTATTAGGAAGACATTAAACTACACCCTCACCCTTCTATTAGATTTAATATAATAAAAGGGCGCGGCTGTAGTTTAATTGCCAAAACACTCAGATACTAACCTAGAGAGTGTGGGTTGGAGTCCCACCTGCCAATGAACAACTCAATATATTTCTAACCCAATATCGAAATTTCCCACTTTCGTCCAGTTTAGCAGATTCTTACCAAACGCTCTACTATGGGCAGGAAATCAAAATTTGGGGACAAATATATTTGCGGATGAACGGCATGTCTCAGCTCAATGTGGTCTTCGGCATCTTTTTGAATGAAAAAATGATGCATCTTTTAAAGGGATCGTCCAATATTTAGGTGTTACTTTAACAACAATTTAAGTAATAACTTTTTGAGTAAATTTTTTTCACCTCATTGGTTTTAAAATATTAAAGATAAACCAATTTCAAGTATTTTTCTGAAGATATCAAACTTCTACCTTTCACCCATTTTCAGCAATAGACCTTTGTTTATAAACAACCCCTCAAATCACATTTCCTCTTGTAACATGTTTATTACAACAGATAGCTCAATGCGATGTTCTAGACATTTTGCACATAAAAGAGGAATATTTTTGCTGAAGACTGCTTTGCTTTTTCAAGAAGTATGCGATTTGAGGGGTCGTTTATAAACAAAGGTCTGTTGCTGAAAATAGGTAAAAGGTAGAAGTTTTATATCTTCAGAAAAATTACTTGAAATTGGTTTATCTTTAATATTTTGAAACCAAAAAGGTGAAAAAAAGTTTACTCAAAAAGTTATTGCTTAAATTGTTGTTTAAGTAACGCTGAAATATTGGACGACCCCTTCAAAATATGCATCAATTTATTATTCAAAAAGTTGCCGAAGACCACATTGAACTGAGACATGCCGTTTAAGCGCAAATATTTTTGTCCCGAAATTTTAATTTCTGGCCCATTGTGCGTTCCTCTACTTTACAAAAAAAAGTTTACACTTCAATGTAGTGCTTAATAAAAGTACGGCTACTCTTGATCAGTGTTTGGAGTAAAGTTGTGTTGTGATAGCAATTATACTTCGCTGCGAACTTGTTCGTATGTTGCTAGATGCTCAATATAGGTTGCTTTCGGTGTTCCGGAAGATGTAACTTTCCTACATCTTCCCTACACGCATTACGCAATGGACCGGAATCGTCGTTCCCTTCATTGCAAATTTCATTACAATGAACCGGAATTCACATTTGCTTCATTGTGAAATACTTCAACGGACCGAAATTAATACTCCCTTCGTTTGTTGTTGCACTTTCAGTGGACCGGAAGCATGTTTCCCTGCACTTGATTAGCGGACCGGAAATCAAATTTCCCTTCGCTTTAATATTACGCGGACCGGAACTCAATTTCTCTGCACCATATTCCAGCAGACTGGAATTATTATTCCCTATACTGGCCATAATATCAACTTCATAGTTGAGCAAGAATTAGTTTCCATTTCTCTACATTACTTCAGAGTAATGGACCAGAAATGGAAATTACAAATGGTCACAATACCAATTTTTAAAGAATAATTACCTTTGATTTCATCCTCTCTTTTCCGAAATTTCTGAGTTTTTCAATCCTCGTCGCCAATGTAGCCAAGAGTCTCCAAATTAGGCAAATGGCAACGTTTCTTATACGGCGGTAGGTTTCTGGAAACACAGCATGGAGTTGATAAGGACACCAAATCTCAGATCCGAATTTCAAACAGTCGGAGTCCATTTTAGTCACCTGTAGACTGAACCTGGAGAGATGACGAGAGATGATTCATTTACAAAAAGAGAAAAGAGAAAGTCCAAGGTTTCTCTCCTGTGGTACGCCAGAGAAGTTGCAGAACGAGTAGGAAAACTCGGACCCGATCTTCCCACTCAGCCTAAGGTGTGTTACAGCACGGTGCGGAAATTCCCAGCTTTTCAAACCGAGGATACCGTGATCCACACGATCAAATGCTGCTTTGAGGTCCGTATACACTGCATCAATGTGCACTCCTTCATTCATATTGCGCAGGCAGAGTGAGACGAATTCAACCAATCTATGAGATTCGTAGAGACATAGCGTTTTAAAAAAGACGCAGGTCTAAAGAAATATAGTGTTGACAGCTAGCGAACCAAGCATGATTCGCGATTATCTCGAGCACTTTAGAGCTGGAGCATAACGATGTAAACCCTCCCTGAGTCTTTCCTTAGGGTAGGCTTTACGTTACGGGTAACCAGCTGGCTTTACGATCGTGCAGAAGCAGATCTTCGTTTTTCTTAGAATTGACAAAGGACCAGAACTACATTGGATTTCTGCTGCTTCTGATCCCATTGAATTACACGCACAGCACACACAGGTTAAAGTCGCTTGGTGGATTGGCAGCTTGATCCTTGGAATGCGTGCAGAGCAGAAAATTTTGCACGTTTCAATCGACGGATACGCGCGTTTTCCTAGGAGGCTTGCTAGTCGACGGTAGCAAATTCAATTTTAAGATTCATTTGAAGAGGTTTTCGGCACTTGCTCCTTAAAACCGATCATAAAATTTGTAACTCTACAAAACTGCGATAAAACGGTCATAAAACTCATATAAAACTAGAGATGCCCATACTGAAGAAATACCTCAAGAATATTACTAAAGGCCATTTTAAAACTTGTAACTAATTAGAGTGCATTCCAAAGGTCCCTTTATAAACCAACCGCAAGTATTTTATGATTTTATGATTCTCTTCTATAAAAACCCGATTTAATCCACCTAGTGGTGAAAGGAACCTTTGTTATACGGTCTTACTTGCTATTTAAGATAGAAATCGACACGTCTTCGGAATATAATTCATCTATTGGTTATCGTTGCGTAGTGCGTTGATTTACATAAAAGTTTTGTAAATTGAATAAGTTTACAAAATTTGAACAAAATAGGAACATTTTTAAATTTTGATAGATCCTTTGTTCATGAAATTGCCGAGTATGGATAAGTAAGTTGTTCTTAATCTGAGTAAGTGTAAATAAAAGTGAGTTGTAAGTGGAAATCTTATCCTTTAGCATATACGTTGTCTAGTAAAGGTCTAGTTTATAGGTTTTTGAGCTATGCATAGTTTCCTGTAATGCCATTCTATTTGACTCACATCAATAGAGTTTTCTTGAATAATTTTCATCAATTTTTATTAACTCACGCTGTTGTATTTTATACAACACGTGTAGGTTTTTCAACGCCATATTGTTATAAAGTTACAAGTCGTTGTTTAACTAACGTATATTCTTCAACAAACTTATTGTGAGCAAAATATCAGAATTATTCAATGCATTAATAATTTAAATTGTTGGGAAAATTTATGCAGTAAAACTATCAGCAAATGTAAAATGTTTAAAATGTATCCATCTGCTGGTAGTCGAGTAATGCGGAGTCAAAATTAAGGTATTTTGTATAATCAAAGTTCCACAGATCCTAAACAAGCAAACATAGAGGTATAGTATTTTCAGCAAAGTTGTGTATTTTTACTATTTGTACAATTTTGTAGTACATGAAAAAGTCATACAACAATTACAAAAAGAGCAAAAATAGATAAACTGAATTTACAAATTCATATACAATAAATAAGATATTTCTATCTTCGCTGAAGAGATAGAAGGCTACTGTCTTTAGCAAAATTTCTTGTAATAATATGCTCTATAACTTTGCAGAACACATCAATGTGTTATATTGACACTGAAGAAAAATATTTTTTTTATTTCACTTTTAGGGGGATTGATCAAAATTTAAATTCCACCAGACGATAGAGCTTTCAATTTCAAGAAACTCTTCCAAAGGTTCGATAAACCTAAAACCAAGTTTTCTCAATCAAAACTCTAGTGCGCATGTTTTCTTTGGTTCGGGGCTATTGTGCGCGCGAGTAACCGTGTTACAAAAGTTGGCGCGATTGTTCGAGGGTTAATATCTTTTGACCGGTAAAACCAATTCTTATGCAATTTTGCATATATATTCGTAGTGTCAAAACCTCTCGTTTGATATTAAAATAATTGAAATTAGGTAAATTATCTTGGTTAAAATCATTATAAATTATTGTTAATTTTGGTGTGGTGTATACGGTTGCTCATAATTTTCAAATTAAACGTCCAATCAAAAAACCATTCAATAGTGATCTATTAGGATATATTATCTTTCAAATGAGACTAATAGCGCATAAATCGGTTTGGCCATCTCTAAGAAACAGGCGATAATTATTACCTTGTCAAAACAGGTATTTCAAGCATAACTTTTAAACTACTTGTTTGTTTTCAATTAAAAATTCCTGAACAATTTAGCTTAAATAAGGGCTTTCATTTGATACTAAGATCGTTGAAATCGGTCATGTAGTTCCGAAGAAACCCGTGTCACGTATTTTTCACATTTTTGCTTATAACTTTTAAACGAAACGTCGTATCACGAAACAACTCAATAGTGATCTACTAGACAATAACACCTTTCAAACAAAAGTAATAGCGAACCATTCGGTTCAGCCATCGCTGAGAAACAGGCGATAGAAAAAATCATTACATACATACACACACACACACACACACACACACACACACACACAGACATTGCTCAAATCGTCGAACCCTATCGATTGGTATATGTGACTTGGCCCTCCGGGCCTCGGATCAATTTCGTGTTTTTCGACCAATTTTTAAACCTTTGTTATAGTATAACAAAGGTAAAACATCATGAATTATTCACAGATTTTATTTGCTGAACCAGTTTATTTTAAATTGACTGAGAGCTATAACAGAAAAAGGTATCCACAGATATTGCTTGTCTAGTTAAAATGGATGGAAAAGAAAATTGAAAATGAAAACAGTTATAAAAGCATCCACTTTGTAGCTCGTTCAGTTTGTCGATGTTTCGTGACATAAAAGCTAGAAAGTTTCAACGCGCCATGTAAAATCTTTTGTTTTGTTAAAACATTGTCGTTGTTAAACTCTCTCTGCAATGATCATCAGCTTAACCGATGATCGTGAGAAAGTAACTCACTCTCGATTGATTGACTCAGCCAATCTCTCAAATGTTCGGAGATAGGAGAAATAGAATAGAAGATATCCAAATAATACCTCTGATGTCTGATAGCCTACATTAGTATAATCAGTTGCCTCTAAGTACGCATATAAAGCAGATGCAATACACGATCACTCTTTCACTTCGTAATAATCGTGTTCTCGATTGCTAAAGAACAATTCCCGCCTGCGGGATTAGTGATTAAAAGTCTTTTCTATATTTAAATATTTGAATATAAAGAGTTAGATGACTTCACTAATTGTTCAGATAAGTCCATAAAGAACTACCGGTCTAATTAGGGGATTGTGCATTGTCAGCTTCGTACGGCAGCGCAGGTTTCTTCATCATAGCGTGGTCATCAGCGATCCAGAATACACGAGCTCATCTACCACTTTCAGTTCGTCGCCGTCAACGGTTACCGTCCGTGAGAGGCACGCGTGTGTTTTCTTTAAGCCTCTTCCTTTCACGTATTTGGTCCTAAATGCATTTATTATTAGACAAATCTTCCTAAACTCCTAAACGGGGCTAGTGCAAAGATCCTATTAACTCTGCAGCGGTACTGGGGAGCGTGCCGTTTGAGCCATAATATTTTGATTCCAGATTCCTGTAACGGCACCGCCCAGCAGGCTTTATTTTCGGATTTTTGCTCAGTAGATGTTCATTAGACTACAGCGCCTCAACTAAACAGAATTCGAAAAAGTAGTGTAAAGGGCAATTGTAGAGCTAATTATTATCTACATTATTGTTAAAGAAAGTATAGTTCGATCTTTCGTGCTTACGCCGCTATTGGACTGCTATCCCGTTGGTAGCAAAAAGAGCGCTCATTAACCAATGGGGTAGCAGCCCTATAGCGCCGTAAGTACGAAAGATAGAACTATGCTTTCTTCAACAACAATGTAGATAATAATTAGCTCTACAATTGCACTTTACACTACTTTTTCGAATTCTGTTTAGTAGAGGCGCTGTAGTCTAATGAGCATCTACTGAGCAAAAAACCGAGAATGAAGCCTGCCGCCCAGTCGAGGTTCCGGGGTACGACCTAACAATCAGCATCGTACCCCGGAGCTAACTGGGCCGGAAGAAGTAAGCTACTCTTGGTGAAAACCGTGCCTCTCGTTTCGATACCTGCTCGTCGGGTCACCCCGTCAAGAGCGGCGCTAAACACCATGCAAGATAAGCCGTCAGCTTGTCGTAACGCTTGCCGCGTCTCAAAGTGACTTATGAGTGTCTCCAAGATGAACGCGAAACACATAACTCAATCCAATGTAACACAGAACAGTCGCGTCAGTTTATCCGGAAAACCATATTCGTGCATTATGTGTCATCCCAGGCAACAATGTGTGTTTTATTGTACTCTTATGGTGGTCTTCAAGACCAATTTTGGTCTTAAATGCCATCATAAGAGTGTAATAAAACTCAAATTGTTACTTGGGATAGTTGGTCTCGATCGATTGTATCGTAAGCTGCTTTGAAATCAGCAAAAGATGTGACGCGTGGACACGTTGTACTCCCGACATTTCTGCAAGATCTATCGGCTGGTAAACATTTGTTTCGTAGTTGCGCAAGTCCCCATGAATTATGACTGAAATTTTTTTTCCTGGATATATACCAACTTCACAAATTCATATCTCAAGCACCAAAAAACGTAGAGTAAATAGTTTCTAATGAAAATGTTAGCAAACTTTCTTAGAATATTCACAGATGGATTACCGATGAATCTAGAGATAGTCCGTCACCTGCTGCTCTGCAGAAAAAGAAGAATGAGACAGAAGGAGAAAAAACGGAAAAGAGAACGAAGGAAAATGCGACAAAACCTGGATAAACGGGATAGAAATAGAGGAAAAAACGAGAGAGAAAAGGAACTCGAAAATGAAATGAAAAAAGAAAACAGAAAGAAACGTGATAGGATGGGAGCGAAAACGGGACATGAAAAGAGTGGATTATAAGTGGATAAGAAGAAGCCCGGTGCGAAAATGGAGGAGAACGAGATATAAAATCAAGAGACTGGACAAAAAAGGATGAAGAACGCAAGAGAAAAAAGAAAAATGAGAGAAAAGAAGAAAAAACGAAGAAAAGGAGAGACAAAATCAGGTTACCCTGGACTGAACGGGAAAGGATAAAAAATGGAACAAAAATGAACAGGAGGAAAAGAAAGCACAGGAGCAGGGACACGGAGAAACAAGAATATAAAAAGAGAAAAACGGTACAGACAAGGAAGAAATAAAATGGAAAATAAAAGGGATAGAACGAAAAAAACAGAACATGATACAAAAAGAGGGAAAGCAGGACATGATAAGAGGGAGAACGGAACAGATAAATACATAAAAAGGAATAGAAAAAGCAAAAAGAGACGAAAGCTTGAACCGAATTAAAAGTCGAAACGCGATAGAAAGCGTCAGAAAACGAGACAGGAAAAGAAGTAAAACGGAAAAAAGAAATCAAAGAAATAGAGAAAGAGAAAACCACGGACAGAAAAAAGAAAAAACCAGAGACAAAAAAAAGGAAAACGAGAAAGGGAGTACGGAATTCTATTCCGTAACTAACGGTAAAAAAGGAATAGCGAGAGAGTGAAAAAGAGGTCAAACGAGATATATTAGGAGACAGATGGGACAAAAAAAACGGGAAAATGGCTATTGTTGTTATTCGTTTATTAGGACCTTTTAAACGCAAAACATTCATTCGGTTCCTAAAGGGAAAATGAGGCAAAAAGAAAACAGTGGAAAAACTTTCCTAGAACTAAAGAAAAAGGTAAAACGAAAAATAAAGTGACGAAAAACGAAATCTAAAAAAGAAAAACTGAAAAGGGAGCCATAAACAGAATAAACGTGTTATAAAAGACTGAAAATGGAGCATAAAAAAGAGGAACCAGACGGAGATGAAAAACGAGAAGGAAAGGACGAAAACTGGAAACGAAAAACAAAAAATAGAGAAGACAAAATACGGAACACGAGAAAGAAAACACAAAAACGAATGGAAAACAGGACTGAAAATAAGAGCAAATGGGACGGAAAACGATGAAAATGGAACAATGAAACAGGAAATACGGAACAGAAAAAAACAAAAACGAGTAAAAATGGAAGGAAACTGAGAACAACAATAAAGGTACTGAATAGGAGAAAAAACGGAACAAAAAGTGGAAAAATGGAACTGGCAAAGAGAATTTATGGAACAGAAAATAGGTAAAACGTGTTAGAGAATAAGATAAAAAATGTCAATTCTAATAAGAAAAAATTGGTCTCTAATTACAATTTCATGTTCAATTCCCAGTCTGATTTCTAGCTAAATTAATGATTTTTCTTCCAATTGTATCCGAAAGTCCGGAGTTTTTGTTAACGTCTGGGCACGCTAGTGTTCCGGAATACATATTTTCTCTACAAACACTGCTTTTATTGCGCCATATATTGACTGAGCATGGTCGCCCTTATGTAAAGGATCATTATTTTTCAGTTTTAGCAACTTTGTCCCCGGTTGGAAATTTAGTTTTCAATCAAAATTTGATATGATCGATAGCTTTATCAGTGATCTATAAATTTTGGACAAAAGTTCCAACTGCAAATTTTTTGAGGAATCATCTTCTTTATAAATTTTAATGCAAAAAGATTCAAATATTTCATAATAAAATCCGATAGTTCTAGATGTTTAACCTATTAGTCCGGTATTTTCGCGATAAATTATTTTATTTTAGTCTTTATTATAAAAATATATTACCACAATTTGGTTACCATCTCCTCTCCGGAAATATCCCGGATGACAGTGGGATTATTTTTCACATTATAGGTAACAACTTGCTGACTTCGCACTCTGAAACATCTGTGGACAATATTACCGGGATACAAAACTAGTTATTTTTTTTTTCTAGAAACATGATAAATGGGGTATCAAATTAGATAGAATCGATCAGCAGTCAGTTAAACAGATTGCTATATTAATTTCGTCGGCTATGTATGACATGAAAAATGGGAATAAATTTTATCAATTTCTTTTTATATTAAAGATCAATCTAATGTGGTTATTTTAGGAATAGTTACATAAAAATTGAGTCAATTTTAATGCAGAATGTAACTCCATGTACCTTAAAATTTGACGTCGGGAACGTAAAGGTTAAGCACAATGTGAAGTTCATGACTTTTAAGTTTACCAAGCAATCAGTAAACTGATAAGTAACGATGTCAGGAAGTAACAAAATCTAAAATTAAACTCTTCGGAAATTTCGGAGATATGTGACTCATTTAGCTGATGTATTTTTCAAAACAATCATACGCTATCTGAGTGTGTATTAAAAGCCATGGCAAACTTCATTCCATCACAACGGGAAATATAAAGTTAGATTATTTGTATTTTTAAGACACAATTTTGGAAGTGCAAATTTCAAACTGTATTTCACAAAGTGCATTGTTGGTGAAAACTGAAAAAAATCTAATATGTAAATTTGTCCGATTATTGAGACATTATGTCCCATTGTTCTACTGCCGACAGAAAATTTTTACTATGAAATTTTATTAATTTGATCTGCTGCAAACTGGAGAAAGATCTTTCCAAACTTTTTGTTATAATTTAATAGTTGTTACGGTACGTGAACAAATATGATTTTATAATTTGACAATTTGATTTCGATCAACGCTAAAGCCACACATCCGATCCGTAGATCGGCAGTTGGGAAATGGACTATCGACAGCGGCACTCTCACCAACAAACAGAGTGGCTTTCCGAATCGAATCTCCAACTCGTGTTATCTTTTCGGTTGCGTTGATATGTCTTGGCACATGGCACACAAATGCTCGCTAATCATTGCACACTCATTCACAAAAACAACACCTTCGCGAGTGGCTCTTTTTGGAGGTTTATCTATACTTAGGTTCCCCGGTTTAGTTTGTGTGCTGCACCCACCCGAGCCGGGAACGAACGGTAGAACGTGCTGCGCGTCGCGCTACAGTAACAAAGTGGAGCTTCCTCTGAGCGGAATATTATTGGCGGTGACACGGCGGTGGCGGCAATCACATCTTTGTTAGTCGGGTTTCGATCTTCAGAGTGGTTCATGAATATTCAGATTCGCGCTACAGAAATTGTCAACACGACGACGACGGACGTGCGGAACGCATGCATTGCACAGTCCGTTGCATTTAGTCAGTGGCAGACTACGAAACTGCATGCATTACATAAGTGAACAAAAGTGTAATTGTAGCTCAGTGACCAGCAGCAATTAAACAACAACAACAACAACAACGACAACCGAAAAGTGCCTTGTTCTGTGCCTAAAACTGCGTCGGTTTGTCAATGTACAACAGTTCGGAGTTAAATGATGTATCTGGCGTTGCGCAGTGACGACTATATAATTGACAATGCTGAAAATAAGCCGGGTTGTGAGGTCAAATAGTGTACCGTAGCAATTTCACGGCGATTGGTAGTCGTTTTAGTCAACACCTAGAACTGTAGCGGCTTGAAATGAACCGATTTACAAATTTCATAGCGAAATCAGACACGAAATTGACACTCAAAATTAAACATTCTCGATCATATGATTAACTTTCAGTTAACATATTTAGCGTAACTCAAATTATCGTAAAAAGGTTGGCAAATAAAATAAAAATTCATTTATTGCAATACCTAGCCGGTGCATATTTACTACATCAACACAAGAGTATGAGTAAAGCACGTTTATCAACAAAACCCATTAGAATGAAACCATCCATGCGTTCCACATATCGTAGTCATGCTTTGATGATCGTTATCTCTGGCATGAACTTCAAGTTGATAAACATATTTACTCGGGCAGATTGTTGAATCACGACAAACGCGGACGTCTGGAGTTATGTTCCCGGGGTAGTTGTGCACTACCAACCCACCAGCAGCATCGAATTCCATTGTCCATCGAATTCAATTCGCAACGTCTCTAGGCTTGCTTTTGAGCTATCATTCATATTTTAAGCACCTTCTGGGACCTTTGGACTGTGGAATGCGATTATGCTCGTATAAGACAAACGTTGACCTTCCCGCTGAAGGCCTATTCTAACGTTCGTCGGCTGTGTACGGCCGACCGACGTTCAGACGAACGAACGTTTGCCGTTGTTGAGGTCGCTATCGCTACTAATGTGCGCGCGCTTAGCTACCTGTGTATGTAAGCCACCGGAGGATTCCGTTTAACTCGACGCCCGAGGCCGTTTTGTTTTAGAATGGTTCACTTGACCGATTGGCAAAAATCGTAAAAACAAACCGTGTAAAAAAGTGTACTTGAGTGCAGTATGTTTCGTATCATATTCTACTGATTTTTGAACAACAATGCTACCAAATATTTATTTATTTATTTACTTTTTGATGGGGGTTGATGGTGGTTGGTTCACCCCAAGCTACCAAATATATAAATCAGTTAAACAATCGAAATTAAACTTTGACAACACCCGTAGAATTTTTTAAGCTTACACAGACGTTTTATCAGAAATTCTTTTCTGGGATATGCCCTAACTTTACCTAAGTTTGGCTAATAATTATTGTGGACACATAGAACAATCTACAAAATCTACGCAAAAACTCATCATAAATGACTGGATTGTAGTATTTTTATTCAGCTTTAAGTCTCACAGGATTACACCATTTTATTTCTCTTACTTACTTACTTATGTGTCCATGTCCGCCGGTCCGGCAGAACAAAGGGATGAAATCAGAGATCTTCACTGCTGACGGTTCACCGCCATAACTTTTATCTGTCGCCTGGACAGGTTCTCGTCTACAACCGGGATGTCGTTGGCAAATCTTCGTCGCTATGAGTCTCTGACTACCAAGTTATTCATTTCTCTGGTTATGAGGAAATCACTGAGTTATGAGGAAGCACTATCCCTCCGCTTCGTCGAAGTTGTTGGTTGACAATTGCCCAAATTTTTGCAATGGAAAGGTTAAGGCAGTCTTCAGTCCACCCAGCCACAGTCTTCAGTCCACACATATATCCATAATAGATCATGGCCTTCTTTGCAAATTTACGAGCAAACACGAACCTAGACTTCCTGGTGCTGGCACATCGCCACGCCTAGTTGTATTGTAAAATTTTTGACCGGGAAGTTACTTGAAATCCACCGTCCATCAAAATACATTCGTTGAATTTCATCAAAATCAAAATCGTGCAAACGCCTAGCACGCATTTTAGTAAATAAATTCTGTTTCAAGTGTCGTATCGGATGTTTTTTGGCACCGTAAGACCTATAGCCTTCTCGAACGAGGATATTCCATATGGTTTGATAACTGGCTTCGTATCTTCTAGTTACATCCCGGATGGAGATGCCATAGTTGGATATAACGCACCTCAATATCTTCCTTCTCAGCTCTCGGTCCCTAGTTCCAGTTTCTTGTAAGTTCTTTGCCGCCTGTTCACACCTAGATTCTCCTTATAATCCTTCAGCATATTACACAAAGTTGATTTTGGCATTTTTAGCACTTCAGCCAACTTTCATCCAGATCACTCAGATCAGATTTGGCAGGTGTTTTTATAAGATTTTTTTACCTCGTTCAAGTTCCATTCTGTACGGCTCCGCAACGTGGTGAAATATTTTGATGAAACCTGCTGCACCAGGTGGTCTTCATAAACATGTAAACAACGTTATGTCAAATTGTTCCAGTTCCTACCACAAAAGGCGTGCCGGTGACGCACGAGGGGCGTCAAAATTTACTTTTAGCCAGGCTTTAGACTTGAAATCAGAGTTAGAATTTGACTTAAAGTTGAATTTAAAATTAGAATTAAATTAGACTTGCAATTGGACGCGCCGCTTACTTTGTCTGAGCATTTTGCCGAGATGATGCTACCATAATTTCACCGCGCGATTTGTCTACTTCTTCTTTACTCTCACTTGACACAATAGACTCTTCTTCTGAGTCTCTCTTTTCAAAATCACCATCATTTTCGATATTAATGGCGGCTCGTACATATTTGTCTCCAGGCATACTGAATGCTATACAGGGGAGAAAAAACAAACACTTTGCGCCATGTTATTTATCATAAATAGCACATAAGCTCTCATTTAAAATCAATGGTTTAAAAGTTTCCTGTTGGCCTTGAGGTACCATGCCGGTTAACCATATAATAGGTTCGTATCTCGGCTGGGAGAAGGCTGTTAGAGTCGATAGGATCATAGTACTGGTCCCGCAAGGTCTGTCGTATAAAAACAGAAAGTCATGTTTCGATAACGGAATGTAGCACCTAGGCTTTGCTTTGCTTCTAGTTTAAAACCATTATTATTTATGTACCCAACCAATGATTATTACTGGATAATAGTCATATTAGACCATCTTCTTGACAATGATCGTACCGGACCACTTCATTTACTAATGATCATATCAAACACCTACTCGTATCTTCTCATTTAACTATGGTAGTACCAAACCATGTTCTTCATCGATCAATGATCGTACCGAATCATTTCATTTGTCTATGGTCGTACCGAACCATTCAATTCTAATTCATACAGAACTATTTTATTTACCAATGGTCGCATCGAACCACTTTGCTTGAATGCCACATTTTGTATATTTGTGATCGTACCGAACCACTTCATTTACTAATGATCACGTGCAACACCCATTCGTATCCTCTCACTCAATTACGGCAGTACCGAATCACATATTTCGTCGAGCAATAATCGCACCGTAAAACTCTAAACTTCTAAACCATACAGAATCATTTCACTTACTAATGGTCGTACCGCACCATTTTTCATCCAACCATGGTCGCATCTTCCCTTTATCAACCATGTTGATCATGTGAACCAAGGGAAAAAGAAAAGAAAGGAAGCAAGGTAATAAACAAGCACTGTGAAAATAGTCATTCAGTCCTGGCCGATTCTTTAATACTAGCATAATCAACGTGCACAGCTCTCACCTCGGAAGTACCGATGATGACCAAGACGAATTCTACGCGCAGTTGGAGCGTGACCGCTGCCCAAGACATTATGTCAAAATTATCATCGGGGACTGTAATGCTCAGGTTGGTCAGAAGGAAGAATTCAAACCGGTGATTGGACGGTTCAGCGCTCACCCGCAAACGAACGAAAACGGCCTTAGACTTGTCGACTTCGCCGCCTCCAAGAACATGGCCGTACGTAGTACCTTCTTCCAGCATAACCTCTACCATCGGTACACCTGGAGATCACCCAACCAGACAGAATCACAAATCGACCACGTTCTGATAGATGGTCGGCACTTTTCAGACATTATCGACGTCAGAACCTATCCAGGCGCTAACATTGATTCAGATCACTACCTACGTATACGTCAAAAACTATCTGTTGTGAACAACATACGATACCGTCGCCCGCCACAGCAACCAAGGAGGTCACCGAAAACTACGCGTTATCTCTCGAAACCGCGCTGCCAGAAGAGGGTGAGCTGGATGAAGCCCCTCTTGAGGGCTGTTGGAATGCCGTGAAAACAGCCATTAACAGCGTAGCGGAGAACGTCCTAGGCCGTATGGCACCGAATCGACGTAACGAATGGTTTGACGAGGAATGCCAGCAGATATTGGCTGAGAAGAACGCAGCGTGGGTACAAATGCTGCGTAAAGCCACCCGTCAGAATGTGGAGCGATAGATACAGAAGCGGAGGAAGCAACCCCGACTCTTCAAGCAGAAGAAGCGCCACCAAGAGGAGAAGGAGTGCGAAGACTTAACGGATCTCGCAAAGGCTTTGTGCCGCGGGTCGAAATGTGCAGAGATAAAGATGGAGGTATCTTGACTGACGACCGTGAGGTGATCGAAAGGTGGAAGCAGCACTACGATGAACACCTGAATGGCGTGCAGGCGGAAGACCATGATAGTGGAGGAAGTGACCACATTGGTGTAGCAAGCAACGAGGATGTGCCACCCCCATCGATAAGAGTAGTTAAAGAAGCCATCCAGCGGCTGAAGAACAACAAAGCAGCGGGAAAGGATGGCATTGGAGCGGAACTTATTAAAATGGGCCCGGACAAGTTGGCCGGCTGTCTGCATCAACTGCTTGTCAAGATTTAAGATACGGAACGACTACCGGAGGAGTGGAAAGACGGGGTTATCTGCCCTACCTCAAGAAAGGCGATAAACTGGATTGTGAGAAGTCCTTTTCCATCGACTATCGCCAGTAGCCAAAAGATTTGTGGAAAGTCACTAGGCCGGCTTCATGGAGGGTCCGTCTATAACGGACCAAATATTCACCCTGCGGCGAATCCAGCAGAAGTACTGCGAATTATCGGTCGCCACGCATCGCCTGTTCATTGATTCCAAAGCCGCGTATGATAGTGTAATCCGACAAGAGCTGTAGAAAATTCTGGACGAAAACGACTGTCCAGGTAAGTTTACTAGTCTTATCATGGCTATGATGGATGGAATGCAGTGCTGTGTGAGAGTTTCGGATTATCGGACCCCTTCGAATCTCGCAGAGGACTTCGACAAGGTGATGGTCTTTCCTTCCTGCTATTCAACATTGCACTTGAAGGTGTTATAAGACGAACGGCGATCGAAATGCGGGGCACGATTTTTAATAAATCCAATCAATTTATCTGTTTGCCGACGATGTGGATGCTTTCGGCAGAACATTTGAGGTGGTGGAAGATCAGTACACCAGACTAAAACGCGAAGCAGAGAAGATTGGGTTGAAGATAAATACGCCTACAACGAAGAATATGCTAGCGGGCGGGACCGGATGGGACAGGGCCCGCTTAGATAGTACCGTGCTAATCGATGGGGATGACTATCTGTGCCTCCGTACTAACTGCACATTGTACGTACATGGAACGTCGACACTGCTAGAAGAGCACACGGAGTTTTCGATCGGCGGATGCTAAGGAATATCTTTGGCGGCGTGCATGAGAATACACGCCGAACTACGAACTCGCGCGTCTCTACGATGAACCCAGTATTCAGAAAGTGGCTAAAGCTAAAGGACAGATACATTAAGCTGGACATGTCTGCCGGCTGGAATGCCGAACAACTATCCTGCAAAACTGGATTTTGCATCGAATCCGGAGGAAACAAGGTGAAGAGAGACACAGGAAGCTAGTGGGTAAGATGGAGCGAGGTCGCCAGACAGAGTGCCCGCGGAATTGGAGACTAGTTGCCATGGACCGAATTCGATGGTAGAATTACATTATGCAGGCTTTGTTATAAGACGTAAGGCCAACATTTTACATTGAACAAAGCTTCCGCAGAGATTAAAAGTTCGTGATTTGAATCAGAACGATCCTCAAAATAATTATTTAGACGTGCGGTTCATCTAGCTCTGAGAGCCTTCGGTGCTCGTTTCAAGATACCAAGGTGTCGCATGAAATAACCCAAGTAGCACACGTTGTCACAATTGAGTCGCAGCGGCTGATATGCGACAAATTTAAATGTAAAACTTCGGTTACAGTAACCTAAAATATAACAGTTGTGTAACCGAAATAGCGCAACTTATGTAACTAAATCTGGTTGCATTAACAGTTACTCAATAACCAATATGTAACATGTATAGTTACAAAATGGTTACTATTGAAGTTACACATAAACTGTAAATTGACTTTCAATTGGTGGCAAATTAGTTATCTTGTAACTTTTATTGCATAGCGAAAATGTAGCAGGTTTATTATTTCAATCTATGGCTGTCAATGTCAAGCAGTAAATTTAACTGTTGAATATAGAAGAGTGTATAAATTATTATTTCAACACAAATTTTAATGCAGTTTCAAATTTATGGTGAAATGCATGATTCTAGCTTTGAAAAATTCACGCGCTCTTATTTAATATAGCTTTTCGTTACTTACTTCTTTGAAAAATTAATGTTTTGTAAATCAAATATAAAAATTTAAATTTTAATTTTTTGATTTTTTAAATTTATTCTTAGCAATAATGAATTAGTGGAGCATTCACCTAGAAACCATTAAAAATCAAGGTGTTTTCGCTATCACTTCTATCACAGTAAAATTCATAGCCATTTTGCCTTTGGTTCTAACTACTACACCATCGTCCTTGATGTTTTGTATCGTTTTCGGCATATTGCATGAAATGATTTTAAGCAGCCATTGTTCATTGTTCACATTGTTGATATCGGGAAAAGGTATTTTTAGTGATTGTTGTGAAAAGAAAGTGTTAATTTAATATCAAAGAATAGTTTCAGTTTGAATAAAACAGTTACCACCAGTGTTAATCATAGAAGGTTACATTTCAGTTACATTCTAGTTGTACGTAACCTTAGCCTTCGACCTGGTTACGGTATCGGTTATACGGTAACCAATATTAAATCTGTTGTAGTCACTTATTTCTTATGTCGTCATTTCTAAGTTACACTGTAACCTATTTTCATTGCCGGTTTCGTTTCGATGTAACTTGATCGTTTTGACGTTTGAGAATAATCATCATTTGTTTACTTAATACCAATGTCTGGGCGGAGAAGATTCCAAGTACTATCAATTAAGTAAATAAACGCATTTACAAGAGCATTTCACAACCCGTGTACCAATTGTTTATCTTTACCATTAGCAATATTCTTCAGGTCTAGTTTTTCCTTAATCCGTTGTGTTTACAAGGAACAGTGAACAAATTGTTGCGAAAATGTTACTAGCCGACTTTTTTTGACTTCGTAACTGCTCGTAACGGAAAATTAACTGTTTTGCGACCAGCAAGTTGATGACAGTTTGGAAAAAGGTTTCATTTGTGTCACTTGGTAACTATTTGGTAACTCGTAACTGAAAGGTGACTGTTTTGCGACGACCAAGTTGTTGACAGTTCAAAAAAAAGGTTTCAATTTGGTCATTTGGTAACTACCTGGTAACTTTTTGAGATTTTTGTCACTAGAAAACTAAAAAGTAACTATTTTTAATTTTATGTAACCTAACTCGTTACAAGTATCCTAAATGTAACTGCTGTGCAACCTTTTTGTATTTTTTTATTTTTATGATTAGTTACAAGTGCTACTTGGGAAGCGGTCAACCATCCTGTTGTTGGCAGACCAGTCTTGAAAATCTTTCCTTCTAGAGAACCAACAGCAGCTGTCAGTATTTCTTTAGTAGTTTTAGGATAACCCGACAAAGCACGTAAGTGATTTCAATCGGCGATGTTTTTTTCTTGTTGTTCGCTGAGCCTCAGTTTACCTCCTAGGAGAGAGAGCGAAGTTTTTTAACCAGAAGTTGTTACGTCTGTGTGTGTCTCTGTATGTCTGTGTTTTGGCACATATTTAAAAAGCCAAGAGTAACCGTTTCCAGGGTCTTTATTTAGTAAAGTGGAGGAGCACTTCTTGTAAATCTCTAAGCTCTCCGTTACATCCATCTTCCACGCAGAGCAGTAGTTTATTACTTTTGCGTTGTCAATGGTCAGCGGATGGTTGTCGCTGAAGATATGCTCTGCCACTTTTGATCTAAAATGGTGTGTCAGACCTTTCTCGGCATCTCTTGATACTTTTGTTACCTCTGCCAAGTGTTCTTTAGTACGTGTTTTCAGATTCCTTCTAGTCTGGCCGGTGTAAACCATTTCGCAATGTGGGCAACTGATTTCATAAATCCCGGATTTTCTATGTTCTTGAAACGGGTCTTTAGTTGATTCCAACTTACTTTTGAGCTGGTTGTTACGGCTGGTATAGACTAGGTCAATTCCAAAATTCCTCATTTTTCGACGGAGGGGGCGTGCTATATATTCGTTGTTTATTTGTTTATTTATTAAGTTTTGGTGTTAGCGTTGTGAGTGATTTTTTGTATGCTTCTCTTGTTTCCTTGGTAATAATGTTCTGGACTGTCCTTTCTTTGTATCCGTTCAGTTTTGCAATTTCCAAAATGTATGCCATTTTTTTATTTCCCTAGCTCACTTAACGGTAATGTTTCCATCCTAAGTATCATGTGATGGAAAGCTGCCATTTTGTGTTGGTAGGAGTGGTTAGATGAGCTAGGTATAACTCGTTTAGTGTTCGTGAGTTTCCTGTAAATTTCAATTTAAATTTCCGTTTCTTCTTCTTCTTCTTCTTCTTCAGCAACATAGAGCCGGGGTGGCTCGTGCTGTTTCAAGCACTCGTCTCCATTCAACTCGGTCTTGGACCACTCGTCGCCAATTTTCTGGTCGTCTCAGAAGTCGCAAATCGCTTTCGACCTGGTCGAGCCATCGTGCACGTTGGGCCCCCCTGTTCCTGGTGCCGGTGGGGTTGTTGAAAAGGACTATTTTCGTCGCACTGTCGTCCGGCATCCTTACGACGTGTCTGGCCCACCGTAGCCTGCTAACTTTCGCTAAATGTACGATGGGAGTCTCCCCAAGCAGTGCCTGTAGCTCGTGATTCATACGCCTCCGT
Source organism: Sabethes cyaneus (assembly GCF_943734655.1). NCBI lineage: Eukaryota > Metazoa > Arthropoda > Insecta > Diptera > Culicidae > Sabethes > Sabethes cyaneus. Next base: position 45,192,830 of record NC_071354.1, read on the forward strand.
CACTCTCCGCTTTCAGTTTGTACTCCGCCAAAAATCGTCCGCAGCACTTTCCGCTCGAACACGGCAAGGGTGCGTATGTCCTCCGTAAGCAGCGTCACGGCTTCAAGTCCATAAAGAACTACTGGTCTAATAAGGGTTTTGTACATTGTTAGCTTCGTGCGGCGGCGTATGCCTGATCGTAGCGTTTTACGAAGGGCAAAGTAGGCCCGATTTCCCGCTTGGATGCGCCGCTGGATCTCCTTACTAGTGTTGTTGTCCGCGGTCACAAGCGATCCCAAATACACGAACTCATCTACCACTTCTAGTTCGTCGCCGTTAATGGTTATCGAGCGTGGGAACCACGCATTTGTTTCCTTTGAGCCTCTTCCTTTCATGTATTTGGTCTTAGACGCATTTATTTTTAGCCCAATTCTCCTAGACTCCGCTTTCAGTCTGGCGTAGATTGCCTCCGCCGTCGCAAAGTTCCTGGCTATGATATGGAGGTCATCTGCAAAGCCTAGAAGTTGGATACTCTTGGTAAGAATCGTGCCTTTTGTTTCGATGCCCGCTCGTCGGATCACCCCCTCAAGAGCGATGTTGAACAGCATGCAGGATAAACCGTCATCTTGTCTCAACCCTCGCTGCATCTCGAAGGGACTCGAGAGTGTCCCAGAGATGCGCACGAAACACATCACTCGATCCAATGTAGCTCTGATCAGTCGCGTCAGTTTGTCCGGAAAACCGTGTTCGTGCATTGTCTGCCATAGCTAGTCTCGATCGACTGTGTCGTATGCTGCTTTGAAATCAATAAAGATGTGATGCGAGGGCACGTTGTACTCCCGACATTTCTGCAAGATCTGTCGGATAGTAAAAATTTGGTCCGTAGTTGCGCGAGCCCCCATGAAACCCGCCTGATAATTCCCTACGAAACCTTGTGCTATCGGTGACAACCGGCGTGAGAGAGTACCTTGTAGGCGGCGTTTACCAGCGTAATACCGCGATAGTTGCAGTAGTCTAACCGATCACCCTTTTTGTAGATGCGACAAACCGCTCCTTCCATCCATTCCTCCGGTAGCTTTTCCTCCTCCCAAATCCTCGAAATAACCCAGTGTAGAGCATTTGCTAGCGTTTCTCCGCCATGTTTATAAAGCTCTGCCGGTAGGCGGTCCTTCCCAGCGGCTTTATTGGTTTTCAGCAGCCCGATTTCTCGTTTAACTGCTTGGAGATCAGGTGCTAGGACATTACTATCTTCGACTGCGAGTTCGCCATTGAGGTGTTCATCGAAGAACTGCTTCGATCTGTCGACCACCTCACGCTCGTTTGTGATTAATTTCCCTCTCTCATCCCTACACATGTCAGGTTTCGGTGTGTAGCCCTTCCGAGTTTGGTTCATCTTCTCATGAAAATTGCGCGTGTCATTAAGTCGGAATGGTTGTTCTAATTCTTCACGATCTCTGTCCTCCTTTTGGCGCTTTTTCTTCCTCAGGATCGTGGTCAACTGGTTCCTAGCTCGTCGGTATTTGGCCAGGTTCTCTCTAGTGGCAATACTTAGATAATTTTTTCAAGCAGTTCTTTTCCCTCCACCGCTTGTTGGCATTCCCCATCAAGCCAATCATTTTGTGTACTCCGAGGCTCAATACCTAGTGCCGCGGTAGCGGCGCATTCACGGACAACTCCTCAGAAGAAGGCAGTGCCTCGTTCAGTACTCGCGCGTAGTTTTCGGCAGCTTGCGGGTTATCTAGCTGCCTGATGTTCAGCCGAGGAGGGCGGCTTTGACGTGTCCGGTATACGGTGGACAGTTTTGAGTGCACATGTACTGCTACTAGGTAGTGGTCAGAATCAATATCCGCACCCCGGCGGGAGCGTACGTTCGTGATGTTAGAGAAAAACCGGCCCTCTATGAGAACGTGGTCAATTTGGTTCATTGTACGTTGGCCAGGCGAACTCCAGGTGGCTTTGTGGATATCCTTGCGCGGGAAAAAGGTGTTTCGGATCCCCAGGCCTCGGGAAGCTGCGAAGTTTATACATCGTTGGCCGTTATCGTTCGTGTCGGTGTGCAGGCTATGGGGTCCTACCATCGGTCTATACATTTTTTCCCCAGCTAGCATTTTCATATGTCTAAAAAAGGTTAAAATCAGCACTACGTACAGATACATTCTAAATAAATCGTATTTCATGCGCAAAATTGGCATATCCGTACTATTTTGGAGGCGATATACGTGATTACGAATAATTTTGAGCGTTACGACTATATAAGTATTTATATACGATAATATCCGATTAAGCGCGAGTCGCTTCGTACTACTCTACGATTTTGTGATGAAAATCGTATGTATGTCAGTCATTATCATTATATACGACAGAAAATCAACTTGATCCCACTTTATGCAGCTTTAGCTACGATTTCGAGTTTGTTAGGAGATATTTACGATAGCTTTCGTACATTGATATGCGGGGTTCCAACTGTTCAATCAGCACCCGCACGCAACCTGCGAAATTTAGCGATCTGCAGTCTCCATTCGTCGTCCTTGTTCCGTCGCCTAGTTCGATGCCGAATATTCCGCCCGAATTTGCTTGAATTTTGTAAGTTTTTTTAATTTAGGTGTGCAGCCGTACTGGGGCAACACTACCGAGTCTCGCGATGGGGCCGCCATCTTATAGTGCCGAGACTCACTATACCTCCTTCCCGGTTAGTATTCGACCTTAGTTTCCACCGGGGTTGGTTACCCAATCTCCGCTAAGGTTGCTCGTATTCCGCCTGGTACCACGAGGAGGTCGGCATCGGAGTTGCTGGATAAGAGGCTAACGACCACTATGGGGTCTATATTCTGCATTATCCAGCCATTTAGCAGGCCAGAACCAAGGCACATCAAAAAATACTATCATAAAGTTCTTTTTATCAAAAAGCCAGGACTAAACATGAAAAAATTATACCAAAAACTTACGACAATTTGTAAGACAATGTTTAAAATTGTCCTCAAAACTTGAGATTTAGTTAACATGAGAAATGTTAGTACCGTGAACGTACCATATTCTGCGCAGTTAAGACATTTTTATGATTCTTCCGCTATTCTAAGTATTCTAGATTTAAACTAACAACGTGGATAGCAGCAACGTATAGTGCTACGGTCTATAATATCTGGTAAAAAAATATGGGAATTATAAGTCGACCAACAATTGAGTATATTTTTCGTCTTGTAAACTTATCCATGGCGCCTAATTCTGCGCACTTTCTTGTCCATGTTCTTAATTCTGCGCATGTTTGCTCCTAATTCTGCGCGCCCAAAAAGTGAAAATAAATACTCCTGCCATGCTGTTTATGTCTTCAAACGCTGAAAGCACACCTAAAAATCCGGCATTAGCCATTACCATAATTTAATTCATAATCCGGCCTTTTCGTGCTATCCGGGTGGCAAAGGAATATTGTTATCATTTTGATTGTCTCTTTTTAAATATTTTTTTCTCGATAACGTGAAGGGCGAATTGATTCGGGTTTTCTGCATACTGAAAATTACTCTTTAGACTAACACTAAAAATTGTATTTTCATATAGAAACCACTTCCCCGCTCTCTGAAAGCCCCATGAGGTTGGACATTAAAAAAAATAATAGCCATGGTTTCATGAATTGGCGCTCGTAGGTTCGGACCTCGAGACACAGCACAGGGTTCCAATCAATGCAAGTTAAAGATTCTACTTGAATTTTCATACCTCTATGCCTCAGTCATTTGGGTGAGGTTGCGTATTCTTTCGCGATTTCTTCGTAGGATACATTACTGCGCAGAATTTGGAACATGAATAAAAAATCTGTGCCTAAATCTGCGCATTATTGCATCGCATTTTTCTAAGGAAAGCAATGCATGCAATCACTCTTTTTGACTAAAACATGACGAAAACTAATTATTCTTTCTAATTATGCTGGGTAATTTGATCATTGCAAAGAATTTCGATCATAAATTTGTTAATTTTCTAGACGGACAATCCTGGCGTTGGTGCTAAAGACGATGTTTTCTGCCATATAAAATATTTTCAATTTCACGTTAAATTATTTCGCTCTCAAATATTATGGCCCGTTTGTCAATAATGGCGTAATATTCAACAGACATTTATAAAAAAATAACGCACACAGTTATGCACAATGTTAAAAAAATACATAAATACAAAAAAATGCGCAGAATTAGGAGCTGCGCAGAATTAGGAGCGGTCACGGTACCTAGGGTTTGTTTCTAATTCCCGTCGTAGTAAGTAAAACCATTCTAATTTGCATCATTTGTTGGATGGATTTAATGAATACTCCAAAAGTTCTTGTGCTGATGTGAATAAAGCACACTTACCTTCCGATCCGTGAACTTTACTTTAGTTCTTAAATTCGTCGTTAAAGGCACAAATCTTCCACATGATTGTGAGGAACGTGCTGCTCGAGCCAAAGTTACTGAAATTCGTCGTACCGTTTCAAAATCCGTTCATCAAAATTTTTCATCATCCGAACTAAAAATCACAACCACGTTTACGAAGCTAACGCGCATGTGTTTGTGTAGGGCGGCATGACAAATGTTATTCTGCATAATTTCTGCAGGTCAGGCAAGTTTTCCTGGCTGTAGAATAACGACAATGCCTTGCGTGAGTTATTTTCATCTATGAATGACGGAAATTAAAACGATTAGTCGACATTTTCTTCTTCATCGCACGAAAAAACGTAGGAAATTTGACAGGTAGGACTTCTTTAATGATAAAAATCATTTAAATAGATCTGAACTCACTTTGATTGTTCGCGTATGATAGACAACAAACTAAAATATTATGGAATACCTAGTTTTGCATTGTGTGTCATAAAAATTCTGATATTTTTAATAATTTGTGTTGGATAGGACGGGAATAGGCAATTACGACGAAGCAGCAACATATCCTATGTACGCTGTACGCTAAAGCAATAAATAATTCCTTTGAACCAACCTACTGCGATTGTATCTACCTGTTTGATAGTATGTATTTTTATTTTGTTTCGGAAGGTAACCCTTCTGCCTGGCGTAGCGATTGTATGAGCCCGTTATGAATGACAGCATGATTACAACGACTACCAGCATTGCAACGACGACGACGACGATGACGGCTGATGGCTGCTAGCCTTTAGATCTGAACTTGAGTAGTCATTATACAGACTAAGCGTGGTTGTGTTGTACGTTTCTCCTCATCGTCCGGCGTCGTCGCTGCCGTCGTCGTCGTCGTCGTCACAGACAGCTGGGAAAGGCTAAGCTATACCAACCTTACACAGCAGACAGCAGCCTAGGCGCACCGGTCAACCCAACCGGCTTAACATTAATTTATCGATGAAAACGGGGCGGTTATAGGTGGAACAATAAGTGTGTTTGTGACTTAATTGCACGGAATCGGGCCCGCTTGTTGACAATCGAACATTGGCAGTCGGGCAGCAGTCGGCTATCGCCGGGGCAGTAGTGAGGGCGTGCTACGCCTCAAGTGGAGTGGTCATCCGTCGGTCGGTTGTTGGTAGTGATTTAAAAATGCGTTCACGTGTTTGGATCAACTGGTTGTTGCTGCTGGTGAAATTTGCAGCTGTGCTTGCATCGGCTAACGGTGATTCCCAAAATGGTACGGTTGTTGGTGGTGAGGTAGAGAATAGCATAGAATCACCCAAACAAGTTGTGCCGCCTAGCTTAAACGAGACGACGTCAGCGACGTCAGAAGCGATTGCGACGGAGGCGCCATTGACGACCACCAGCAGTGGTGCGGAGCAACCGATGCTAAAAGTTACCGCTGGAACTACGTCAACGATTCCAGTGACAACAACGACAGCGTCGATTACTACGACCACCACCGTCGGTGTAACCGGTGGGAATTCAGACCCTTCAATGGGTTTGGACGGCGTCGCAGCAGGTGACAATAAAACGCCAAACTGCTCCCATTTCCCGGTAAGTTGAGACTACAAATCGAACACAAGAACTCAACTGCAGGTTAGCCAATGTGATAAGCGTATGTTTGCTTTTTTTTTATCAATGAAAGAGGATATAAAGCTTATGAGAGAAAAGGATAGAAAGGCAGTGCAGTAAAGAGAAAAAATATTTTAAGAGTGAATCACGATTCGGTAATCAGAAACGCACGACGTGCAATAATTTGAGCGAAAAAAGGAATTCAAGCCTGCGCCAACCTAATTAGCAGTGATCAAATTGACTTTAGATAAATTTTTGAAGCACATTATAATTGGAGATTTCATTGTTATTTGTACTGAAATTATGGCATTTTAGTTTGTTAGTTCTTTTAATCTGCACATGCGTGTCTGAATGCTGTAAATTTTATATCAAAATTCTGCTTAAAGAACTTACTGCAATCAATGACTAATCATCAATTGCATTTCTTTTCCAGCTCTCGCCCCAACAACCGGTCTACGACAAAAATTCCCATATCAAGAAATGCTGCCCGTTTGGGGAGATTTTTGCACCCCTCGGAAGCGGTCACTTCCGGTGCGTTCCCGGCGAGCGAAAGCTGGACGTAGAAACAATCTACGCGGTTTTCTACGGTGACTCCGAGTGCATCGAGGATAAAGAAAACGAACTGCACTTCAACTACGAACCGAACGATTCCTGTCTGGGGAACAACCTGACCTTTCAGTACAGTAAGGAGCAGGGCGATGAATTGTTCGTAATACAAAATGGGTCGCTGCTGGTGCTTGAGCCGGGCGGATTTATGTCGGTATTCGATTGGTACTGTCTGGAGGTCGATACCGGATCGAGACTGCTGGCCAAGGCTTGCGACGAAGTACCACCGATAGTTCTGAGATCGACGGCAGCTTTGATTTACGCTGGGATGGTAGTGGCAACGGCTACGTTACTCTTCACCTGTTTGGTCCATGCCCTGGTTCCCAGGTTGAACGACACCTTCGGTTATCTGCTGGCCGGACATTCCGCCAGCTTCCTGTTGGGTCTCATTATGATGACTTTGGCAGTTTGTGGCGATCGTTGCATTGATGGAAATGATGTCGGTGAGTTTTTGGCATTTTCCTCCCAAATTTCCTTTGGTTTTTAATTTTATTATTTAATTTACAGTTCCACTACAAATATTCGCCCAAATATTTCTGGTATCCGCAGTCTTCATATTTTTGCTCATGAACGTGCACAACTATGCCTACGGTGCATACTATCTTCCCAATGGACTGGAGTTCGATACCAGCAACAAACGAGACATGTTTATCTCGTTAGGCGTGCTTTATTTAATAACAATCATACCTCTATTCCTGCCGTGGAAACGTAAGACCGTGCATCATCAATAACCCATAATTTAATATAAAAGTATTTCCATTTCCTTTCTAGACTCTCTAATATTTCATCTGGTCTTGTATATTTATTACCTGGCAACAGCAGTGGTGCTGTATTTAAGTCACCGGGCGATTCGAACGCTGGCGAACAGCAAATTCGTTCGGTTCACCGCTTCACAGAACCATCCTGAGTTGACGTACATGGAAGCCGTCAATGCTCAACCTCGGATAAACGGGGATCGACTGAAGGATGTGCGATCGTTGTATGTGTTGGACCAATATCATTCCGTCACTTCAATCAAAATAGTAACATTCAATCATTTTTTTTTTCACAGAAACCGCCTCTGCACGATCGAAGCAATTTTTTCGCTAGTCTGCTGGATCTGCTTCAGTTCACTCCAGCGCAATATCGACAGCCAGCATGACATCTTTCGCATCGGAGCTGCCTATGCGGTGATCTTCCAGGGGCTGCTGATCGGTGTGCTGTTCGTGGGTGGCCGCAAAAAGTGGACCATCATTCGCGAATGTTGGAACTATTCCGGGTCGATCGATTTGCGTGCTCTCGAGATGGAACGGGAGATGCTGACGCTGGACCGAAAGGCACCGCCGCTGTGATAAACCAAGGACTGCTTCTGTTTCAGGACTTGTAGGTCATCGAATGACTGCATGTTGTTGCGTTAAGGATTTAGTTCGCAGTTCTTATACCGGTACTAAACGTAAGAAATGTGATGAGTTAAGCGATTACAATTTTATGTTAATTTAAATTTAAATAACATGATCCATCCAGCGCAAATGTCAAGAAAAAAACTTTGAATGCAAAGCAATTATAAACCAAAATGTTAAGATAAGCTGCTAGGATTACAGAAAAATGTTGAATATTCTTAAGTAAGTACTAACTTAAGCGACTGAACCAATGCCAATAACAAAGTAACATAATCATTTTAGACCCAATCTTTCGTTCAATGACTTTTCAAACGTATTGCATTTACTTGCTGGTATCTATTTAGTCAAAAATCAGTATCAAAATCTGCAGAATAATCGTTTCTCATACCCTCATCTCATTAAATGAATACTTTAAAAATTTAAACCGTGTTTGAATTGATTGAAAAAAAGTTACGATAATTGCATCTTTTTGGGCTCACATACAAAAGTTAATATCCTTTGCCATTTCCCATGTTCCAAATCAATCACCAGTGTGAGTTTAAGGCCCAAACGAAAGTGATGAGTCAAGTTGAAATTTTATTTACAGTGGTTGGAAAATTTACGAAAACATGAATATGTTCATACTGAACATAACATATTAGTCACCTTCACTTGATAATGCATCTATCACCTTTAGTTTCACCATGAACCAAGCTGATGATGAACCTCGTTATTCGTTCAAAAATAAAACATTGAACGCTGAATATGGTCAGTTCAGTGAAAGTACGGTGCCCGATAGTATCAAGAATAGTGTCAGCTGAATAGGCGATTGCGAAATACATATTGAGATGTCTAACTATTGGCTTGCCATCCTAAGACAACTTTTCCGAGCGAAAATTCCGAGCATTCGCAAGTCCTCCTCCAGCATTGTCCATGTTTCATGCTCGTAGAGAACAATCGGTCTAATTAGTGTCTTGTACAAGGTACACTTTGTACGGGGGCTTCGTCTGCTCGACCGCAATTGCTTGTGAAGTCCATCACAACTTCCGCTAATAATACGCCACCGAATTTCACGGTTGGTGTCATTGAAAATCGTACCCAGCGTGTTGAAATCCGCTCGGTTCAAAACATCACGATGGCGAAGCCCTCTGTGTGATTCGAATGAGCTTAACAATCCACCTGAAATCCGAGCACAGCACTGTGTACCATCCATCGAATCAGTTTAATGAGCTTGATGAGCTTCCTGGGGAAGGGGAGCTATTCTCGTCCACGATTTTCCATAGCTCTTTCCCGTCGATGGTATCATATGCGGCTTTGAAGTCAACGAACAAATGGTACGTGGTAACCCTGTATTCACGGCCCTTTTGGAGGATTTGCCGCAGTGTAAATATTTGATCCGTTGTAGACCGTCCTTCGACGAAGCCGGCTTGATGAGTTCCAACAAATCTGTTCGTAATTGGTGATAGTCGGCGGAAAATGGTTTGGGACAGCACTACGGCGGCATTGAGAACGGTGATCGCTCGATAGTTCTCACAGTCCAACTTGTAGCCCTCTATGTATATCGGACAGATAATTCCATCTTTCCACTCCTTTAGTAGCTGTTCCGTATCCCAAATTCTATCAATTAGCCGGCGCATGCCGGCATAACTTCAGGCTTTAAAAACGGATGCCATCATGATAACTTTTTTCAGATGTTCCACAGTATTCCACACTAAGTTGTATACATGGTGAGATACAGCGTTAATTGATTCACAAAAAACAGGTGAGATTAGCTACCCATAGCCGCTCTCCCCCGAGATACACCCCCTTAAAGATTACATGTAAAAATAAAAAAAAACCCGTGATAGCTTCTTAAGGGAAAAAGATAGAGATCTACTATCTATGACGAAAATATGCAATTTAATTTGATTAACAATTTCTTAGAACATTAGAAAGGCGTACGAAGTACTGTTAAAGAGCAAGATCGAAAAAACTGTTTTTGAGGGTGTCCCTAAGAGTTTGGCTCTATAATTTCTTTCATGTAAGATATGGAAATCTGCAATATATAACAAAGTTTCTTTAAAATAGTTTAGCTACAAATTTTCTTAAGGTAGCAATCATTTTTAACATAAAATCTTAAAAATATTTTTTCTATCTCCTTAGGGACACCTTAATTTCCAAATATTTTTCACCACTAGAAAGTGCTTTTTGAATAAAGAAACTTTTCTGAAGCAACTATTATGCTATATCTTAAGGTTTCGATGCTAAGGCTTGTTCGCGACAAAATTTGGACACCCCTAAACACACACAGGTTCGGAAATACATTAACAAGAGAAGAGCAGAAGAGCAGGTGCGAAAAGCAATTGTGTGCATTGGCAATGAAAATCCGGATCTCTCGTTAAGAAAACTTGCCAAAAAGCTTGGATTTCCTCCAAGCACCAAGTTCACAGTGTTTTAAAATCATTCGATACTCGCTTGACAACAGCTAGGAAAAAGGGAAGTGGAACAAAAACGGATCTGAGGAACCACCACAAGGATGCAAAGGTAAAACAAATATTACGGAGGAGACCAGATTTTTCTGTACGTACCATTGCTCGTAAAATAAAAATGTCGCCAACATTCGTGCACACTTCTAAGCAACGACAAGGCATGAAGTCTTTCAAGGTGAGAACTGTGCCAAACCGTAATGATAAGCAAAATACGACGGACAAGACACGCGCTCGTAAGCTTTATCGCGAATATTTAACGAAGGTTCCATGCGTTCTAATGAACGATAAAACGTATGCCCTAGAAGACTTTAAACAGCTTCCTGGACAAAGAAGAAAGCCAGGTTCCCCAAAAAAGAAGTATGATAGGCAAGCAAAAGTTACATCACTACGGGAACGGTTAACAAGGAAATATTCCGTGAAGAATGCCTGCAGAAACGATTGTTACCGTTCCTACACAGCCATGATGTACCCTCGCTGTTTTGGCCTGATTTGGCCTCCTGTCACTACGCTAAAGATGTTTTGGAATGGTATGATGCTAATGGAGTCTATATTGTACCGAAGGAGGCGAATCCGCCTAACTGTCCAGAGTTACGCCTCATCGAGCGGTATTGGGTAAACTCCAAAGTTCGCTAATTTTTCATGCAGAGCAAATAAGTAATGTAATTTTTTGATAATTATAACGATACACACATAAATGATATAAAATTGTTTCACGAATTAAACTTCTAGTAAATTTGTTTTATTGTAAAATTGAGGTGTCCAGATTTTGTCGCGAACATGCCTTATTACTTATGTCTCACTATTTTCGAATCCGTCCCACTGTGCGACGGTACGCATTGAGGCCCAAACCGAATGCTGCGTCAACGCATCCGTCAGAGTCAATTTGACACTAAGCCCATACACTCTTAAATGATTCTACCCGTAAATAGGTCGGACTTAGCTAAAGCTACGTTGAAACTACTCAAAATGTCCTTAAAGTGTACAAACTCAAATTTTAGGTAAAAAATTCAACCAAGTTTGGCTTCTTGTTACCGATAATTGAATTATTCTCTGTGACAAATAATTCACTTTTAAGTTCCTACTAGCTATTTTTTGGTTGAAAAACTACTCAAAATCTGAGTTTGTACACTTTAAGGGCATCTTGAGTAGTTCCAATCTAGCTTTAGCTTAATCAGACTTATTTACGGGTAGAATCATTTAAGAGTGTAGGAAGACTGTCAGAATAACGCTGACGGACGCGTTGACGCAGCATTCGGTTTGGGCCTTTATTCAGCCGTTTACCAGCCAGATGCTAGGGCGAAGGAAACTGTTTTGGGCTCTGACAAGAGCATACTAGCGGAAGCATTTTAAGGTAGCGCAGTTTTTAAAAAAGACTGAAGAAAACTGTCTAAAACTAAAGACCGATTAGCAGATAAAAATTAGTTGAGATTTAAACAAGACACGATCGCCTGGTTCAAGTAGGACTACGTTAGTCTGCGGTGTTCAAATTATAACGTTCTCAGTGAGAGGGTTTGACTGACTCAAGCGGGAAATCGAGCCTACTTTGCCTTTCGCAAAACGCTACGACCAAGAAGAATATGCCGCAAAGATAACAATGTACTGAACCCTTATTAGACCAATAGTTCAATAGTGGACTTGAAACCTAACGCTGCTCACGGAAGACATACCCTTGCCGTGTTCGTGCGGAAGGTGCTGCGAACGATATTTGGTGGAGTACAAACTGAAAGCGGAGAGTAAGCAAGGCTTATGAATCACAAACTACAGGCACTGCTTGGGAAGATTCTATTGTGAATCTGGCGAAAGCCGATAGTTTACGGTGGGCCGGGTACGTCATAAGGATGCCGGATGACAGTGCAACGAAAACAGTACTCTTCAACAACCCTACCGGCATCAAGAAGACGGGGGCTTAACGTACAAGATGGTTCAACCAGATCGACCACAGTGCTTTGCGATTTCTGAGACGACCGGGAAATTGGCATCGAGTGGCCCAAGAAGCAGAGCGAACCAATCCGGCTCTATGCTGTTGACGACGACGAATTGGGCTGCTCCAGAAATGGAAAAGCGTTTTTGGAGTCAGTCTTGTAAATTTCATTATTGATGGACCTCCCTTTAATTTAACTTATTTATTATATATTCAACATAGTTGCACAGACAATATACAAATCTAATGATTAGATTCTATGTTTATGGACAGTTTAACTTTTTTGAAAATCATAGGTTCCACCAACTTATATTGAAAACACTGAAGCACATGGCCCAAGGTCCGTTGTATTCGTAGTTTGTGGGATGGGAAGGGCTGCCGCAGTAGGGCACGATTTCGGAGCTGCCTTTGAGAAAAATGAATGTCTACCTGCCATAAGAGAGAACTGCAATCGACATCTCCACTCAGTAATCCGAAGACAAACTGGCCTTTGTAGTAATTTTCTTCTGGCAGATAACAAATGCAGATCAATAAGCTTGCAACGTTCCTCGTAGACTAGTAGATTTGCTGCATCGTTCCAGGGCAGAAGACGCAGAGCATATCTCAATCAATACTTTTTGATGGCCTCTACCCTGTTGAAAGCAACAGCATAATATGGTGTCCACACAACTGTGTATTCCACAATGCTGTCGACAAGTGCACAATAAAACGATTTAATCGCGTATATATCCTGGAATGCGTAGTGTTTCTTTTCACGAAGCTAAGTACAGTAAGGAGGGGTAAAAGTGCGATGCGGGTAAAAGTGCGATGCGGGTAAAAGTACGATGCGGGTAAAAGTGCGATTCAATGATTTATCGGTGCAGATTCCGAGTAAATTTTCTACATTGGCTTGGATGGATGACTACTTTGACAGCTTGAATCTAACGTAAACTTTGGTTGCTTACGAAGCATAGTTGCTGAGTTATGTGCAAATGTTATTTTAGGGCGGTTTTGATGTAATTTTTCGTTATGCGGCAAATACGATATCAACAGGAGGATATTAGTTGTTGAATATTTGTAGTAGCGTTTTACATCACTCACATATCTGTTTTGAAAATACGGCGAAAATAATTTACGAAATATATTTCGCTTTTCCGTAATTTAATCAAACCCCGTCAAGCGCCTAGCGGGGTAAAAGTTCGATTCACGGACGGGGCAAAAGTGCGATTCATGGACGAGGCAAAAATGTTTAGCTAATTATATACAGCTTTAGGCACTATATTACAGATACTAGAAATGAAAGATCTGCAGAAAACTGTGTGCTCTACATATGTTGGCCGAAGAAAAACAATGTGTTTCCGCTGATGAAACAAAAAACAAACGTTTGCAAAAGTTTCGATCTAACGGAGGCTGCAATACACCAGCGCAAAATAGAAAAGGTGCAAATTGAGAATATTCCTTACCGAAACGTACCGCAGATTGAAGATAATATGATTTTGTTAGCTACTGCTGGGCTAATTTCGTGGATTCTAGCTTCGAACTTTTGCCCCGCGGTATTCGCACTTTTGTCCCGCTAGTGGGGTAAAAGTGCGAATCTGCACTTGATCAGAAGAAAGAAGAATTTATTTTACAAAAGACTATTACCGCAGATGATTTATAGTTGAATGTGAAGACATTGAGTTACTGCTTCACTATAACGTATATTATGTTACTTCAAACATCGCACCTATGCCCCGCCCTACTCTATTGTGACGACAATTTCACTTCGCTTGTCACAGGTACAGGTAGCTTGCCAAATGAGATTTTTTGATGCAAATTACGACATTTTGGTCTTATTGAAACAATCATCCAATTTGAACCTATCTGTTCCGGTGTAAAACTCATATCCCGGCATTTGTTGGAAGTCAAAGCAAAGCCGTGGGCTTAAACCGTCATTAGACATTGCCCTTCTTTATCGACAGACTTCACAGCCGGCTGTTTAGAATACAGGAAAATTACGGGAAGTCAGCTTTGACGTATCTTCCGTCATCCATCACACAGCTGCTGTATCTGTATGCTGTAGGGGAAGACGGGGTAAGACGGGCCCCCTAAGCGAATAAATTGCTAGCATAAAATGTGTACGAAAATTCACCTTTTCTTCTTCCACACATGGAAAAGCATTCATTTATCTACCATTAAAAATTATATAAAGAATTAATTAGTCTATTTTTCCGTGATTTTTCATCAATTTTTGAAACGTCTAAAAATTACTCGTTCACAACCAGGCTAAGAAGGACCACCAAAGGGGTAAGACGGACCATGGCGGAGTAAGGCGGATTGTGGCAGATTTGAAGGTTTCTTTGAGTTGTAAACATAATTTCAATATTATTAACTAAGTAAGAACAAGTTCTTAAGAAGTTTTTAGGTACATGCTAAAAGAAGGTATAGTTTAATTTAGACACCTGCTAAAAGAAGGAATTTTAGTAAAATTTTGAAAATAAGAGTAGACGTTATTTTACTCCACTGGTTTTTATTTACTCTTTTCTTGGCGTTATTTTTGTTGATTTGTCAGCGAGAAGTTTACTCTTCGAATACCCTTAACTTTAGGTGAAGGCAAAGAAGACAACGTTAAGTAAATTGGAATCATCGAGTTTTGATTCCGTTAGATCCAAATTTACATTGATTGTGTTATTCGAACGGCACTTGTTGGCTTCTTTTGACGTGGGAGGCTCTGTGTTAGACAGGATGATCTCAGATTCAGGGATAATTTTTATTACAGGTGTACTCTATTTCGAAAAAGACACTGATGAAGCCTGCAAGTCGTAAACGAAATGCGTATCTGTCAGAATAATAGAATAGTTAGTCAAATTTAACAGGAAAAAAGTTGGTTTTTTCATTCAATATTTTTGAAAACTATTAAGACATTAAACAGAAGAACTTTAGGCAATTATGAGCACTATGACGTATGGCCCTTTTACCCCGTGAAAAATGGCCCGTCTTACCCCTAGCTAACAATTTACATTATTTTGCTTTTATCTCTCAATCCATACTATATACATTTTCCGCCACACGAAAAACAAGAATTGCCCAATTAAAGTCAGTGGTAAGAGAAACGATAAAATACATAGCTTTTTTTGCTGAAAACCCTTAAATTTGTTGCTGCTGAAATTATATCGCATGAAGACACTGCGAACAAAAAGTTTGTTTTGATTCTAATTTTGACGTTGGATACGGCCGAGTGCCACAGGTTGTCTCGAAAGTGTTTAGATAGGCTAATAAACAAAACATAATGGGGCATTTGTAGAAAATTTAAGGATTTCTTGACGAAATCGATGTGGTCCCTTTTATCCCGCCGGGCCTTCTTACCCCTTGTTCCCCTATCTGGACATTTTCGTATACAACTTTCTGGCGCGGGTTTTGACATTAATTTTACTGGCGTTCATCGTAGTTTAGAAAGTCTTGACTTTTTGGACATTACTTCGTGGTATTGAGTGAAATCCACGGTCCTGCTAGGCAGCCATGTTTTTGGAGTCAAGATCTAACCATATGCGTAAATGAAACAGCATGACACCGCTATACGTTCTGTTCGTTTCAATCTGCAAAGCCGGTATGCTGGCAGACGGGTAGTGTTTTCAAATCTTAGCCAGATTTTTGTAAATAATACCCACGCCGGCAGTAGATGTTGGCTACTGTCAAACACATTGAGTTGGGATAGGGTTGCCAGTCCCTTGGTAAATCAGCTTCGATCTTTCCCTCCGTCCTTCTACAAACTGTTCCTGGTTTTCTTCATGTTCCTGGTTTGTGAACCAATGTCAGTCGATCCTTAAATATTTTCCGACGATCTTGAGATGATTGGATTACAAATCGTCAGCTTCTTTATCCAAAGCACGATGCGATAGCTCAACATTTTCTATATGAGCGTACGAACTTTTTTCACGTGTCTTTTCTAGCTTCCATCTTGTCCGAAACAAAAGGCACAACTACAAAGTTCACAGGACGTAAGCAATACATTAAAGGGAAACTGCCAAATTGGTTAATTTCTACCCAGTAAAAATGTAAGTTACAGCCAGATGCAATAGTGTTGCAATAATTTCATGTTCGCCGTTTACTGCAATAATTTCGAAATCAAAACAGAAAAGCAAAAAATGGGCTGGCCGCCAAGGCTACAATAGAGCTAAAGAACATGCCGACATCCATCTGTTCATTGGTCATGGTTAAGGTTTTGGCCAACTGTTGAGGGTTGGTTGAGGGCTCAATAAATGTAGGATTTAAGGGGGCATAGTACTTTTTCATCTGAAAAAAATCGAAAATTTTTTTATTGATTATTTCGAAAGATTAACATTTTGACCATATGTGTTTCAAGTCATATCGATGAATTCCAAAAACTGACAAAGTTACAGCTATTTGTACCGCGCATGTCTGGAGCGATTACACAGCGAATAAAAACATCAACGTCGTTTTTCTCGAAACCAGGTTTTGAAAGTCGTTACCATAAATATCTCAAGAACGGCTCAAGCAATCCTATGATTCTTTTTTTGTTTCAAAGCCAACAAAATTATCTAGTGTTTGACCCATCCTTTTTTCGATATTACAATTTTTGTATTTTTTAGAAAAGTTTAAAGTCAATTTTTTCGACTAAAAACCTTACTTTTATGTCTGAATGTCCGCCATTTTGTTATGCGTTCGAATTTTAAAAAAAGGATGGGTCAAACACGAGATAATTTAATATACTTTCATGTCGTTTTGGAATTTTTAAATTTGGATAAGCCCCCCAGCGCTAATCCATGGTACCGCAAATCATGTTTTTTTCGAATGATCATGTTCAAAGAGCCGTAGGGGAGAGGGGAAGAGGTTCACATATGCAAACAAAATTGTAAATATTAGTATAAAGTACAATGTTTAGAATGCAAAAATCCCGAATCGATTCGCTTTTCGCGTTATCGAGAAAAACATATTTGAAATAAGGCAAAAAATATGGTGTAAAAAGTACTATGCCCCCTTAAGAAAAATTGGTTCCATTGCATTATCTTTTGCAACTTTTTTTCATCGTCATCCGAAATTAGTCCATTTTTTCAAATCATACGTTACAATAGACCAAATTTTTATCTTGCTATGGATCTTTGATAAACTCTCAGAATTTAACGTACCATCATAAACTTCATAGATTTCAAAGCAGCGTACGAGTTAGTTACAGAATTATGTTAGACGGTTCAATTCAGGATTCATCAGAAGACCCCGTACATTTAGTGCAATCTTCAACCTTGAGATGCTATTCATATTCATGCATCAACTTATAAAGCTCAAATATTAAATGCGGTATCGGTTGCGGTAAATGATGGCAGTATCAATTTGTTTTTATTTTATAGTGAGAAACGTAAAAAGTGTCAAGTAATGCCGTATGGCATCAATGGGCTGATTCAGGTTAACGGTTAAATAGCAGATATGTAGAGAATCGAACCGCTCAGTTAGCTTCGAGGTGCGATGCTGGTCTAACAAGCCAGTCGTCGTATGTTCGATTTTCGGCTAGGCTGTGCTTGCTAGATAGAGTCAGTAGGATCGTTACACTGGCCCCGTGATTTTCTGTACTCTAACAGCTGGCTGCGAAGTCTGTCGTTAAAGAAGGGTAATGTCTAATGACGGTTTAAGTCCACGGCTTTTTATGTAGAGAATCGGCACTGTCATTGCACAGTCTCACATGCACATCACTTACGGTATTATCTGTAACGCTGTGGCAGACATGAAATGGGACTCAGCTGGAATTACTAGTAACATAAAACATTCAAAGTCTGACCTGGATGCCCTTCGTGAGTCACCGGCACGCCTCTTGTGGTAGCAACTGAAACCATTTGACAAAACTGTTATTACATGGATGTTCATGAAAAACAACTGGTACAAGTTTGTCAAAATGTGAGAGTGATCTGGATCAAAGTTGGCTAATGTGCTAAAAGAGCCAAAATCAACAGTGTGTAATGTTCTGAAGAATTATAAGGAGAACATAAAAGTGGAAAGTATGCAAAGAACTTTCCTAGAAGGCACGATGCCAACTATCAAACCAGGCGGAATATTCTCGATCGAGAAGGTTCGTACAGGTCTTACAGTGCTAGTAAACATCCGAATTGACACTTGAAGCAGCATTTGGTTGCCAAGAAGCGTGCTACGCGTTTGTACGAGCAAGTTTTTTGATAGACGATTAAATCTACGTGAAAATGGATTTCGAGCAACTTCCAGGTCAAACATTTTGCAACTGGGCATGACGATGTTCGTATTTGTTGGAAATTTGCAAAGATTTGCCTTTCATAACATTCTCAACAATGACATCAAGTGTGTACATGGAAGAATGCTTGAAGAAACGGATTTTGCCATTCATTGGTAAATGTAGCGTTATAATTCAGATTAATCTAGCTAGTTGTCACTACCCTAAAGTGGTGCCAGAGTGGTATGCAGCTAACAATGTCGGTCTCATGTCAAAAGATATGAACCGCCAAATCAGCGGAGTTTCGACCCATTGAAAAATTTTGGGTAATTGTCAAAAAAGCAAAAAACGACTTCGCCGAAGCGGGGAGACAGTTAGCAGTGCTAAAGAAATGTGTTCAAAGTGGAAGAAACATGTTGTTAGCAAGTTATAGCAAGAAAAAAGTTCGAGATTTTATCAGAACCAGAGGAGTGCAGTGATGTAATACTGTGAAACTTAAAACTGCATAAAAATATTGCAAACCATTTAGGGTAGATGCTCCATTAGTTCCGCCACTAAGCACAATATAACTTCATTTTTCTTGTTTATTGAGGTATACGCTTCAATTAATGCTTGTGGGATATAAATTTATCAAGTACAAGGTATTTGTCACAAAGCAAGACAATTGCCTTCGTTGTACGAGAAGCTTTATAAAGAAAAAATGAATTTTCCGATTCAATTATATTGTACCAACAGTTGCGCTAATGTTTCCTTAATTAAGTTTGGTGTTCCTTTAATTGTGTTATTCCATATGCATTGCTAGGTTGCTAAGTGGAAAAACATCGTAGCAAAACTATAGATAAGGGCCTATAGATGTGCGTTCAAACTGCGCGTATAGTTGCGTTAGAATTTGGAAAATTGGCATTTTAGCAAATAATGCTTTAATTTTAAATGGTATAGTCTAACTACCAATACTTCTAAGAACCTGCTTTATATAATGAACGTAATTGTTTTATCTAAAATGCAACGGTGACGAAAATATGCATTAATAATGAATAGTAGCGCAACTATTGGTACTACCACAACTATTGGATCAACTACTCTATAGGCTTGTTGCAACATTCCGGTCCCAAATTATAGGTTGTGCTATGCGTTCAAATTAACCAGGCCATATAATTAGGTAACTATGTTAGTTCTCACAATTGCAAAAACAAAACGCACAATTGCAATTAAACAGGAACTAGATTGTAAAGAAGAAAAGGGAGATACAGCCACTGTAGGTCTTAATAATAAGGTTAGTCAAAATTCAGTCACAATGTTTTGATCATTTTTTTTGACTATCCTATTTTTTATCAATTTCATCCAAATACCTGGTAACCTTACTGGTTCGGCCAATCATGGAGTGCAACTACGGGTGCTCTACCTAAGCTAATTTCATCTGAATGATGTAATTATAGCATCTTGGTTTTATTGAATTTTAACCTAATGAAGATGGATTCGAGTTTACTTTTTTTTTATAAATAATATCCAAAAAGTGACACTGGTTTGGTTTCATATAGTCGCAATCTTGCCTGCATTTTTTTCGGGTTTGATTTATTTGTTGATTTATTGATAATATATTTTTTATCAATTTTATCTAGTGTTTCACGTGTGTCTGCTTTTTGAGTGGATTTCATTTTCATTTTAATGTTTTTTTAGGTTTCACTTGCATCCAAGATGCAGATAATTTTCAAGTACGATATGGACATAATTCAAGTAGTGATTCAAAAGCACAGTAATACTTAGCTGTAGTTATCCGGTAAAATATGGAGCAGACGTAGCTACTGAATTGTTGAACATTGAAGTTGGTAATTTATCTGAAAATGCTTAAGTATTCTCAACACACGCAAATGGGAAATAGTTAGTTCCATATTGAGTATTTTCGAATATATTAAATCTTACAAACCTTAGAATGTTTCCAATGCTTCTGGAATGCAATGAATCATAGTCTCCCTCAGGTCAAAACTATTTCTCACGCCAAACGATTATAACGTTATTAATAAGAATAAGCTTACTTTAAGTTGCTGTAATCAACTTGTGAGTATTTAGTTGATGATAACAGTGCAGTGCTGCATTGAGGTTGGATGTGCAAAAAATTGATATATTTTTATCTACTCATGCGCTGTTGGTTTAACGAAAAAAGATTTTTTAAGTCGATGTGCTTAATGCTGTTACATGACATTATTTATTGTACTTTGCTAAACCAAATAACCAAGATAAAATAAATCAATTTTTTTTGCACATCCAACCAAATGGTTAGTCGAACACTTTAAACTAATTTCTTATTCATACAATCATAGTCAATCCGGTTATAAAGTTAATTCTCACTATGAGCTAAGCAGAAAAATGGCATCTTTTGCTTCTGTAGTTTTCAAGTTTGTTTTCAGTTTCAAAAGGCCAACTGGGCACGACCGGGTTCAACTCCATTCCATTCGACGTGTTCGTCCAGTACCGTTCTGAGCCCGTCCGTTCGCAACGTTATCGGATTTTAGCGGCAATGATAAGATTTCAGTTTGTCCAAGCTATTGATAAGCGTGATACCTTCGATGAGTTTCACCTAGTGGTCGTTGTCGGCTGGAAAGGAATGCCTTTTCCCGGGCAGATAGCGTGTACGTGTCGAAGCGGTAGCAAGTGTTGTACTGTGTGCGCGCCTTGCCGCTTAGCTCGGTCGATCAACGGTCAATCAACCGGATTCGCTTAAACCGAAAATCTCATTCCCGTGCGAATGAGCGCATCCGAATTACATCATTCGGTGTCCAGTGCCGGCCGATTTACTCATCATCTGGTGAAATATGTGTGACGAAAACGGACTGCCAATTTCATAACATTTCTTGCGGAAAGTTTCATAAATTCTGGATACGTAGACAGCGACCGGAGTTCACATCAGTCGGTGTATTTACCTTCGTGACCTAATTGATATTTGATTACTGTGTTCTGGCCGTTATCTAAGAGCGAGTACAAGGAAGAGACGTGCTTTTGATAATACGGTCAGCGGGACGGGACGGACTGACGGAGACGGTGATACTGAAAATTGATTATCATATGCAAACGGCGAGAGGTGCGAAGTGAAGTGACTGTATTGGGATTTGGTTGCCTGCAATTTTTCAAGCAGTGTTACTTGATATGTCGCCACTGATCATTGCTGTGCTGCTGGTTAAGGGAAGCTTAGCGATTCCGGAACTCCACGAAGGGAGCGGTGATTACGATGCGGTTGAAGTTGTCGATCAGAAGCCCTCACACCCGATTCCGTCGGATGATGAAGTGTTAGATCCAATAATATTGGATGATTATTTTTACTCAGAAGACGATGACGATTATAATGTCAACTCGAAGGAAGCAAACCATACCGTCGGTAGGCACTCTGAATGGCCGACTGAAGACGCACCTGCCAATAGTACGATCTCTAGTCAAGGAGTAAATGAAGAAGTTAACAGCACTGAGGGAACCTTTCAATTGGATTTGCTGGAAGGTGTTGACTTTAGCCAGGAAAGCTCGGCGGAAGCGAATGAAACAATCGAACCCAAACTGGTGGAAGCCGGCTTGCGGAAGATTGCGCTAGAGGAGGCGCCAACGAATTGCAGTGATTACAAGGTATGTGGCTTGCGCAATTATTGAGTTCGATGAGGTTCGCAGGGTTTCTGATTCATGGGGTGCAAAAAGCGAGCGATTTTTTGGCGTGTTTGGCGTAGCATTCCACGCTGTTTACTTCTTAGTCGTCACATGATAAGACACCGGTTCTCGGTACGGTCTTACTACATGTGTATTCTCAATTGCGTACGAAGGCTGTGCAAACACTCAACATTGTCACCGATTGCGTCGGGAGTGGGTGCTTACAGCGCTTTTGTTGTTAGATTAGATAAAACATTATAGAATTGACTGTATTAAAGCCGGCGAAACATAATATTGCGTTGCTGGATTATGGAATCAATCGGACTGGCAGTTTGATTTTCTTGAAACCTGCACCGCTTGATTAGAGCGATTAGTTTTGAATAGTTTAACAGACATTAAGTTATCCGTAAACCTCTCCCTGCCGTATTTAATTGCTGAAAAATAAAAACTCCAAATTATCGAATATTGTTAATTGTGTATTTAGTGATAAACTTGAAGACTTTTATCAATATTTACCCAAAAGTTTGCAAGTTGTTAAATTGAAAATTCCATGCAACTTTACTGTTAATATTTACTGAATTTTATTGCATGCCATACTGTTTAGCATTGAACACACGAGAGATGCTACCGCTTCTTCATCGGATATCAATAAAATTGTAGCTCAAAAGCAGCAATTTAGAGATCAAGAGATTAGCGTTTTGCTATTCTCTTTTTATCATTATTACCTGGCTATAAAGTTGGGCTAAATAAACTGGCATGAAAACTTTTAGCCCAAAATATTACATAACAAAATTAGTTTTAAACTTATGCATGAATGCTTACTATTTTAGTCCTCTATGATTCATTACATCACAATTCATTCACAATTACGCGATATGCAGTGTACAGTAATCAAATTCACACAAATTGCAGTGATCAAATAAGGCCGAATCATAGCTGTGTGGCAATTGAGTTTGCAGTTTGGACATTGCTCTGCAGTTCAACTTAGGGTATTGAAGAAGCAATATTTTTTTGTAATTTATATATCATGGACGAGGAAGCTCATCAAACTGATTAAATCTACGATGGATAGTACACAGTGCTGTGTTCGGATTTCAGGTGGTTTGTCAAGTTCATTCGAATCACACCGATGGCTTCGTCAAGGTGATGGTCTCTCATGCCTGCTGTTCAACATAGCGCTCCAAGGTGTTATGAACCGAGCGGATATCAATACGCAGGGCACGATCTTCAACAAATTTGGTCAATTCGTCTGCTTTGTCAATATGGGGTGATATGGGTGTGCTGATAGTTGAATTATCAAAACACTTGGGCGCAAACCGAGAGAGCGTTCAGTAATTGAACTACGCAATATATTTTTGACTCCACATCAAAGTTTCGCAATATCATTCAGTCAACCATCCTTCCTCACCAAACGCTGCTCCACCTTTAATAAAAAAAGCAATTGCAGTCGAGCAGACTAAGTCCCCGTCCAAAGTGCACCCTTTACAAGACGCTTATTACACTGGTTGTTCGGGCATAAAACATGGACAATGCTCAAGGAGGACCTGTAAGTGCTCGGAGTTTTAGAAAAATGAATACAAAGAACGATCTTCGGCGGCGTACAGAAGGGAGGCTGAGGATGAACCATGAACTCGCACAGTTATTCGTACGAAACGCCACGAACTATGTCCATAATCATCTCCCCGTCGTAGACCTCGTATCGGCATTTGACAAACCTCAATTTCATGCTGATATCTGTGCTTAGTTTGATAGCTATCACATAGAGATTATCAAAGGTATGGGTCACATTTTCATGCTCGCCATCGACATACTTAATCTTATAGCTATGATCGTTTCTGTTAGGTATTTTGGTAAGAGGGTTCGAAGCTAACATTATGACGATGCCACCACAAGTTTCCTTCTCTAGCTTTAGTCACAATTGCTCGTCGCAATGTTGTACTTGGTTCTCCCATTTAGCCCAAAAAATTTTTATTGCTCTAATCTTCGGTAGACTATCTCTGTAATCTCTATCTCTGGTTTCTCGCTATCAAAGCAGTTCATGGAGAGCGATTTGCAGAGTAGGGGAAGACTGTCCAGAAGGCACCGTGGGGGCAGAATGGCCCATGCTATTAATTGTTTAAAAACGCGGAAACTATTTGGTAAAATTATAAATGCGTATTTTATTTTGGTGTAAAACAAGCTAATTCATAATTGTGTAGAATGTAAAAGCATCAAACATAGCCACATACAATAAAATCAAGCGGTTATCCGCGACCTCATTCCACATGTAAGAAATCACAGTTTTCTCTTAAGCTTTTACCGCTAGTCGGTATGCAAATTTCATAATAAATACAGTCTATCTAATTGATATACTGTCATACTCGATGATTCATCACAAAAACGGCATTAACTAGGCATGTTTTTCACATATATTGCAAAAAACTTCAAAATACAAAACAGAGGTAGAATGCCTCACAGCGGGATCGAACAGTTATAAAATATTTTTAATTTGCAGTACATCTCTTGTTTCGAATTATTTATTAAAAATGTGGCAATATTATGTATTGTATAGGGCTTAGAATTTGCCTTAAACCTAATTGTACATTGTTTAACGTACAATATTTCATCACACATCAGTTGGAGAAAAGTAGATGATTAAATTTTAGTGGCAATTATGTTGAGATATGAACCCATTATATCCCAGCAAAGAAGCGTATGTAACAAACGCTATAACGAACGCTTCCGCCATTTCGGCAGCCTAGTTCTAGGAGTTTATACAACACGTGATTAAATGTAAATTTTTGGTTGCGTTTAACGCCCAGCTGGGCAAACTTGGTGCGTTTTGTCCACGGGCTTTGGCGTTCTGCCTCACATAATGATTTTGACTCTTGCCAAAAATCGTCAAAAATAACAAAAAATACTGGTTTTTGCTAGGAAATTTCACCAGGAGTAAGTGTAAAAAAGATCCCAAAGTCTTCTAGAAGTTGAAAAACGTGGAACAAATACGCCGTTACTCTGCAATATGATGTTTTGCTTAAGCGGTGCATTCTGCACCACTTTACCCTAAGTGTAACGCCTTAACGCTTCACTGTGTCAGTGCGTCGATTCTCTCTGTTAGCTCCAAATTGACGAAGATCAGTAGGCTACATGATCGCAGCTACTTTTATACATATAAAGTTGATCGCGCTCGGGTAACAACTACCGTCACAGACGTCTGTCATACTGCCGAAAGTCATACTTAGTACGTATTCTACAAGACTCGAAGGTCTGGGAAACTACACTGCCGTGCCAAATGTATCGTGTACATAATGCTAATAAGAGCCCTCTACGGTTACGAAACGTGGACTATGCTCGACAGGAAGCAAGCACTTGCAAGCACTGGCTGTTTTCGAACGTCGGATGTTTAGGACTATCTTTGACGGTAGATGAGAACGAAAAAGTTAACATATAAGTACCAAAGTGGAGGCAATATACGTGCGAAAATTTTGACAATTATTTGTAATTCCATAAGCTTTTAACTTCACTTTTTGCACTAACGTAAGAACTGACGACACTATTAACACAAGGCATAACACTTATCGTTCTTACAAACATAAAAAGTATATTTACCTTTTACCGACCGGTTTCGGGCAACTAGCCTATCGACGGGGTAATGCCCAACTGATTGCGTTGAAGAGAGAGTTATATTTTTAAGCCTGTTAATTTGAAGAGAGGTGACATGATGGGAGCCTCATCTTCGTTCATCAATTGATCAGCTGTTGTGATGAACATCGACTCCCACGCATTTAGTTGTGAGGCCTTCCTGATTCCCTTAATCACTTTTGCGTTATCCCAGTCGATTTCATGGTGAAAGTTTGCTGTATGTACTGCCACACTGGAATCGTTGGTTCGGTTGTTTTCCACTGCCTTTTTGTGCTCTTTTAAGCGTACCTTGAATTTTCGTCGCGTCTGCCCAATATATACCGCCGGGCAGTCTTTGCATGGTATTTGATAGATTCCGGACATTTCGTTTGTAGGAATCTTATCTTTCGCGTTGCATAGAAGCTCACGTAGTGTGTGGTTGCTTTTGTGCACGACGTGAAAACCATGTCTACTAAGAGCATTTTTGATCGGATTTGTGATTTTGGGGCAGAACGGCATACTGATCCTTTCAACATTGTTTCTCTCTGGTTGCAGTGTGGTAGCGTTTTGTCTATGTTGTAATTCCATCTTGCATTTTATACAACGGTTTTTATAACACGCAACTTCTTCTTCTTCAGCATAGAGCCGGGGTGACTCGTCGCGAATTTCCTAGTCGTCTCAGAAATCGCAAATCGCTTTCGACCTGGTCGAGCCATCGTGCACGTCGGGCCCCCCGTTCCTAGTGCCGGTGGGGTTGTTGAAGAGGACTATTTTCGTCGCAATGTCGTCCGGCATCCTTACGACATGTCCGGCCCACCGTAGCCTGCTAACTTTCGCTAGATGTTCGGTTGGAGTCTCTCCAAGCAGTGCCTGTAGCTCGTGATTCATACGCCTCCGCCACTCTCCGCTTTCAGTTTGTACTCCGTCAAATATCATCCGCAGCACTTTCCGCTCGAACACGGCAAGGGCGCGTATGTCCTCCGTGAGCAGCGTCAAGGCTTCAAGTCCATAAAGAACTACCGATCTAATAAGGGTTTTGTACATTGTTAGCTTCGTGCGGCGGCGTATTTTTCCTGATTGTAGCGTTTTACGAAAGGCGAACTAGGTCCGACTTCCCGCTTGGATGCGTTGTTGTGCGCGGTCACCAGCGATCCCAAATACACGAACTCCTCTACCAATTCTAGTTTGTCGCCGTCAATGGTTACCGTTCGTGGGAGATGCGCGTTTGTTTCCTTTGAGCCTCTTCCTTTCATGGTTTTGGTTTTCGACGCATTTATTTTTAGCCCAATTCTCCTAGACTCCGCTTTCAGACTGGCGTAGATTGCCTCCGCCGTTCCTGGCTACGATATGATATGATGGCTATGAAGTCATCTGCAAAGCCTAGAAGTTGGCTACCCTTGGTAAAAGTCGTGCCTCTCGTTTCGATGCCCGCTCGTCGGATCACCCCCTCAAAAGCGATGTTGAACAGCATGCAGGATAAACCTTCACCTTGTCTCAACCCTCGACGCGTCTCGAAGGGACTCGAGAGTGTCCCAGAGATGCGTACGAAACACATCACTCGATCCAATGTAGCTCTGATCAGTCGCTTCAGTTTGTCCGGAGAACCGTATTCGTGCATTATCTGCCATAGCTTGTCTCGATCGGCTGTATCGTATGCTGCTTTGAAATCAATAAAGATGTGATGCGTGGGCACGATGCGTGGGCACGTTGTGCGAACCCCCATGAAACCCACCTGTTAATTCCCTACGAAACCTTGTGCTATCGGTGACAACCGGCGTAACAGAATCTGGAAGAGTACCTTGTAGGTGGCGTTTACCAGCGTAATACCGCGATAGTTGCAGCAGTCTAGCCGATCACCCTTTTTGTAGATGGGACAAACCACTCTTTCCATCCATTCCTCCGGAGCTTTTCCTCCTCACAAATCCTCCAAATAACCCAGTGTAGAGCCTTTGCTAGCGTTTCTCCGCCACGTTTATAAAGCTCTGCCGGTAGACGGCCCTTCCCAGCGGGTTTATTGGTCTTCAGTGGCCCGATTTCTCGTTTAACTTCTTGGAGATCAGGTGCTAGGACATTACTATCTTCTATGGGCGCTCCTATGTTAATTTCCGTTCCGCCTCCTTCTGCGACTTCGCCATTGAGACGTTCATCGAAGAACTGCTTCCATCTGTCGACCACCTCGCGCTTGTTTGTGATTAGATTCCCTCCCTCGTCCCTACACATGTCAGGTTTCGGTGCGTAGCCCTTTCGAGTTTGGTTCACCTTCTCATAAAACTTGCCCGTGTCATTAGCTCGGACTATCTCGTCGGTATTTGGCCAGGTTCTCTAGTGGCAATACTTAGATAATTTTTCCAAGCAGATTTTCTCCTCCCACCGCTTGTTGGCATTTCCCATCAAACAAACCATTTTGTGTACTCCGAAGCTTAATACCCAGTGCCGCGTTAGCGGCCTTTCCGTTGGCCGAGCGTATTGTGCCCCAACCGTCTTCGAGGTTTGAAGCACCTAACTCCTCGGTAGAAGGAAGTGCCTCATTCAGTATTCGCGCGAAACGGCAACTTACGGGTTATCTAGCTGCCGGATGTTCAGCCGAGGAGGGCAGCTTTAACGTGTCCGGTATACGGTGGACAGGTTTGAGCGCACATGTACTGCTACTAGGTAATGGTCAGAATCAATATCCGCCCCCCGTCGGGAGCGTACGTTCGTGATGTTAGAGAAAAACACGCAACTTAATACTCCTGAATATATGATTAAGGTCTAACTAAATATTGCAATTATCTATACTGCTTTATAATTCACAGTCATGAGTTGTATATGAGGACACGCACGACTGCAAAACAACTTAATGGTCACTTTGTTTTGATATACTCTAATCATTATACAATCCCAATGTGAAATTGACATGCATACGATTTAATGTGAACTTTCTATTACGATGTTGTGTTATCTGGTGACGAACAACCAAGGATCGAATATGTTGGTGGAACATTCTTATGCAGATGAAATTCCAATGGACGTCGCACTAGGATAAGTAAATAAGTGCTTGTAAAGACACTTTTTCTCATAACGTACCGCTCTGGTATGGTATGGTTCCAACTTTGGACACTTATGCTGCATCTTTGCTCAAAGCAGCATGTTCGAAGATGGTTTCATGATATCTCCTTAAATAAGTTAGGTCCTTTTCACTCAAACTTCGAACACTTTTATTTCAGATTTTGAACTAGGGGCATAGCCAGTAAGTATTCTCGAAGAGTAACTAAAAATTACTTTTAATCAATAGCAAAAAGCTAAAAATATTTCACAAAATTTGAGGAGTCAATCCCGCCGTAGTAGTTAGCATACACGCCTCTGATACCGAGGACTTGAGTTCAAATCCCAATTCCTGTGATTATTTTTGAATATAATCGCTGACTCCTGAGAGACATGGTATGGTTGACAATGTTGATATGCGACGGTGATGATGGTTTATAACTGCTGTACAGTAACTAATATAGCCACTGGAGATGATTTGTTTAAAAAATTGCTTAGCTTAGCTTAGGTAGACTGCCCGTAGTTTCACTCCGTGATTGACCAAACCAGTAAGATTGCACAAAGAACCAATTAAATGGCGCTTGGGAGTAGCATGACATTCTCATTGTGCACCTTCTACTGATTCAATACTTTGAAAATTGACCAGACCAATACCGACGCCGGCCACGACCAAAAGGCAGTACTAAATGGGAAAAGGAAGGAATATTAGTCCGATACTTGTTGCTGCTAGAGACCGCGGGTACTGCTGCATCTCCATAAGTATCACGGGATAGGATTTGTTTTAGCAGATAGCAGGGCAAGGTACATCAGGTTTCATCTTGGTAGATGATATTATCCAAAGAAATACAGTTATTTCCGTAAGTATAATATAAACAAGTCCCGCGCGAATCCACTGTATGGACGGAAAATCTTGCATCCGTCTTATAGATAATGTTGACTTGATTTATTATTTTCTCGTAAATTTAAAATAAAGATATTATGGTGGTCATCAATCACGCGTTCTAATTCGTTTACGAATCATTACTTTAAAAACTTTGCTGCTATAGGAATATATCGTTTCATAACAAAGAACATACAAATAACGTGTTCTGTATTATTTTTGTAAGTTACAATACAAACTACTATTCAAAGCTGCTAGATTCGAATTTAAATTTGCGTATTTGTCACAGTTTCGGATAAATTTGGTTGTCAAAGTTGTTGCAACGAACGAGGCACGAAATCAAGCGATGCCGATCGCTTGCAAAAAATACTTAGAACCTCAGGACCATTAACGAAAACTGGGAATAACAATGTGCTTCACGAATGATTAGAACAAAATTAAATTAAAAACAATGTTCATTGCGCAACAATTTCAAATTCCCGGCGATTTTTATGAGGATGTAGATAATCATCACATTGCTAATTGGCTCACAACACCTGACAACAAAAACCAGGAACAGTGAAACCAATAAAGCTTTGCCAATAAAGCGAAGAGTCCCTAAGTTGATAATCATTTCCCCCTACCAACGCAAATATATAGAGAATATAGCACCCTACACGCTCTCACATATTTCAAACAGATTTTGAACAGTTGACAAAATTATCTAAAAAAGTCATGTAGATGTACCCAAAGAAACACAGGAGTAACTCCGGGACAATGTGACATATGACCACCTTCTGTAGGAGTTATGAAAATAGAAAAAAATCTCGTGAAAGTTCTCAAATTTGGTGAAAAAATATTGAAAAATAAACCATTTTACCATTTTAGAGAATTTTTCGGCGCTAAAAATGAAATAGATCTTAGAGGGGTTAATTCAATAATTTAATAAACGCAAATTTTACCGAACGCTCGGCTGTCCAAATCTCGGCAAAATTTAGCCGACTTCGGCGCTTTTTTTTAAGTGTGTAGACGTAAGAGGCGTGAATACTAACCACTTCGCCGAAATTGACCCTTACACTTCCATTTGATTTTGTCCGAAATAGATAAATCACCCTGATATACATTAAAGACGTCACACATCGCCCTTATGGGTTCGTTTTTGCGTTGATATTGTAGTCTTAAAAAAATCCTATGATCTGAGGTCTCTCGGTGGAATGTTGATGACAATTTGGGAGAAAATGAAAGGATAATCAATTTTGCGTATCAGTAGCTACTGCTGAGTGTTTCTCCAGATGTAAAATAATTTAACTGAGTTGGGTTCTTTTGCGTGAGATAAAGATCACAGAGCACTTGGACACACTCAGGATAAGCAAATTTCGAGCACACCAATCGCTAAAGTTATTGGGGTAGCGCTCTTGCATTACATTAGGTTGCAGCAACTCATTTACGACTAATGTTAGTTATAAATAAGTTGCTGTAACCCAATGTGATGAAAGTGTGCTACTTAGGCAGCTGCCGAACATACAAGATAAAGCTTTTGATCGTTAGCATGAAATAAATATCGGCCAGATCGACCTTATAGACGTCGTTGAAAAATAATAATAAAGAAAAACCAAAGGTTCCAAGCTACTCCGTAACGCCGTTACGCCCGTAAAGTTTATGAAGGATTGTGATTAATGACCGCCTATATTAGGAGATAAGCTGCGAGCTGCGACCAATAACGTATGAGCTCCTTTTCCCATAGCCCTAACGCAGTGTGAAGTACACTCTGCTAAATTTGTAGCAGTTGATCTGCAGCTTTCAAACAACTTTGGTCCCAAGCAAAGGAACGTAATTCATCGCAAATTTGCTATAGTGTTTATCGTCTTTTTACTAATGATTAATCGCCTTAAAAATTTTTAATCCGAAAATGACAAATTGAATTCAGTGACACTTTTATTATCAAATTTTGGCAACTCATGACTCAATATTCTCATTAAGTAGATAACTTCTTTCACTTTCGAAAAAAAGCAAAAAAAAAACATTTACGTACTGACTAATGTGACAACTAGCTAACTGATACTTATCACCCGCAAAAAAAAACGAACAAAACACATTGCGAAAAAATTTCCTAATGTTGCTTCTCTGTTTCGTTTTCTCACGCGCGCAGAAATTATCAGTCCAACCGCGCTTCGTGAATTCCAGCTACAACGTTATCAGAAAGTGCTGCCCACGTGGGGAAAGCTTCCAGACGGGCGATAAGAACCACAAGCATGCCGCGATGTGCGGAACCGGCGAACCGTGGGGACCCTTTCAGGTGCAGGCAATTATCGCCCAGTTCTATCACGATTGTATCGAAGATTTGGAACTGGATCCACCCCGGTTGGGACTGATGTTTGGTAATCCCTGCCCGGTGGAGGGCGGCTTGGTGCGATTCGGACCGGACACCAAGGACGGTCTGTTTGTGCTGCAGAACGGATCACTGCTGGTGATCAACGAGTTGGTTGAGGAGTTTGACATTTTCGACAGCTATTGTCTGGATGTCGGTAGGGACAGCGGAGCGCTGAATGCGTACGTGTGCCCTTCGGAGATACGCATCGGAAGGGATATATTCAAGGGCCAGATGGTGGCACTAGCGCTGTGTTTGATCTTCGCCATTCCACTGCTGCTGGCGACCGCGTTCTTCTACGTGGAGATACCGGAGTTTGATAACATTCACGGAAAGGCACTTTCGTTGAATTGTATCAATTTTGCTATCGCTTTGTTGCTGGAGAGTATTTTTCAACACAAGACCAGAGGTCATGGATCTACGGACGGTAAGAAAGTTTTCAGTTTGATGGATCAATTTTATTTCTAAAGTTTTTGGTTTCTTTGTAGACACAATCGTGTTGGCAAACTATGCGGAATATTTCATTTTGGCGACGTTCTTCTGGCTGTTGGTGAATTGTATGAATAACTGTATTCATGCTTGGTAAGATTTAAAACAAATTCTAAAAAAATTGCATGAAATGATATAATTTGTACATCAACAGGTACTTTTTACCAAAAGGAATTCAGATATGTATGGGCGGTGAAAAACGAACTTTTGCGTTGTATGCTGCCTTTGCTCAATTGGTTCCACTGGCTATAATATTACTGAATCCCCCACATGGAGGTAACTTACTCAAAGAATCAATTTAATTTAGCTAGGAAACTTAACGGACGTTCTCTTTATCTGCCCACAGATCCACAGATCCTCAAACACTATTTCTTCATTCCAATCATGGTCGTAATCGTTCTCAACATGCTCAGTTTTGTCATCACATTCTGGGGTTTCCATCGAGTTAGTGACATTTTGATTCAGAA
Organism: Sabethes cyaneus; assembly: GCF_943734655.1. Classification (NCBI taxonomy): domain Eukaryota; kingdom Metazoa; phylum Arthropoda; class Insecta; order Diptera; family Culicidae; genus Sabethes; species Sabethes cyaneus. The sequence goes on from NC_071354.1 coordinate 45,225,689, forward strand.
TTATATTCTTCGAGGGCGTCTTAGTACTGGAGGTGAGGCAGCCGGAGCTGCCCTGTCACAGGTGCCGATAATCCGAACGACGGATGTAGAACGGGTTAAATATATGTAAGTACATTCTGTGCCAGTCGATGATAACTTGAAATATATGAGGAATATCTAATGTTGCAGGACAAAATACACTGCCATGCTGTTCGTGGTGATGGCCGGCGTCTGGAGCATCACGATCGCCACCTACTACACGACGCGGACCATTCCGATCCTGTACGATATCCTGTTCGGGTTGCAGGGTATTCTTATTTTCATAATTTTCATCTGCCTGCCGAGACCATTCCGAACGGTGAAAGCGTGGTTCCAGCGCAAGCAGTACTGTGGCTGCCGGGAAAGCGAAAACACCGTCAGCTTGAGACGGCATAACGCTTCGTACCGGGCAAGCAGTAGCAACGGAAACAAGGAAAGCGTTCCGTTGAACAATGTTGTGTCCTCGTAAGCGATGCCCTCTGGTGGATGTATCGTGTTTGGTCTCTTATGTTCGAATTTCACTATTTATATTTGTAAAACTGCTGCAGGGTTAACAATATTTTAGGTTAAGAAACTACGTACAAACATTGAAAAAGGAAATGCCTGCTTTTAGTTTTAAGTTTCTGGCTTTTTCAGTGAAAAATGAGTGTCGCATGAATTTAACTTTTATATTAAATAAGGAAGTGTTTTCAAAAGAGTTTTTTTTAGAGTGGTTTTAACCCAAAGGGTCATTCACCATCAAGGAAGTGTTTTGAAAAGAGTTGTTAAGGTTTATTTTAATTTTTCAAGCATATATATATATTTAATATCGACATACACTTTGCTCTAATGACTGGCTTACTTACTTTACGTTATTGGCGATGGTCCGTTATCGGTTCTGTGATGAAAGAACTTTGGTCCTCCAATCCTCCTGAACACCAGCTGACCGTACGTCGTCCTCAACAGTGCACATGCATCGGGTAAGGGATCTGCCCCGAAGACTACGGTCTTCGTCTCTTTCGTCGGGTTAGCAGGATAGAGAGTGCATCTCCCTGCTTCAGTCTATCCAACGTCAGGAAAGCGGCTGAGGTCTAACATGCTATTCTGACCATGATTTTGACCAATCCAACGTCGCACGAATCAGCGTAATTAGTTTTGTCGGAAAACCATATTCTAGCATTATCTGCCACAGCCTATTTCGTTTGACTGAATCGTACGCCGTCTTAAAGTCTACCAAGAGATGATGAGTCTGCAAGTTGTACTCCCGGAACTTGTCTAGCAACTGACGCAGAGTAAACATCCGATTCGTCGTGGAGCGAAAACCAGCTAGGTACTCGCCGACGAAGGATTGCGCTAACTATCTCAGTCTACAAAACAGGATACGGCCAAGCACCTTAGGCAGAATTGAGTCCATATCCGTTTTTTGAAAATTGCGCAAATGAGGCCATTCAACCACTTCTCCGGCATTTGTTCTTCCTCCCAGATCCTGACAGTGATCTGGCGGACTGTGTACTGCCGCTCGCTCCCCGTTTAAGAAGTTCAGCAGGAATATTTACCATTTTTCCCTGCAACCTTACCGTTTTCCAGCTCACAGATTGCCTATGTCTTCCAATGACAGGACGCAAGAATTTTTCCCTCCTGAACTGCACATTTGCATCTCCGATGATGATTTTCGCGACATATTTTGGGCACTCGTCATAGGTCCTCTCGAGTCTGACGTAGAACTCGTCCTTAGCATCATCGGATTTATCGGATTTGTCGGTACGTATATGTTGATTAGGCTGTAGTTGAAAAATTTGCCCATAATTCTCAACCCACATCTACGGTCATCTACAGGCCTCCACCGGATAACTTACTTTTGCTTTTGCTCTCCCAGCACTACGAAACCGACTCTATGTTCTGCTTTTCTACCTCCACTGCAGTAGATGTGGTACTTGAAACAAGTGCCTGCAATAGGGTCTACTGCGCGGAACTCCTTTACTCCGGAATTTGGCCACCGACTTTCCTGAATGGCAGTGGATTCCGAGTTGATGTTGCTCTAGAGTAAGCAAGCTAGCTTATGCCGGTTCATAGAGAGTTTGGATATTCCAGGTACCAAGTCTCCAACTGTTATCCATTAATCGTTTCCTTATTCTTTACTGTATTCTATGACGATTAATCCGTTACGTATTTTCATTTTACTTTATCGTGGTAAATTTACTTACTTACTTTTGTGTTCATGTCCGCCGGTCCGGCAGGGCTACCCGCCCTGGATTTTACCTGTCGCCAGGACAGGTTCGCTTCTACAGCCCGAATGTCGTTGGCTAGGCTGCGTCGCCGTGAGCCTCTGGCTCTGCCTCTTCTACGCTGTCCTTGTGGATACGAGTCGAGTGCTTCTCTGCAAACCTCGTTCGCTCCTTTCCTCAAGGTGTGTCCGATCCACTTCCACCTACGTTCACGAATTTTTGTGGCTATCGGCCGTTGATGACACCGACGATGGAGTTCCTCATTGGATATCCAGTTATCAGGCCACCAGGCATGAATGATGTATGTAGGTGATAAAATGCAGCCCTGCCTCACGCCAGCAGTACCCCTATTTGGGTCAGACAAGACGCCGTCGTGCAAAACCTTGTACGAGAGCGCCTCGTACTAAGGCTCGATGAGATGGACTAGCTTATTTGGAACTCCTCTATGCCTAAGTGCGCCCCAGATGTTTTCGTGATTGAGTCGGTCGAACGCCTTTTCGAAGTCAACGAACACCAGCAGAAGACAGTCCTGGAATTCGTTGATCTGCTCCAAAATAATGCGGAGCGTTGTGATATGGTCTACACATGATCGGCCAGCACGGAATCCTGCTTGCTGCCGCCGGAGAGTAGCGTCGATCTTCTCCTGGATCCGGTTGAGGATTACCTTACAGAGTACTTTGAGACTAATACAGAGCAACGTGATGCCAAACCAGTTACCGCATTCAGTTAGGTCTCCTTTCTTAGGGACTTTGACCAATATGCCGTGCATCCAGTCCACCGGAAAAGTTGCGGTTTCCCATATATTGCTGAAAAGCTAATGCATCATCTGGGCTGACAAAGATGGGTCAGCTTTGAGCATTTCGGCTGAAATACAGTCTATCCCTGGCGCTCTATTGGATTTCATACTTTTGATGGCTGCTACAGCTTCATCCAGTGATGGCGCTTCCAAGTTGACGCGATTAGTTCGACGAACTGTAGGCGTCATACGCTGCTGGTTTTGTTGGTCTCTGACATTTGAAACTTGGAAGAGCTGTTCAAAATGTTCAGTCCATCGCTTAAGCTGTTCTGTACGGTCAGTCAGTAGCTGACCAGCTCTGTCCTTTAGCGGCATCTTTGTATTCATCCTGGCACCACTAAGGCGGCGAGAAATATCGTACAACAAACGGATATCACCATTGGCGGCGGCGGTTTCTCCTTGTTCGGCTAGGGAGTTAGTCCAGGCTCTCTTGTCCCGCCTACAAGCACGTTTAACAGCCCTCTCCAGTTCGGCGTATCGTTGACGGGCAGCTGTCTTAGCCGATCTGGTCCGCGCTCGCTCAATGCCGGCTTTCGCCTCTCTCCGCTCGTCAATCTTCCTCCAAGTTTCATCCGAAATCCACTCCCTCCGCCCACTGCGCGCTTTGCCGAGGGTTTCATCACTAGTCGTGATGAAAGCGTTCTTGATGCCGGTCCATTGTTCTTCGACGGTTCCACCAGGTGGCAACTCCGAGGGTCGAGATTCAAGTTGTTCGACAAAAGCCCTTTTCAGGATTCTCCAATCGTCGGACGTCGCAGCGGCACCCAAATTTCTCCTACACTGAGACGTATCTCAGCGATAACAAGATAATGGTCGGATTCAATATCAGCGCTGAGTTTGTTGCGTACATCAAGAAGGCTCCTTCTCCATTTCCGGCTGATGCAGATGTGGTCGATTTGATTTTCTGTTCGGCCGTCGCGGGAAACCCACGTGACTTCATGTACTGGTCTATGGGGGAAGAGCGAGCCACCAATGACCATGTCGTTATTACCACAGAATTCTGGAAACAGCTCCCCGTTTTCGCTCATCTCTCCTAGGCCATGGCGTCCCATGACGCGTTCAAGGTTCGCGTTGCTTGAGTCAATCTTCGCGTTGAAGTCGCCCATGTGAATTTGGATGTCCCCCTTCGGGATTTTCTCAACCACGCTGTTCAGCTGGCTGTAAAAGCTCTCTTTCTCCTGCAGGTCGGCAGCATCTGTTGGCGCATAGCACTGGATTGCCGTAAGGTTCCTAACCTGTGTTCTGAATCTGGCAACGATTATTCGCTCATTTATTGGTTCCCACTTCATCAGGGCCGCACGTGCCGCTGGGCTCAGTAGGAATCCAACTCCTCTTTCACGAGTAGCATTTTCACCTCGTATGCCAGAGTAGAGCAAGACTTGCCCGGATGATGTCCTGTGTTCGCCAGTACCCGGCCAGCGGACCTCGCTCAGCCCCAGGATTTCAAGCTTCAGGCGGCTAGCTTCCCTTGCAAGTTGAGCCAGCTTGCCCTGCTGGGCAAGGGTCAGTATATTCCATGTTCCGATTCCGTGTCCATGTTTTCATGCTAAAGGTCGTTGCCAATAATCCGGAGAGATTTCTTCTTTCATTTTCGGTAACTTTTTGTATGTTCTGGTACAGTAGGCTGTTAACCTAAGGTCCTTATCCCGCTGATGGGGCTGCCATCTTAATGTGGGCGGGAGCCACTGTGCCCCCTTTCCTGTTAGCATACGACAACCGAAGTTGCGTACCCCAGCGGGCACCTCGTGGAGGTAGGAATAGGAGCTAATGAACAGAGGTTATGGAATGCACATGTTTATTCTTTGCCAGCCTTTGACAGCACCATGTCTCTTATAAATTTACTACAAGTGCAATACAAAATGGTGTACTAATCGAAATTGATCTTATCGCGGTTGCATGTCAAACAGCAATAAATCTGTTAGTTTTATAGAGCTATTACAACAGAAACACCCTGACCAAACAGTTTTTATTGCTGCTATTATGAAGAATACTAACGTTCAACACCAACATAATTTGCTTATGCGAAGCCATATTGCCATTCTAGTATTTCGTTTTAGCTCGCAAACAAAAATACACCAAAACAAAGAGTTTTACAGAAAGAAAGTTATTATCAATTGGTTTTACTGTCACCGTCATATTTATTTTGTTAAAACAACCGGTTTTCGAAAATGACAAAATATCAGTGACGCGTTGATTTTATTTACCTTTCATATCAATATGCACGATAAAATTAAATGCGCACATGTTGCAAACCAACGAAATTGCTTAAAATTTATTAAATACTAGCTGACCCGACAAACTACGTATTACCACAAATTAAACTGTGTTGTACATAAATCGTGAATCTCGGATGACCTTTGTCACAACCTTGAGTTTGATCTGGGGAGTTCATGGGTATTTTAATATACAAATTTTCCACACAGTAAAGTAGAAAACAATTCCCCCCACTGCTTAGCCTGATAAAATAAAGCGGTTAGCATTTAAATATTCGCCATCATAACAAACCATTTCGCCGAATACCATTGAGGAAACTTGTATTTCATTTGTTTAGGAGCCCCCCCTCTTGAAGCGGGGAGAGGTTTCAATTCACCGTAGAAAAAATTCTGGTCTCCAAAAACACTCACATGTCAAATTTTGTTCCATTTGCTTGATTAGTTCTCGTGTTATGAGCAAATTTGTATTTTATTTGTATGGAAGTCCCCCCTCTTAAAACGGAGAGGGGTCATTATTCCCCTCCTAAAGATGGGAGGGATCTCAATTCACCATAGAAAAAAGTCTTGTCTCCAAAAATACCCACATGTCAAATTTTGTTCCATTTGCAAGATTAGTTCTCGAGTTATGCAGAAATTTGTGTTTCATTTGTATGGGAGCCCCCCACCCCCTCTTAGTCTAACCATCATAAGAACCTTCCCTGGCCCCAAAAACCCCTGTATACAAATTGTCACGCCGATCGGTTCAGTAGTTTTCGATTCTATAAGGAACATAGGCAGACATAAATTCATTTTTATAGGCATAGATTTGTAAGGGAGCCCGTCTTTGCGGGACGAAGCACTTAGGCTCTCAAAGCCAGGTATAGTCCAAGGAGGACAACGCGAGGTGCATTCCGTCGATAGTTTTGGAGCGTATGATGGTGATGTTCGAGAAAAGCCGACCGGGGTGATGTTCAAAAGATCTCCAATGGCCTTGTGGATATTTTTGTGAGGAAAGAGAGAGCTCATGATCGTCAGGCCTCCGAAAGCTATCGTACCGCTATCGTTCGTGTCGGGTTATTGTACGACGTCTCCCACTGCACTTAGAATACTTTCACCTCCTTGTCCTCTACTTTTGTATCTACTACACGTTTATGATGGTACAGTGAAAGGTCCATTAGTTGGTCCTTGCCATCACGGATTCTCCACACTTTCTGGCCTGGCCTTCCTGCAGTGTCACGATGCCAACCTTACTGGGTTCTAGCAACCCCCTGTCGCCCCTCACGAAACTCAGCGATAAGCAGTTCAAGGTACCAAGCGTCCATTACGTGCCCTCCTAATGGAACTACCATCATAGCTAGCTAGTCTCGTGATGAGGCTACCAAAATAGCTTTAGTGACAAGAAAACACGCTTCTTAATTCGGAAGCTGGCCCCAAAACGAAAGCTGTTGAGAGCCGTTCCTAACCTGCAGTGTAGGTGCTGACTACGTTAAAGAAACGTCAACCCTTTAAGAGCTGCCTCTGCAATAAAAGCTCTGGGTTGACCGCGTAACAACACTCTGTATTCGCATAGGTGCCTCCTTAGTTTCCACCAGGATTGGTAACCCGATCTCTACCAACGTTGTTGGAAAAAGAGGCTGAGAACCTCTAGAGATACACGAGACACCGACTGTATGCATTATGCATTATTTTGCCACGAAATAAAACCCTTTTAAGTGCGCACTATGTTGTTATCTGCACCATGGTCAATAAAATGTTATTCGTGGACCGGAAGGGTCTCCCGCTACTACCCCAAGTCTCTGGTCGAACCACTGGGGACTTCCGGGGTGGACACTCACGGTCTCTTTTTACGACTAGCTCGACCTAGAGGAAAACTCTCCTTCTCGAGGTCGGCTCCTTGACTCGATCAAAGACCCAAGTCGGCTTAAGAAGCTGCTGCTCATTCTCCAGTTATTTAGTTACCTATTTCAAAAAATCTCTCTCTGTGTGGGGTGCCGGCCGGCTGTGGAAGCTGCCGATGGAAATGATGAACGGTGGAGAGTCTCTCCTGCTAGTCGCGGTGCCTCTTTCTGTTCCCCTGCGGGGCGATGTTTAACGGGGAAGCAGATGCAGATGATGCTTTCGGGGAAGGCGATGTGTGCTGCACGGGTGAATATGCCGTTGCTGGCCTAAAGTGTGCTGATTAATTCTGGAAATACGTCGACCAGAAAGGGTTCTGCTACTGATCGGATTCGATCCTACCACATGAAGGTGGTGCACTTCTCGATCACAGTGGCTTTTTCCGGCCACAATCTATGCCCCAAATTTGCTGGGTCAGTTACCGGCAAAAGTAGCTGGTTTTAGAGCTAGCAGACTACTTTGAGATTCGGTCACAGTGATAAATTTGTTTCTTAGTTACCTGATTTCGAATAATTGCTCACAGTCTGCTGCGATTTATTAGGGTGTTAAATGGTGCACATTGTTTTACTTATTGTCACTTAATCAACTTTTCATACTTCGTGATCACTTGTTCAGGTTTAAATGATCGAGCCTATCTTAGCTCAACCAGCATAACCCCTTATCTTAAACCAATTTCCTTTTTTCCCTTCCTGCATGATCCTTATTCCTCTTTCCATTATCCCCATTTTCCGGCAGATTTTATGTGTGTTTTGTGAAAACCCTAATTGTGAGCGTTATTTATAAATGTGTTTAAATTGACCGTTAGCCGCCATCGTATTACTAAACAATTTCCCTTATCTTTAATCCTGTATCCTACATATTCTAGTATTTATTTATTTAATGTTTTAATTATACATTGTGGCAAAATATCATACCCTAAAATTATAGCAAAATCAATAGTTGTAGCAATAATATATCATGAATTTCAATTGCATTCATCATGATCTCCAGTATATTTATTTTTCTCATCTCCGGCTCTGTATGCTCTCACAGGGTTTTATGGGGCAAAAAATTCGGACGGTAACAAAAATCAGGAGCCGAAAATTTCCATCAATGCTTGAAAGTATTTGTCCGACGAGTCATAAAAAATAATCCACCGGCACTGGCATAGGAAGGACCGACATGAAGAGCCAAATTTTGCACTAACACGCTTTGAAAATGTATCGTCGGTAACTTAGTTTGCCAAGATGACGCCGTAAACATTCGTTTTTCTTTGTTGTACCCAACGGGGATTCGCGGATCGAAACAAGCTGTAATCGAAGCCAAATATCGATCCGCGGATCCCCCAGCACATAACTTCTTAAGCGTTGCTTCAAAGACCTTGCCTTACCTAATTTTCCGTTCTTTCCTCCTTCACGCCTTCAAGGCGTCGCCTTGTCCCATTTTGTTTGGACACTATCAACACCTTAACACATCAATAAACGTGGTTGGTGTGGCTACAATATATTTGTTGTGTTACTTAGAAACATGTAAACAATTCAGTCCATATCACCCAAATATATTTATACCAAATATTTATTTGTCAATTTCTACTCCTTTAATAATTAAATATTTTAAAAACATTTTTTGTTGTTCCTGGGTTATTGTTGATAAACGCAGTTTTCCTGAATATTTATCTAATTCAATTCATATCCTGGTTCAACAGTAGAGTTGAGGTACCAGTAGTGGGTGTACAAGTAATGGTGGATCTCAGTAATGTTTGAAATGAAGAAAACTTCACGTCGGGATCCCAAAATAATGAAATTTTTCGTATTTCCACCATTACTAGTATACCCACTAGTACTGGTACATCTACCCTATGCTGTATGAGCAACTGTTTCATTAGGAAAATGTAGATAAATTCTCTTGACATATTCACAGATGGAGGTTGGGTCATGAAAAAATATCGAAAGAAAAACCGTGACCGAATGAGAGCAAAAACGTAAAATGAGAAAAAAAAACTGAGAAAGAAGCAAATGGAAGAAAAAGGGGAAAACAAAGCAAGAAAAGAGGAGACTGTACGAGGAAGAGGATGAACGAAAGAGATCGGATGAGAAATGAATGAAAAACGATAAAGTAAACCAAGGAAAAAGAAAGAAAATGAGCAAAAACTGAACAAAAAGTGCAAAACCGGGATTGAAAATGAGGAATAGAAAAGGGGAAAACACGGGAGCAGAAAAATTTATAAACAAAAACAGAAACAGAAGAAGAGGAAGGGAGAAAAAAATTAAAACGGAAAAGAAACGAGATAAACCGACAACCGGTACTTCACAGAAAATGAAGAACAGCAGGACATAATAAAAGGAAGTAAGGAACAGACGCAGAACAGAAAGCAAAAAAAATAGAAAAGGAGTCTGGAGGAGATCCGAAAAGAGAAAAAACGAACTAAAAATGAAGAAAAACGGAAGAAAAAAGACGAAAAACAAGAGGGCTGAAAAGGCGTAAAACGGGACTGGCAAAGAGGTGATAGAGGAAATAGTGGGCAGAAAAACAAATGGAAAAGGAAGAAAAACGCGACAAATGGAGGGAAGATTAGACAGAAAAAAACGTGCCAGAAAAGGTGAGAAAACGGGAAAGAAGAGAAAGAAAACGAGATAAGAAAAAGGTGGGACAAAATGGGAATGGGAAAATGGTACATTAAAAGAAGAAAAGAAAAACAGGAAGAACGGACCAAAAAAATATGTAAAAATGGAGAGAAAAAGACGAATTGTAAAGTAAAACAAAGCCTAGGTGCTACATTCCGTTATCGACACTTGACCTTCTGGTTTCTATAGGACAGACTGCACAGCCAGCTGTTAGAGTACAGGACAACTGCGGAGCTAGAGTGACGATCCTTCTGATTCTAACAGCCTCCCCCTGCCGAGATTCGAATATACGACAACTGGTTTGTTAGCAGTGATGCGAAGCCCACACTCGTGTGGTCTAATTTTCTCACATAGAAGTACTCATTGTAACGAACACGCCTGCATAAGCATCCCTTTCGGACTCTCGCAGGAATAAATATGCATATACGAAATATGCGACGAGTTTTTGCCAGTGTGTATTTAGCTGACAGCTACAGTCGTCGCACTCGTTTGCCATTGCAGCCCGAGTTCCTGATACCGATTACTCGCGAGGCTTTGCACTCCCGTTCGTGAGTAGAATCGAGGGCGAAGATGAAGAAGAAAAGAAAAAGTGATGCACAATCTGTATCCCAGTGCGCCACTAGGCCGTGATTGCTCACGACTAATTTTACACGCGAGTAAGCGAAAGACGATAGGAGATTGTGCTGTCGCGAGTGTGTAGGTAGCAGAATGTCTACACGCAGTAACGGCGGCTGGTTGTTTCACGCTTGTGTGAGCGGCATCTGCATTGAATGATATGCATCTCATACTCTTTCACGTGAGAGTATACATCGTTTGCTTCTCGTGCAATTTGCCACATTGCTTGTTAGACCAGCATCGTACCTGGGCCCACTGGGAAACTAACGATAAATGGGTCTAACAAACGATTAAGAAAACCGGAGAACAAAAGGAAAAAAATGGAGACTGAACGTGCCAGAAAGGAAAGAAACGAGGCATCTAAAAGAGGAACGAAACAGACGAAGACAAACAACTAGAAGGAGATAAAAAGGGTTAGAAAATGACGTAAGCTTCAAACAAAACGAGGAGCAAAACGGAAGAAAAAATGGAAAACTGGACAGAAAATTATGGAAAAAAATGCGTGAAAAACTAGAAAAAAAACCAGGACTGACTGGGATAGGAAACGAAGAACAACGAAATGACATCTTTGACTTAGTGCTTAGCAATTCTGGCCAGCTAGGTTTTCCGCACCCTCCCTTCCAGGTTTTGGCTCCCTCCTTCTCATTTCCGAAAAAAAATTCTGTGTGACCAGATGACTGGATGTTAGCGCTATTTCACGAAACAACTAATAAGCAAACGGATAAGGAAATTCTTTTCTCATCATAAATAACATACACATTCCATTTACCCTTGCTGAATGACTTCAAATGCAATGTATTGCCGGCTGGCATGTTTCTAATGAAATTTCCAAGTGTGAAACAAGCGCCGATTATCTATTTTTGGAAACTACCAGTTACGTAATGGTATGTAGGCGATTCACCTGGTGCGAATTCGTTAGCTTTAATTTGGTTGGAGTTTTGTGGTACTGTGTCGGTGTCAACTGAAGTTGAAGTGACAAATTATCTTAAACCAAAAACAAAACAACAGCAATTTTCACTACTAACATAGTCACAATTTTGGGCGAACAAATATACACTAGGGGGGGGGGGGGGCGGGTGCAGAATGATAACTTCCGGTGTTTCTTAGAACAAGAAATATACTAGCTTAGGTATCTAAAATTGTCAACTTATGCGTAAACCTGTACGTAGTCCAGTTTGGCAATTTGTTACTTAACCGATTAGAATAACGAAGCCGTTGCGTCCGTTAACAAATTACAACTACTATTCCTCTCGAATATGAATTCCTATCGGATTTGTTTAAAAGCTAGAATTGATCAACTTTATCTTTCGCACAGAAACCTTCGTGTACCTGTACTATCTGTAATATACCTAGACCGTTTAATACAATTTTTGGTTGAATCCACAGGTGTTCAATTGAAAATATATAGTGCTCAAGCGCAAAAGCCATCTTTGTCTAGTCTACTATAATTATAGCTATCTGCCGCGTAGCCAAACTGCAAAACCTGACTAAAATATATTCGTTATGGCTTTCGGTATTGTTTCTACTGTTCTTTCTAGGCGTGCACTGGCATAGCATTGGCTGGCACCACCAAATCACCGCTCCGTTTACTACCGAAAGGCATTCGTTTAACTTTAGGAGGGCAGGGAATTCTGTTTCTGCGGTAAAACTAGGTAACCCTATAGTAAGCCAATCGCACCGCCTGGAACTGGAAGCGAAGAAGGTTTGCAACGTCTGTTAACTATTTATTGAAATCCGGGACTGACTGAGTAACTCTCATTTGGTATGTAATTCATCCCAGCGTCTCCGAATAAAATTTTTGGATTCTTTGGAATGGTGTATTCAAATTTGAAAATATTTTTGTTGATTTCCGATTTTTAGAGGTTTTATCCTTCCATCAGACATCGCTTCCAGTTTCCAAGCACAGCAAAATTGAAGGCCTCTACAATAAATATATAAGCTCTCTCGTCAGGAACTATGCACTAAAATGACCCAATCTGTTACCGATTATGTCACGTTTAATAACAATTAAATTTAGTGACTATCATTTATCACACTCAAGTGCCACTGTCGGGTGTTTTCTGCCAGCGTTTCATCATGACAATATTTTGAACCAACGGAACAGTTCGCTCAACGATGGAACCCTCTACGGATCAATCGATGTCGTCGAACGAGGGCGACGGGCATCGTTTTTCCACCGCAAAAGTGTTACTAATACCCACCAAACCCGTAACCCCCCGGGAGCCGGTACTCTGGAAGTACAGCAGCTGATACCGTACACCCAGCGGAAGGTTGACGTTTTCGGAAAAGTTCAGCTCGACCGTTCGGGTGTTCTTCAAATGCTGCTTCTGCTGTGCGTTAAGCTGGTGCTGCTTCTCCTTGAACCCTTCGGTGTACTCGTACGCCAAGTACTCACTCAGGCTTGTGAAATCCTCCTAAAACATAATCAAATTTAATTATCAAAGTTTTTATACAATAGTTCGAAACAAACCCGATAGATGCCGATCCAGTCAGCGCTACCTTCCTCGAAACCAGCCGGAATCGTGTACTCGATCTTGTTCGGTTCTCCCACCAGCCACAGCTCGATCGGCTTGAAGACAATCGTCCGCTCGGTCGTATCCTCGTACACCTGTGCGCCATCAGTCAAATCGGAAACGAGGTCATCGAATGAGTTTAACTGTGGACTCGACTCGGTACCGTTGGCGATCGCCATCCGGTAGCTAAGCCGTTGATAATGCTGGGTCTTGAAACGTTCACCACTGTACTGCGGTTTACGAACCACCTGTGCGTGTGTACACCGGCATCCCAATTTATTGTTTTTTTTTTCGAGGTTAGTCGAATACCACCAAAACCGGCCATCATCGGCGAGCGATTTGCCCCCGGGGTGCGGATTATTATTACATTTGCGTGTTTTTGTGCATTATGGGTGCGCGCGCGCGTGAGTGTTTGTTGTGACGGACGTCGACCACACAATGTGTTAGTATAGTTTGTACACATAAACAAAAGAGGAGAAAAAATAAAACAAATATTTTTTTGTAAAAAAATACACTAAAAGCTTACTAAAACTAATCTACGTTGCTGATTAAGAAGCGATGACCAAAGATGAGGTGAGAGTTTGTAGGACGAAGTCGGAAAGTGATAAACAGTAAAAGTCATAGCGTAGCAATAGGATGTAAAGAGAAGACAGCCATTAGTAGTAGGGTGATGACCAAACTCACTCGATTGTTAGTGGTTTTCAACGTCGCAGTGCGTTTTTTGCTTCGTTCTTTCACAGAGTAGGTCCGCTGGAAATCATCCTTGGGTTTTGCATGACACTAATGGATCCGGATGGAACGAATAAGTAGAATAACATGTACATGTGCACTGTCATAAGCGGCCGAAAATGGTTGAATTAATGATTACAGAAGCGGTCTAAAGGATATATTTTGTAGAAACGTGCAAGAGGGTAAACGATACCATTTGGAGTACAAATTTTATTTTGCAAATAATGTACAGAGATGGTGCAGCATTAGGACCTTCATTAATTGCATGAGTGAACCAAAAAATAGAAAATAGATGCATAAACGTAAGCAGATCGAACGATTGAAATGTGCTCGTAAAAATTGATTCTAAAAGTTTAATGAACTAAAATTTATTACTAAAAGTGACTTGACATGAAAATAGCAGATTAAAAATGACAAACAGGCATTTTTTGAGATTATCGGATTTTACAGGAAATTGCCCAGGTAACGAAAACGACTATATGATCTCAAAGAGACACGAGATGATCGACGAAAGCTTTTCTGTCAAGTTGATTTTTTTATGTGCGACATGACATATATGACTGTTGTAATAAAAATATTCGATATGGGAACCAATTCCCGATTCCTAGTGTCTCCACTGTTCGGCATGGCACGTTACCATTGTTTGTAAATTCAGCAAACTAACTAATTGAATGTGGTCATTCAATGATTCACTGAAATAGAATCTATATCAGGCCAATTTCAAAAACATGGCAAATTAAATATGTGCATTTTGCGATGTATGGAGGACTTGTAGGCCACATAAATAACTATGTTTGAAAATAAATTTCATCAATTTCTTCGATGGCCTATTATAGAGAAACGATATTTAGTTTTTAAAATGCTTCTTTTCCGCATGGAAATTAATTAATTTTCAGAATTTAGAATACAGTAATGTTCCGATTTTGTCAGCTCCCGATTTTGTCTATCCCCAATTTTGTCAACCCCCGATTTTATCAGCTTTTCATCCCGATTTTGTCAACCTATAAATTTTACCTAACTTTTGTGCTTTTAAACACGATTTATAATGATGTTCAGTCTGCTTAAAACTATTCTGGTTCTCTGGGAAGGGTTTTTGAATAAAATGATGCCTTCTAGCGAGTTATTCGGGGTCAAAATTAGGGTATTTTTATAGTAAAAGTTCTATAGTTCCTAAACAAGCAAAGATAGAGGTATACTATATTCAGAAATGATGTGTATTTTTACTATTTGCACAACATCGTAAAACAGGAAAAAGTCATACAACAACTACAAAACCAGCTAAAATAGAAAAACTGATTTTAACGATTTTATTAACGATATTAACGTTTATGAGAAATAGGATTTTTCTATCTTTGCTGAAGCGATAGAAGGTTACTGTCTTCAGCAAAATTTTTTGACGTAAGACTACGTCTTACGGCAAGTTTTGAGATAGGGTGTCATTCCAAAAAATCGAAAAATGCGAGCGTCACGAAAAATGATAGGTTTTGAGCGCTAATAGCTCAACGGTTTTCCGATCGATTTTCAATATCCTTACACCAATCAATTGGAAAAGCTTCTAAGAATTGACCCAAATGAAGAAAAGTGTGGATTCTTGATGTTGAACTATTGAAAAATGAAAAATAATGAACCTATGTTTTACCAGAATTCTTGCTTCGTGATTGGTTGTTGGAAATGACGTCATCAAAGTAGAAACGCGTTTTCACGCTTCCGCTTATAATTCAGTCAATTTTCAATAGATTTCCGACATATTTACACCAATTGATCGGAAAATGGATTTGTAAAATATTGAAAATACAGAAAACTATTGATTTTCAATGCGCGTAATTGAAAAATTGAATTTTTTTCATATTTTTGCCTTCCCTTGTCAGTGCACGGATGGCAGAAATATATACGATATAAACTGTGGGTTAAGCCATTGTTAAGCCTTATGATTGTATTTAATTTACGCGCTATAGAATCTGATCGAAAATTGTTGAGCAGATGCTGAGCGTGTGTTATAGCTAGAGCACTCGTTTCGCTGCCGTGAAGAAATATCTGGCTGTTGAAGTTCCGGAATTGGCAGGAAATATGCTACTCGCGACAGCTAAACGATCAGAATTATCGTCACTTGCAGCTGGCTATCCGCAACAACGAAGAGTTGAACAAATTGCTGTCCGGTGTCACCGCTGCTCAGAGAAGTGTCTTTGGGAACATCCCAGCTGATTTATTGCTGCCCAAGAAGATGGAAAAGAAGGCTTAAATTTCCAGCATATCACGTCGAAAAACCGTTCTTTTAAGAACGAAACATATGTTCATGAAGATTTAAGGAATTTTCACTCACTGTTTTTAATTCTATTTAGTTTAGATTGATCTCATTGTTTGCTTCTTATCAAATAATTTTAACCGATCACCTTCTTCTTCTGTTCGCGTGTTGCTGCTGGACGCTGGTTGAGTTGGCCGTCTCGGAAGGTAAGAAGCAGCCAACAAATATACTAGCTCCAAGTTCGGTCAAGCGTCAAAATGAATGAAACCATGGGTTTAATAACATGAAAGAGTTTTAGTAACATCTTTTGCAGCTTAACATCTTAGCAACACAAATTTATCCATCACCAATGCTACAGTAATAATACGTAGCGTAATTTTTCTTTTGCAGCAAAAGGCGAACGGCTCACTGGTAACTTTGCTCTTTTGTTCAGACTGAAATTGAAATGCTCTATTTTATTTAACGTAGATGATAGAATGAAGGACCATGAAAAATAGGTGTGGCCGATTCTTGTCGCTTGCTCTGGTACATAACACGTGGTAAGCCGGCGAACAGCATTATTCAAACGCTAGCTGAGCTACTGCCAACATCGTTTGCCAGAGCAAACGGAAGTCACGTTCGACTCATGCACGTTTGCAGTTCCCGGTCGAGCGTGTTCATCGACTGCGGCTGACCGTGCGTTGGAGCTGAAGCACTCATTTCGCTACCGTGATGGAATATCTGGCTGCTGAAGTTCTGGAATTGGCAGGAAATATGCTGCTCGCGACAACAAAACGACCAGAAGCATCCCACGTCACTTGCAGCTGGCCACTTGGAGTGGTATTTCATCGTGATTCAAGACCATACACGAACGGCTTCGTTGATCGCATAGCTGCTGAGGCTTTCCGGTTGGTCCGTTGCAATAAGCCGTGCCAGGTTAACGGTTATCGGTACTCCAATTTACCGAACAGAGAATTACGTGAAGTGCGTTAGTGCAAGTTTATTGCAAGCAGGAGTTATGATAATCAAACAATCGGTCTTTTTAAGGGCCACACAATGATTGAAGAGTTTATTATATTTTCTTGCCTTTCTTGTCTTTTCTATTATAGTCAACGAGGGTTGAACGGGCGACATTTTCTGCGACTTCCAAAACGTCTGCAGCTTGTCAATGCTTTATTATCAGTGTTCTTTCGTAAACCGCAGAAAAGTTGCGCAAAATTTTCAACTTTTTGAAAACTCTCGTGTACCGTCTACCGATTAACTGAGGAAAAGCACTATTCAACGTATAAACAGATCATAAAAATTTATTTACTGTTTGGTTTAGTTACTGACTTGGTTTCGTTTTAATAAAATAGATTCAATCAATTCATGGATATAACTCCAAAATCGGTTGAGGATTGAACCTATACAATGTTGCTACTTTGATAAACGTTAAGTATGTAGGTTGTATACATGAAGATTCGTATTATTACATATATGGATACATTCTACTATCGCTACAAAGAGACTTACGTGGTCCTACGTCACCTATGCAGTCGTGTCTTGTGCACAACCCCTCTGATTTTTTTTACGAGAAGCAGGGTTGAATGGGCGACTGACAATTTTGAACCCTTCAAATCACCGGACAGGGATGGAATTTTTCATGTACTACTACAGATGCGGGTGACGTAGTGATTCTATGTTATAGTGATTCTCACAGGGTTCATTATGATTTTCACATTGTTCAATTTAGATTTTGCAATGCACGGCCTTGCTGCAAGGCACCGCACGGGTCGCAGGATGCAGATAGTGAACGGCGGTTAGGGGCGAATATACTGAATATGCACCCCCGGACAAGCAGCCGGGAAATGCGTAGTGGGCTCTGTAAGTCTCCTCTAACGGCTTCTTGAAGGCGAGTAGGCGCCATAGGAGGCGCCTTAGCACCGGTGGCAGAAGGAGTGGCTCAAACAGCGTCTGTACTCCAGAAGAACGGCGTAGAGAAGCAGAGGAGCAGTGGCGGCGAAAGAGCAGAGGCAGGAATTAAGTTTATGGTACTGGGCAAGCAGAAGAAACGAGTCATTCGATGGAAGCCGGTAAGTGACCGTATCTGCCTGTTGAGGATCAAGGGCAAGTTCTTCAACTATAGCTTGATCAGAACATACGCTCTAACGAACGACAAACCCTATGATGTGTAGGAATCGCTTTATGAATCCCTTGATAAAACATATGGAGAGTGCCCAAAACATGACGTCGAAATTATCATCGTGGATACGAATGCACAGGCTGGAAGGGAAGAGTTTTTCCGCCCAATCATTGGAAAAGAGAGCCTTCATTCGATGATCAATGATAACGGCCTGAGGTTGATAAACTTCGCTGCACCCAGAGGTACGCCAATTTGTTGCACCTTCTTTGTGCGCCGAAATATTCGGAAGCACACCTGAAGACACCCGAATGGTGAAACGTGCTCCCAAATCGACCATGTGATAACCGACGCTTCTCTGACGGCATAGATGTCAAAGCTTTGCCCAAGTAACAATAAGAGTTTTATTGCACTCTTCTTGCGGGTTTTATGACCAATTTTGGTTATAAAAACCATCATAAGAGTGCAATAAAACTCAAATTGTTGCTTGGGAGGTCCTTCAGAGGGCTCAATATCGACTGTGATCATTACCTAGTGGTATGTAAGATTCGCGCTAGGCTGTCATACGTAACAAGTTCCACAAGACAGAGAACTATGCGGCTGAACATCCGGCGATTATCGGCGCAGGGCGTGGCCACAGAATATGCCCAGAACTTGATGAGAGAATTGAACAACAAATGAGTGAAGACAATTTGGATGCGAGGTGGCGGCGGGTCCATGATGTGTTCAAAAGCACAGCCACTGAGGTACTGGGTACCGGAATAAGCCGACCAAGAAATGGCTGGTTTAATGAAGAGTGCCAAAGAGCGACAGATGAGAAGAACGCGGCTAGGAGTCGCATGCTCACTGCGGCTACACGTCAAAACAGGGAACGATATAAAGAGCTACGGGCAGCAGAGAAAAGAACCCTTCGGCGTCGTAAGCGTAAGGCTGAAGGTTGTTTTGCCAGGAACGACGCGAGGAGTTTTTATAAAATAGTCAACAGTACGGCGAATAAGAGCATGCCGATGCCAGTGATGTGCAAAGGCAAAGATGGAAACCTACCAGGTGGAAAGAGCATTTTGAAGAGCTTCTAAATGGTACAGTCTGCCCATAAATGGAAGACAGTCACACCTGCAAAAACGTGCAACTACGAAAAACGCTGTTGAAGCCACGACAATTTTTCTTTAATATTGAATCGATTTTGGAAACAAATCGTCCAAATCGTCATAAAATCACTTGAATGTACATAACAGAATACTTTTACAAGCAATTTGTTCACAAGTGACCTAAAATTTGTTCCAAAACTTAGAAAAACTGCCAAAGTTACTGATATGCGTTTATTTGTGCTTGAATAAGCAAGAATATACGCATAACAGTCACAGGCACAGCAAGCCTTGATCCTTGCTTTGTCGGTGACTCGGCGTCGGCAGTATTTTCAACACCACGTGTCGTGGTTGTTTTGATAATTCACGTGCTCATTCAATTCAATTATTCAAAATGTCCTTTTTGACTCAAATATCTTCCTGACCTTTTCTCCTTTTTATTGTAATTTGTTATCTTGAGTTTATAGTGAAGTCGCATGATGGGATTTGTTTGACTCAGAAGCTGGTCGCTTTCCTGTGTGTCCGGAACACTCCCAGAACGTGTCCGAGTACGACCAATGTGATCTTGGACACTATATGTGACAACAAATGAACTATTTCAAACTAGTTTTGCAATTTCGAGTACCGACTTAGAGATGTCACATGTTGTATTTTAGTTAAATTCAGAAACTGATCCCCGTAGAAGCATCTGGAACATTCACGGACATGTTTAGATGTGGCCAATGACATCTTGAACACTTTATACGACTACCAATAGTCTAGATTTGCAAATCCGTGTATTTATAGGTGTCACATGGTGGGTTTGTTGTGATTCAAGGTGCTTCTATGTTCAAGTCCCATATATTCCGGAACTTGTTCCTACTGTAACTTCAAAATCGTACATCCGATCCAAATTCTCCTCAATAGTGTTCTTCTAGGCCATAAAATCTTCCGTTTGGTAGTTGCTGCAGGCGAATCGGTCCAGGCATTTCCCAAAAATAGATGCTTATTGATGTATTTTCACTACTGTGACTGTTATGCGTTTATTTGTAATATGGGACTGACAGAGTTTGATATTTTTTTCAACATCTTGGGAACAAACATAACTTTTTTGTTTGAAATATTGAAAGAAGAGTTAATTTAAAGATGATTCCCAGGTTTATCTCAAAAGTGGTGAAAAGTCAAATGGGACTGTTATGCATTTATGGGCAGTACAGGTAATAAAGAAAGCGTCAGACACAGAATTCGAATTGACGAAGATCGTCAAGCTGTGGAGTCACCTACGCTAGTTAAAGTTAAAAAGGTGATAAAACAGCTCATAACGAAAAGGCTACTGGGAAGAGCGAAATTCCGGCAGAACTTCGGAAAGTGGAGAGTGAGCAGCTGCACAACGCAATCCATGCAACGATCGAAAAAATTTGGATGGAAGAAGAAATGTCTTCAGACTGGCTTGATGGTCTCATTTCCCCGATAAACAAGAAGGGACACCGACCCGATTGTAGTAAATATCGGGGCATAACACTTCTAAATTCCGCCTATATGGTACTCTCTTGTATTCTGTTCAACAGATTGAGACCGTTATCAAAATTCTTTATCGGCGATTACCAGTGTGGTTTTCGAGAAGGAAGCTCAACTACGGATCAAATGTTCACCTTGCGTCAAATCCTTGACAAATTTTGGAAATACAACTTGCGAACTTACCGTCTGTTTGTGGGGTTTGAGGCAGCGTACGATTCAGTGAAAAGAAATGAATTATGGCAGATAATACTCGAACACGGCTTTCCGACCAAGCAAATAAAACTGTGTCATGCAACACTAGACAAATCCAAATCAACCGTCAAAATAGCTGGTGAAATACATATGAGATGCATTCGTGACGTTAGACGGATTGAAACAAGGCGATTCACAAAAAAAATGCAAAAGAATGGAATCATCATTGCTAAATTGCACATGCTCCTAGGCTTTGCGAATGACATCGCCATTGTTGGTGTTGATCATAGGGTTATTGTAGAGGTATTTGTCCCTTTCAAAAAAGAATCTGCGAGAATCGGACTGATCATAAACAGTGCCAAAACGAAGTACATGGTCGTAGGCAGAGAACGTAGAAGTCTGAATGATGTTGGATCTGAGGTGGAAATAGATGGGGTACGGTACGGTACGAGATTGTCGAGGAATTCACTTATCTGGGAACTCTGGCATAAGCGACAATCATGTCACTCGAGATGTGAAGGGACGTATTGCTGCTGCAAATAGGGTTTTTTGCGCACTCCGTACGAGCGACGAAATTTGCGGACGCGTACAAAATTAGCTATGCACAAAACATTAATAGGGGAAATGTGTATAATGTGCCCCCCTTAGAATAAATGATTATATCTCCGCTATGCTTCCCCAAATTAGCGTTACAACTACGAGCATATGTTGGTATTTGAGCTGAAAACCAATTGCAATTGTTTATTTCATTTAATATTGTGGAATAAATATGCTAGGAATTTATTAATAAAAGCATCTAAATGTTGTGTTTCTCGTTTGCGCGGTGTAAAATGCCCCACCTGCAGTATAATATGTCCAATGCGGTAATTTGAGTATTACTACCAGTGACAGACCAACTCTATTTTGAAGAAAGTAAACCTATTTCCGTTGTTTTCAAAATATCGTATTTTTATATAAAATAAACCTAGTTTCGGCCTTCTGGTGCACTCTTTCTTTTCTGCATGGGGCACATTATACTGCAACTGTGGTACGTGGTGCTTAGTTGAGTTACATGAAATTTGGACGTTGCAAATAAATCATTCCCACCACGGTTACTCTACAATACTAATTAGATTAAATAATGGCAATTGACTTCAACTTAGATCTGTTTACCTATGTTTATAGCCACATTTGTAAGGGGGCAAATTGCACCACCGCAAGTGGGGCAGATTGGCCTGCTTTTACTTATTTGAAAAAATATTAAATGCCAAAGCAAATCAAGCGTTTCTTACCGTTATTTATGGCAGGGATGTCTTTTTAAAGCTCACTTCACGCAATCGAATTGCAACAACCGGTTATTTACTGATTTTGACTATTAGCTTATGGAAACGACGCCAAAAATTACATCGGAAGCCGCTTAAAAAAAATTTATTTTTGTTTTGTTTTTACAGCATGTGACCACTGTTATACCTGCATAGTAGGCTAGTTCCATCAAATACTATGGTTTCTGGGAGGTTTTGCATTTTAATTAGGCTTGTTTAGGGAAAAACGAAGGGGGGGGCACACACAATTATACACACAACACAATTCCCCTATGTATTGCCGTTAAAACATTAATATTGACGTTGAGAGAAGCAGATCGGCGTATATTCGGTGTATTTGAACGAAAAATTTTATGGTCAATACTTGGCACTGATACTGATTACGTTTTTCTCATTTTTTCAAAATTATTCGTCGTCATGGCCCCTTAACACTATAGCGGAAAACGTCTTAGACCGTGTGATACCGAATCGATGGGGGCATTAATTGGTTCGATGACGACTTCTTTGGTGCAGAAAGCAATAGAAATGCGCCACTCTTAATGATAAGTGGAGTTAAAGAAGTCATAGATCAACAAAACAGAAGGAAAGGATGGCATTTGTGCGGAACTCCAAATCAAAATGGAGCTGCACAGACTGGCTAGATGTTTGCATCAATTTATTGTTAAAATGTGGGATACGGAACAACTACCGAAGGAGTGAAAAGATTATCCGCCTTATCTACAACAAAGCCGATAAACTGGATTGTGAGCGATCACTATCCTCAAGCTTACAAATTATCTTCTCAAGTCACCGATTGTCGCCAATAATAGTCAATAAATTCGTGGCAAGTTATTGGGCCGGCTTCAAGGAGGGTCGGTCTACAATGGACCAAATCTTCACCCTGCGGTAGATCCTCCAAAAATACCACGAATTCCGAGTTCCCGCGCATCATTCGATCACTGATTTCAACGCCGCATATGATAGTGTATACCGATCGGAGCTATGAAAAATCTTGGACGAAAACGGCTGTCCGGAGAAGCTGACTAGACCGTTCATGGCTTCGATGGATGAGATCCAGTGCTATGAGAGAGTTTCCAGTTTGAGAATGACGTGGATTCTGTCGGCAGAAGATTTGAGGTGGTGGAAGACCAGTACATATATGGAAAAAAGGCTTCGTTTCTCTTCCTTTATAGGGATTTTTACAGAGCAAGCGGTTGTATAGTTGGCTACGTGATAAAAGGGGAGCTGACTGAGAAGGAGCCAACAAGGATGGGGGACGAAGAAAGAACGTGATTATGAATGTGTAGTCCGCCGTAACTCCGCCGTAAAGCCCAGATAGTGCTTCATCAAACTTGGCAAACATGTTCTCCGGCATAAAACAATTAGCACTGGGAGGTTGGAAAAAAGGAGCGGGCGGTCTCTCACAAGGTGGAAAGAAGGTCAAAATGAAATAAGGGGTGCGTTGCTCTTGCATTTGGACCGATAGTAGTCGTACAAGTGGCTGGATGACACTAGGAGGTTTCTGAAAGTGGTAGCTAGGGTGGCCAAAGGGACAAGGGGAGGTTCAGAAAAGCAAAAAGGCTTTGTTTCAGTTTATAGGGATTATCGAAGATTACCGAAGGCAGATTTATAACTGGCAGAAGTGCTTAGTGGATAGCAAGAAGTAATAAGTCAGTAGTTCAATACCAGTGAGCCTCACGTTCGAAGTCAGGTATACATATTCGACCTCACATCCATTCGAATAAAGTCTAGTGGAGAGTAAAGTTTGACACATGGTAGTTTATTGAAATTGCTTACACGTTTTGTTTATCTCTAAATTTGTGTCGAAAAACTGGTACAAAAGAATCTTTATCTTCTATAAAAATTTGCTTATATTTTTTAGTATCTTCTGTACTATTCGTTTGCTTTTCTCAAGAATGCTACTAGGTGGTGATGTCTTGCCGTAATTAGAGGTGCCGCGGTGCTGTAAGTGTTCAAACTACGATATTTCAAATGTTAGAAATTTATGGTTTGAATTGGACATCATAAGAATCAATAAAAATGTTTTCATGTTATTGCCCAGAAAGAAATCAAAATTAGATTATAATCGGTTTTACATTACAATAAGTTCTAACATTAATACTGTGTTGATATCTAACATCCAAATCCAAAATTCACATATATCAAAGACTTTCAAACTCATTCATTCATAAATTTGTAGGAAGGCATTAAAAACCGAAGATAATAAATGACAAACCTTATACAAAAAAAATCATTCAACAAATATAAAATCAAGGTTTTTCTCTTGCACATTTTCTTCACTAATAGGTAAAAAGTCATAACCAGTCCAGTCCCCCAAATTATCACAGATTAGTACGAACTTTAATCCTCAGAAGAACAATATATGTGAGTGTGAGAGATATACAGGTTGGTGCATGATGAAGGTTAGTAACCCCCGTGTGTCTGGTAGCTAAATGGAAGCTATTTCCGGAACCAACCACAGACCACAGACTTAGTGTGGCTCTGTTAGCCTGCATAAAGTGAAACCGGAAAACCTCCATCCGGTAAAAGCTTTTATTTATACAACAAGCTCATTAAAAGTGGAATATGAAATTGCTTGCAGCAGGGCATCACTATGCTAAAAGCTCTACAAAATGTACTCAGTTCTAGGGGTGTCGAGGGACTAGGGGTGTCGAGGGACAGTTTCATAAAAATAAAGCTTTTCCGGAAAAAATAAAAACTTATCGGGTGCCAGGAGTGAAAACTCCCTACGTGAATATTACGAATCTGTTATCATGACGTGATGTAATTTTGTAGGAGCATGTTTTGATGGTTATCGCGTGTCCCGAGCAACTAGCATGCAATACAACAAAGCAATGATTGCGATGGCGTCAACCGCACGCTGAGTGAAAATGGATGACATTACACAAAGAGAGTACAGTGGTGATTTGCCCCCTATTCCGATCTAATGGCACACGGCTGGTGAAGACGCCAATGATTGCGAGGAAATGAAATCAGGCCACATACGTTGTCGGTTGGAAGCAATTTACGCGAAACGATTGACGGGCGGATTGATGGAGCCTAACTTCATGTTCATATAGCATAATCCTTCCGCAAGGATGGCGCCATTGATAAGAATATGTCATTACTTGAAAATAAAGATTCATACCTTGATGGTAAATTCACTCGTTACCGGTTTGTGATCACTGATATTGTAGCTGGGATGACTTTTGTAGGACGTCTGTTCGACTGTAAGTTTCACGTTTCGGTAGTGGTTCTCCTTAACAGCGTACAGTATCCGATCTGTCCAGGCGGGTCGTCGTCTAAAATAAAACTTCCATCAAACCAATTTAAAATTAAATTAAAAACGACCGTCGTTTTACTTCATGTCATAATCATTGGTGCCGTGTTCAAACTTGAAGGTTGGGGGGAATTGTGGTAATTTTTCGTTAAGTTTCTCGAATGCGCGACCCTCTCGCCGAACCAGCAGCAGTTGATCCTTCTCAATCAGTTTCTTGATCTCGTCTTTCGCAACCATTGCGCGAATGTCTTCCGCCGATGTTGTGGCTTCCCCCGTCAACCGGAAATTAAGATCACCAAACCAGAATACGTAGCTGCAAAACAAAATTTTCAGGATTTTTGACTCTAAACTCACCGTTAGTTTTGCTTACTCATGATCGAAAATGGCTTCTTTCGTTTTGACGTGAAACTTGTGTTCCTGGACAATTTTTTCATAATCGTTGATCCTCTCCTCCAGCATATGATCGTGTGCAGCCAGATGTGCATTCACCAAACAAATCGAACAGCCGTACACGTTCAGCCTTATACTAACAGCACCTTTGTTGCCCTGTCATGAATTACAGAAATCTATTTGCTTGAATGGAACATGGTAAACGCAAGCGATCAAAAACTCACCCATATCCCCCCTAGCCCCGTCCGCGTGTATTCCGTTTCAACCTGCCGCAGGTGGAGCAAGTGTTTCCGCCGCGCAAACACCGACAGCAGCAGTCCCTGCATCTGTTCCGTCTTTATCACAACATAATCGCGCTCTTTCAGCAGCTCCTTGAACCGCTGGGTCCACAAGTCGTCCTTGAAGAGATTGTACAGCGTGTTCTGCGGTTGGGCATTGACTTCTTGTAGACTGCAGAAATGAGGTAAATTCAATGTTTATAAGTTGGCAAAAGTGATACATCAATGAACATCAAGCGCATTACCCAATGACGAAAAAATCCGGCAGGTCCGCGTCCTGGTGGGCGTTTTCCAAACCCAGCAGTTTGTTGAGTGACAGGTTTTCCGGAAACTTTGTGCTAACATTCCACGTTAGGATGTACAGTCTGAAAAGATGCGGTAAGAGAAAGCTGTTGAAAAATTTTGTAACTGTTTGCCACAAATAAAAGCACATAATCAAGCTTTTCTTTGGTAGATACATATACTGACAGAAGCATCATCGTAATAGGCGTTTGTTCTTTAACTAAGATTTTTGTTACTGAATCGCCGAACGGAATTGTGTCGACTAACAAGGCGATGTAGATTGTCTGCCTTCCAAGCAGGCACTGGAGACAGGCAGTCATAAATTAGCAACCTATGAATGTGATCACTGAGCGTACTATGAGCTAATGCTTGTCAAAACTTTTATTTGACACAGATTTATAAGTTTTGAGATCTTTGCTATCGACTCTAGGGATCTTTTAGATATCACGTGGCCAGAAAAATACCAATTTTCAACCCCTCCATCCCCCTCCGTGGACAACCAAGGACATTGAGTCAACCCCCATCCCCTTACCTTGTTTGTCCACGTGGATAATTTTTTCTTACGTAAAATTCAACAAACATAAATGCATGGTACTAAAAAATTAAGGAAAATACTTACGTAAAAAGATGTTGTATTAGGCATGTTGCCCAATTCTTCTGTCCATAGTGATCTTATTTACTATGAAGCACTATCGACTACAAAAAAACCCGTTTCAACGTGATTTCCGCTTGACTTTTCATCTCCGTCAAGAGACTGTTGGCCGTTATAACTGTAACATAACAAAAGACATTTCCGAAGTGGTTCGAGAAATTTTCTGAGGGCGAATCCTTTTGGAAATGTGTTGCCCATGGATGTCCGTTTTGTGGTGAGCTGTATTTGATTTTGAGGCAAAATGCAATTCACATTCGGTGCAAGCGTAATCATAAATAAGTCACGTGACTGGTGAATAATCGTCGCTTTAATTCTGTGACGCTCTGTCATGTACCAAAGGATGCAAAGAGTTGCGGAAATAATAAAAATAGATTGAATTACTTCGACATTCATGCTGGGCAATCAACATTCCTGTGTACTAATGCAGGCTTAATCTTTTCAACAAGAATTATGCCAATTATACGCTCCCGTAATGCTCGGTGCATGTGTTTACGTAAACATATGCCTCCGAAGATAAGACTTTATGTGAGTTCAAAAGCAAACTCTGATCAATGGTTTATACTAATATGTATAATTAATTAATTAAATATCTCTCTTTCTAATTTCTACTTTTGTATGAAAAAAAAACTTGTCCACGTGGACATTTTACATACCCCCTCTTCTCTTCCGTGGACAAGCGTGGGCATTTTCACCCCCCCCCCCCCTTTCCCACCATTTTCATTTTTAGGGAACAGCGTCAAATGATACTTGTAAATAGAAGAATATTGAGGTTTTCGAATTATATTTTTATAGAAAAAAAACTCACTCAAAAAAGAGGAATATAAGAAAAGTTGCCTAGCAATTTCAACTTTATTGCCACAGTCCGGACAACGGTAAAATGAATATAACTGCCGGCGATTGAATAATTAATATAGATTTAAAACGGTACATTACGCATTATACATTGATCGATATATTACCGGTTAGTAGACGATTCTCGTTAAGTCAAGTTGATTAGCAAACGCGGCAACTGGTTGCCAATAAACAAGGTAGAGTTGGCAATATCAATGTGTGACGTATGTGACGTTATTTTGTCGCCTGCAATGATCTACATAAGAATATTGGTGAGTCCAAAAAAATTTTGTGACATTTTACATCACTAATTGTTGAGTTTGTAATCTTTTAACAATGCGATCAAGCTAATGACTATTTTTTCATGAAAATACACTCAAAAGAGGGTATGAAATGGCGAGAGTTACCGGGAAGGAGCGTCAGCTATAGCTTTGGCTCTCTCAAGTCCCTACCTAGCGCCTCCTCGAACATCTAAGTCAATGGTGATGATAAGATGGCCGTACCAGAAAATGCTTCATGTACTTACTGGAGCAGCTAAGCTAGGAGGTGCGAACCTGAGCGTTGGTTCCCTTTAGGCGATGGGCGGCTCAAAAAGCGTCTGTCTCGGGACGAGCGGTTGAACATGAAACGCTGTATCCCGCAAGTTACACCTGAGATGGCAGACCCATCAGCGGGATGTTGGTATCGCGAACCCGGTACGGTAGTATATCGAAACCTTCATTTACTACGAACAACGAAAATGGAAATAGGCGACGGATAAATCGGCATAGGACACAGCAAAGAACAAGGAAACGAATAATGGATAACGATTGGAAAATTGGTACCAGAGCTCTCCATGAACCGATAAGAACTGGCTTGCTTGCTCGAGAGCTACACCGACTCGGAGTGGAGATCGCTGCTATTTAGGAAGTTCGATGGCCAAATGCCGGCGAAAGCGAGTTCCGCGCAGTAGACCCTATTGCAGACACTTCTTTCAAGTACCACATCTATTACAGTAGTGGTAGAAAGGCAGAATATGGCGGCAAAAGCAAGGAGTCATCCGGTGGAGGCTCATAGATGACTCATAGATGGCTCATAGATTGTTTTGAGAATTAATGACAAATTCTTGAACTACCCAATAAACCATAAATCGTATATTAATGTATGGAAGCTTATTAAACCGCACCCTAGATTATATTCAATCGTACAAAATGATGACAACTGGTTCACATACGACTTTCATCACAGAATTGTATAGCATTTTGCAACTAATCATGTTGAGTCGGATCTCATCGTAAATACACGTTTTTGCAAAAGTCCGCAAATCTCTTAGACCTTTACTTGCCGAGTTATCGCATATTCAAGCATCAAATTTCCAGAGCTTCACGAGCCCATGGGGTAAAATGGGGCAAGCGGATTTATGAAATTAGCGCTTCATCTTAAAGCTTAAGTCGATTAAGTCTATAAACTTGTATGGCCTCCGTTTGTCCCCAACCACCCATATGAGAGTACGGCAAGCATACGTTTTATGTGCTTCGAGTTCGTTAAATGCTCGATACACGTCCAGTTTTTTTATGTCCGTAGGTAGACACATGGTTTCTTCGGCAAAGTTATGTAGAATTTCAAGAAAATGCTCTATAATTCTGCATTCGATAGAGATAGAAATGTCATTTCTTTGCAAAATTGTTTATCTTTCTATTTTCTATAACATTGCCGAAGAAATGTCTATCTACGAACACAAAAAAAGTGGACGTGTATCGAGCCTTACGCGAACGCGAAACACATAAAACGTATGGTTGTCGTACTCTAATTTGGGTGATTGGGGACAAGCGGAACCCGTACAAGTTTATAGTACTCGACTTAAGCTTTAAGATGAAGTGCTGATTTCATAAATCCGCTTGCCCCATTTTACCCCATGGGCTCGTGAAGCTTTGAAAATTTAAAGCTTGAACACGCGCTAACTCGGCAAGTAAAGGTCCAAGAGATTTGCGATCTTCTGCACAAACGTGTATTTCGAGAGCTTCGATAATTGCATTCTTGTAAAAGCTTTTTGATACTTAGCTGATACCAGTTTTTAAAGAAGTTTCAAAGAATATGGCCTATAGTTCAGCACTCGATAAAGATAAAGAAATTTTATTTCTTCATCAAAGTTGCTTGTTTTTACAATATTTACAACTTTGCCGAAGAAACTATGTCTATATTTCCTAACACAAAAAAGTTATTTTTTCATTTAGCTACTTTTATTAGAAAATAAATTTAAAACATAATGCAAAGTTTGGTCCTCTACTATTTCTTTTATTATCGAGTAAAATATTAACGCTAATCTATTGATAATCGCGGGATTTCCGGTCTTCTCGCGAAAAATGTTCGTAGAGTGAAGTCGGTATGTTTAGTGTTAAAATCAATCCCTTTTATGTTTGCTACCTTTAAACTTAGGTCCTAGTGCTTTAGACTAAGAACTAGCTTTCGGCTATTAGATACCGGTATAACATAATGAAACAAGATCCAAGAATTTCAAAATAATTTTTCATGTAAATTTTTCTTTTCGCTTTTTACAGGTTTCATAGAAAAGATATTCCCGCGAAAAGTAAAAGAAACGATTCTAGTGTATACTTTTTAGAATTTTCAATTCAGTTCCAAAAGAAATAGAAGGGTGAAAAAAACCTAAAAATTCAAATGAATTTTAGAGCTCGAACGTTATAGAGAATACGAGAAAAAAACTGCCGAAATTTAAATCGAGGTGTGAGTTTTATGAAAATTAATATAAAATTGAAGTTCAGGGCGGGATCAAATTTAACATAATATAAAAATTCGGGTTCGGATCGGGCTTTGATTTGGCCGAAAAAAAAATCGGGTTCGGGTCGTGATCGGGCTTAGCGAAAAAAATAAATCCGGGATCGGGTCGGGTTCGGGTTTGACTGAAAATAAAATTTCGGGTTCGGGTCGGGCTCGGGTTTGACAGAAAATCAAAATTCGGGTTCGGGTTGGGTCCGGGTTTGACAGCAAAAAAAATTTTCGGGCCCGGGTCGGGTTCGGGCTTGGAAAATATGAAACCTGACCATCTCTAATGCTCACTGCGGCTACATGTCAGAACAGAGAAAGGTATGAAGAGACTAAAACGGTCCGAGTACCAAGCTGGTTTGCGTGAGGGTTGTTCCACGACGGTTCAAATGTTTACCCTGCGTCGGTTACTAGACAAGTTCCGGGAGCACAACTTGCAAACTCATCATCTGTTTGTAGACTTTAAGGCGGCATACGATTCAGTCGAACAAAATGATCTGTAGCGGAATATGGTTTTCCGTCGAAACTAATTACGTTGATTCGTGCGACGCTGGATGGACTAAATTTCATGCGCCAGAATAGCAAGTGAGACGTCCGCCGCTTTCGTGACGTCGGATGGACTGAAGCAGGGTGATACATCTACTATTCAATACAGTTGGATTTCGAATTTGGCATGGTTCGATTTTGGCATGCCTCGATTTTGGCAACAAAAGTATTGGTTTTTGGCAACACAAGATATTTCACTTCCAAAAATATGCTTAAATATCAATCAGTTTCTGCATACATACTTTAAATGACGAAAAAATGATGCCCTCCATATGTTCATGAAAAAAAATTAAGTGATTTAGAACAATAATATTTTTATTGCCGTAGGACTACGTCTTTCCGCAGGGTGTCAATAACTTATTTGCACGGGACGGATAGCTCTTGGCGGACTTTTTAAACATAAAATGGTTGCAATCGTTGATTAATGATATGTAGTCAATTTCTAAAACCTTTACATTAAATTTTTTCAAATTGAAAAAGGGTCTCGATTTTGGCAACATACGCGACACGCATTTGTTGCCAAATTCGAATTCCTACAGTAATACCTTGGAAGAGGCAATGCGAAAAGCAAACGTGGAGGGAAACGTTACAGTCATCATGAAATGGTTTTGCGGATGATGTCGATATCATTGGAATTAACCGTAGAGTAGTGGAAAAGGCCTTTAAGCCTTTTAAACGAGAAGCAGCGAGATTGGTTGCAGGCAGGGAATAGAAAATGAACAAAATGAAAAGCGGAGTGTGGCGCACACGCATGAACCAACGTACAATCTTGTACACATGGCCATAAGTCCCGACGAGAGTAGCCAAAACTATTTTCATCTGAGAATCAGGAAGAGAGCGAAGAGTTTGGGGCAGACTCCGCACCCGATGGATGTGCGCTGTCGAGAACGAGGCACGATCAGCTGGTGTTCGAGGGGATTGGAGAATGGCTGCACAGGACCGACAGTACTGGAGAACCATAATTCGCTCGGCGCAGGATCGATGACGGACCGTCTCCTATAAAGTAAACTACACTCAAATAAAACTCCGGTTTTGATTTTCATGCAAAAAAATTATCTGAAGAAAATCTAAGAAAAAGTCTAGTGTCTCTTTTTGGTTTTTCATATCTAACGCTCTAATCAAGGAATATTCGCGCAATAATTTTTATCGCAATTTTCCTGAATTCTTGTTTTTAAAAGTTGGCAGTTGATGGTTGGTTTTTCATGGTCAATTTAAAAAAAATTGTGTGTGTCTCTGAAGCCTGAAAAGCGAAGACCGTCTACAGACGGCTTTACCTGCTAGATGAGTTGTATAGACGGAGTTCCCCTAAAAATCACTTTCAGACACGGTTACCAATAGGATGTCTAGTGAATTTCAATGTGAGGAATTCTCGTACAATTTCATAACTATTATTTTGTGTGCTTTTGTTTCGGCTCTGTACATTTTCTTTGGGGCGAACCAACTACCGATTGAAAGCCCCATTAAAATAGTGAATAACTAAATAAATTGTACATTTTCTCGTTCCGTACAGGTTGAAATAATCGCAGACGTCGTAAGCCTGATAGATATCATGTGCTTAGTTGACTTGCGAGGATAGCATGGCTTTCAGAATGGTTTCCCATTAATAAGAACAAATTGCACTACGGAAGAAACGCTGTTGAAAAGTACCCAATGGGTATTTTCTCGTGAAATTTTTGGCAGAAGTAGTTTAGAGTGTATTGTTAACTCTGTATTTTTATGGTTGTCGGTTTTTCGAAAATTGGAACATGGCGAATTGATTTTGGGCAAGCACCTGGAAAATTCTAATCGGGACATCGGAAGACAAATCGGAATCGGGCAGTCAACGGTGAGTTACTACGAAACTCTGTGCATCCAATGGAAGGAGAAACGCGGTCAGAATGGATGTTCTATTAGTGATCAGGATCATAAGCGTGTCGTGGAAACGTTTAAGGAGAATCCCAATGCCTTTGGTCAGGTATGTGAGCAAAAAGTTGAATCTGTCCAAGTCTTTCGTTCAGAGAGTCAATGAACGGGAGGGACTGCATACGTACAAAGTGCAGAAGGCTCAAAATCGTGACGAACGGTAAAATACGGTGGGAAATTCACGGGCCCAGAAACTGTACGCCCAGATGGTGACGAAGCTTCATTGTCTCATCGTGGCTGATGAGACTAAACATCAAAGCGGACTTCCGGCAGCTTTTAGAGCTACTGTTCTTCATCGCCCAGCGTCAGTTTCATGTTCCAGAGGAAATAAGGAAGCAGAAACACAATCAATGACAATCGGAATGCGCCGTTCGTGACTACCGGGACTGTAAACGGGTCGATCTACCTTCCTCTGTTGAGGCAACACGAGAGCCCTAGGATCTTCTGATCGGATCTAGCTTCGTGCCACTGTTCAAAAGATGTCCTGGAGTGGTACGAAACCAACGGGGTTTCGTAACTAAGGACAAGGACCCCCAACGCACCGGAACTAAGGCCCATCGAAAAATACTGGGCTATTCTGAAGCAGGGACTACGGAAGCATCCCAAAGCCGGATGTGCAGAACCTTATGAGTGGAGTTAAGCGTATGGTGTAAGCAAACGGTAATGGTATTGAAGTTGAATGAAAATAAATATGCCAGAAGCTTACTAAAAGGTTATGGTTTATTGTCTAAAAGTTTGAAAAGGTCAATTAGGTAATTTTCTATTGCGTTTCTTCCATGGTGCAATTTGATGTGGGATACCTTTTACTATATCAACATCCTGAGAGAAAATCTGGAGGTTTCGTTGACCCAGACGGGCCTTGAAGTTCGTATTTGAGCAGGACAACGATGTGAAATATACTACCAAGAAGACCGAGTCTTTTCCCCAGTCTTGTCGGATCAAACCGCTAGTATGGCCTCCAAAAAATCCGGATCACAAGCCCATCGAGAATTTGTGGGTGATTCTCTATGCCAGGATTGATAGAAGTGCGTAGCAAAATAATCCCTATATTTATGTACCTAAATAACGTAAGTGTGACTTAAATGATTCACGTTATTTTTCCATGCCCGTGAACAAATCTTTATAAAAGTCTGAAACCCTTCAGGCCCTTCAGGTATTATAATTTTGAAAGTTGGTCTAAGAGTGAAGTGCATTTTCATAACCATTTCAAATTTTACTGCAGCCTTCACAGTGAAGTTATATTGACGTGCACCACGAGCACAACGATAGCATGCGATACGTAAAATACTTTTTAACATTAGTTCTGACATTCACAAAGCAACTTAATAGACATGTTTCGCGGACACGCCATGATTCCTTTCAGCGGCTTTATCGTTTATGTACACTTTTCGCAATTATCTCATCGATTTCTTATCATTGACTGTACAAGAAACACTGATCCACGCCACTTGTTGGTCTCTCGCCATAAATTTTAAAACGACTTAACTAACCATAAAGTATTTGCACCCATTCCGGACCGAGGATTTGTGCCATTGCAGCTACTGCTGCCCTGGACAGAAACAACGTAAAAACCAAACAAAAACAATTGCAACAACCGTTTCTCGGTTTCCACAGCGAATGCCACATTCTTCAAGAACACAAAAACGAACTTAAACGATTGTTCCAGCCAGCGAGCACGCGTTACATGAAAACCATTGCGAAACTGTTTCTACTTATTTTAACGCAGCACTTTACCGAGGAGGATCTGACCTTAAGCAGGTAGAGTGTTGTTCATATTGCCGCGGCATGAAACCCTACACATGCTATTATTGCTGGTATCCCGGCAGGCGTTTCAACCGTGTGTTTTCTTACATGCAAGGCTAGAGATTCAGGGCAGTTGTTTTTTTTTGCACACGACATTTCCTAATTACCGCTTTAGGGCGGCGCGACAATGTTGCCTAGTCATACTAAAGTACATCACGCCAGTACCTAATGAAACATTTCAAAAAGAAAGCAGCAAACCATCGCAATGGGGCGGGAAGCAAAAATTCAAATAATGACCTGCACGGTGTACGTCGGCTACAGTGTTTTAATTACATTGCAAAAACAAAATCTCACTTTTCAACTCTGTCTCTATGTAATCAACATTGGCACAGCAGTAACGCGGTGTTTTCGATTTCTCCTCAATCCGATCCACGGAGCACTTCTTCCGTACCACACCTTGGTATTCGAAATTTCGTTTAACAACGAACGACACACACAGTTCTTCGCTTCCATACCTTTTCGTTATCGATTTCGGTGGAACCGCCTTGGGTTGATTGTCATGGCGCACGGATTTTCGCCTCCGCTTGGAAGATGATTTCCGCTGAAACATGATGTAAACAGCAGTGGCCTTGGTTACAGAAAATCGACGACTTGCTTTCTTTTGGTCCCAGACAAAGGGAACTTTTTGCTGCGCTGATTGATGAACTGTGGGCAGATCCCAGCAACCTAAACCTCTTGCACGTTTTCAAGCTAAACTGACACTGAAGGCGTCGCTGTCTGGCTGACCGCAAGCAAACCCATGGCACTGACCATCAGGCAGGTACCAAGTCGATCAGCTGCTTCGAAGAAATAAGCAAAGCGAAAATGCCAAACTTATACATAAAAACCTATTTGCTAGTGTTGTTGTGAAAACTCGCAACGTGCAATCGGCCGATCGGAGCGGAGTGCGGAAACGCGATCACGTGTTTGTTCCAAGCGTTGTTGGTTGTTGCGATGAACCAAATCCAAACCAATGCAACATTGCGGTACTATGTGTGAAGCAGCCGCCGAAAGCCACCATGTGCGTGTGTCTTGCAATGGACTTGCTTACGGTCCACAACACGCTAGAGCAGTATACCGAATGCGAGTGCCAAAACAAACACTCGCTGCACCGGTTGATCATGAAATTGGCCTTGCCAGCGTTGAAAGAGATTTCGTAGGCTGCTCGCACTTACAGGAAATCTCGTGCCGAACTGTCAACGCGTGAGTGTTGACAAAAGCAAAAATACTTCCCTTTCTTTTTTTCTCACGCAAAACCCTGAACAATATCAGCAACGCTGGCAAGGCCAATACAGTGCGGATCGAACGTATGAGGCACATACCGATGGTACATAGTATACAGTGGGAGAGTCTATGCGTTTGATTTGGTCAAAAATTTGGGCTTTTGGTCAACAACTGTAAGAAATTTATTAGCAATCCAAAAAAATATTTAAGAAAGAAAGCGAAAGAATCAAAGAATTTTTTCCAAACTTTCTTTGGAATTTTGCACCCCCATGAGAAATTTAGAATATAACTTTTTCCAGATATTTTCAGGATAGCTAATAAAATGTAGGGGAGTGTCGTCGTGGTTGGGCCACGCTTTGGAATTTACCCATAACTTTCGTTTCAAAAGGAATTTTGGAAATCTAAATATATCGTTGCAAAGATCTAATCCGGGGGGGTCTAATAAGAGGGGGGGGGGTTTAACAGGGGCATACATATTCCTTGACATAAGAGAATCAGCACTGAAGGGATGACACGAAGAGAAGGGATGATGGGGGTTCATAACAGGGGGGAGGCCATAACTGTGAAACCGGGAGACGGTTCTTCGTCAAACTTGGCACACATGTTCCTTGGCATAAGGGAATCAGAACTCAGGGGATTGACAAAAGAGGGGGTAGGTCATAACAGGAGGGGGGTTCGTAACAGGGGGAGCCACAACTCCGAAATACCTGGACAATTCTTCATCAAACTTGGCACAAATGTTCCTTGACATTAGGGAATCAGCACTGGGAAGCACCGAAAGGAAGGAATCCTTAACAAGGGGGAGCAATCTAAATAAGTAAAAGGGGTTACGTTTCTCTTGCATTTAAACCGATTGCAGTTGTGCAACTGACTTTGAGAAAAGAGGGGGGTTCCACCGAGGAGGAATATTTGGTAAAGTTTCGTTTGCATTATAGTGATTTTCATTGAGCAAACCGATGCATATTTAACTACGTGACAAAAGGGAGAGCTGACACTGGGAAGGAACTGACATGTAGGTGGACGAGGAACGAGAGTATGAATGTATGTTCCGCCATAGCTCCGACACTTCTGGACTGTTCTTCATCAAACGTCATTTGTCATATTTACATAACACATATTTTTTGGCATGATTCTTTTATGCCGGGGGGTTGACAAAAGAGGGAGACGGGCTCTTACAAGGGGAGATAAATGTTCAAATCCGTAAAGAAGTGCGTTTCTCTTGCATTTGGAACGATAGCAGTTGTACAAGTTGTATTATTTCTGAAAGGGGAATAGGGTAGTCATTAAAAAGGGGGAGGTTCAAAGCCGTAAAAAAGGCTTTGTGTCGATTTGTAGGGATTACCGAGAAGAAGACAGATTTACAAGTGTTTGGGGGATAATGTGAGAGGAACTGACAAACGGAGTAGACATATTCAAATAAAAAAAGGGTTTTGTTTCTTGCATTATGAGAGTTTTCGTTACAATAACAAATGTACAAGTGACTGAGTGACAAAGGGGCCCGAGTGAGATTATTATTATTATTATTTATTATATATAATTCATCTGACCTTAAAATTGTCTACATGAATAAAATCTTATTCTAAATAAGCTCTACGCAATCTCTGTGCAAACAAGTGTGACGGTAAACCAAAGTCAAAAAGTTCCTCTACATTAGAAAAGGTCCTGATACATTCAGTTATCGGTTCGCTATATCCGAACGCCGTCCGATGAAACTGCGTTTGAACTAGTCCAGTTGATCGCAACGGTCGTTGTGATGCGCGAAAATTAATCATGGAAAGCAAGTTTGGAGAGTCGATTTCGCCATTGATAGTTTTTGCTACGAATATTGCTTGTTGCATCTTGCGTCGGTGTTCAAGGGTGTCCAAGTCGAGTAAACGGCACCTATCTACGTAAGCAGGTAAGATATCCGGATGTTCCCAGGGCAAGTGTCGCAATGCTAGTCGGATAAATCTCCGTTGCACACGTTCAATCCGAAGATTCCATGTTAGCTGTTTAGGAAACCAAACAAGACTACAATTCTCCAGTAGTGGACGTACTAGGGCGCAGTACAATGATTTAAGACAGTGTGGATCCTTAAAGTTCCGACCAATTTTAAAGATGAAACCAAGCTGTCGAGATGCTTTGGAGATAATCAACTCACGATGTAGATTAAACGTCAGTTTGGTGTCCAGCAAGACGCCGAGGTCACTAACTCGGTCCACTCTGCGTAACTCAACACCATCGATAGTGTAACCAAAGGTGATCGGGTTTTTGATGCGGTAAAAACTCATCACTTCACATTTAGCTATGCTTACAATGAGCCAGTTCCGTTTACACCAGTCAGTGAATAAATCAAGCAAATCTTGCAAGCGGCGGCAGTCGTCTATATTTCCTATCGATGCAAACAATTTCAGGTCATCGGCGTACACTAACTTGCAGCCAACTCCCAGCAACAACGCAATATCGTTGAAGAATAGCAAGAAAAGTAGAGGTCCCATGTTACTTCCTTGAGGGACTCCAGACTTATTGGTAAACACCGATGAAACACTACTACCCAGTTTCACACGAAGTACCCTACCACTGAGGTATGAGTTCAGCCATTCAACCATCTGTTGAGAGGCACCAAGTCGAGACAGTTTTCGTAATAGTATTGCATGGTCAATTCGATCGAAAGCTGCTTTCAAGTCAGTGTAGATAACATCAACCTGCTTCTTGTCCTCCAAATGCGAGATACACATCGATGTAAACTCCAGCAAATTAGTGCAAACAGATCTACCAGGCATGAAACCGTGCTGCACCGTTGAAATATAGTTCTTAGTGCGGGACAGTATTACACCACTCACAATTATCTCAAACAGTTTAGAAGCTGCAGAAAGGCTAGTGATTCCTCGATAATTCCTTACGTTGAGACGGTCGCCGGTTTTAAATACTGGAAACATAAACGATTCCTTCCAAACTTCGGGAAATCTTCCTTGTGCGAATGACTTATTGAATATGAAGCATAAAGGATTGGCCAACACCGCTATGCAACGGCTCAAAACTACAGCTGGAATCCCATCAGGTCCCGCAGATCGGGCAATCAGCTAGTAAAGTTTAAAATATGTGTTAGACTTAGGATAAAACCTAAGTCCAAAAGATTATTGAATACAGTCGATAACCACGTCAAATGTTTGAAATATGAATATTTACTCTGCGATGCTTGGTGCCTGAGATATGAAGGAGATATGATATTTTGAAGGAAATAAAATATTCAGG
This sequence comes from Sabethes cyaneus, assembly GCF_943734655.1. NCBI lineage: Eukaryota > Metazoa > Arthropoda > Insecta > Diptera > Culicidae > Sabethes > Sabethes cyaneus. The sequence goes on from NC_071354.1 coordinate 45,264,810, forward strand.
AAAATCAAGCTTTCCGGTCAGCACTTAAAGCAACGCAAAGCCTAGATGCTACATTCCGTTATCGAAACGTGATCTTCTATTTTTTGTATGGCAGACTTCGCAGCGAGTTGTTAAAGTACAGAACAATGGCGGCGCTAGTGCTACGATTCTTATTGTCTCTAACAGCCTAACAGCCAAATGGATGGATCGGCATCGACTCTCGTAACTCAGCAATCGGAACGGATCTCGTGTAATTTATTCGGATGCCAGACAATGGAACCGTATTCGAGAGTCAATCGAATGAGTGAGCAGTACAATGCCTTGCGACAATATACGTTGGCGAAGGCTTTAGCGATGCGGGAGACTAAACCTGAAGTTATGGATGTTTTGTCCACAATGTTGAAAATATGCCGCCTAAATGATAGCTGACTGGTCGTCACGATAGTTTCAGTACCATATGGAGCTTGTGGCTAAAAATCGCAGGTTGACGAATTTGTGCGAAAGGACTATCGGAGCATTTTTCAGGATTCAGGAGCATGAGTGCAAGTTGCACCAATTCATGAAGTATCAAGCTCTCGTTTAAGTTTGATTGCAACGACCGTGGGGCGAATCCCACGAGATCGTCGGCGTAGGATAAACGAGGGGACTCAAAAACGTATTTGACATGATTGAAGTACAGAGGGAAGATTAGCGGTCCCAAATGGCTGCCTCGTGAGATCCCAGAAGAGGCCAGAAGCGCATTCGATTGAAAACCTTCAACCGTCACAATCAGTTTACGACCTGTGATACCGAGTCTTTCCAATTTAGCAACTGCAGTAGCATGATTGATTTTGTCGAATATTTTTGGTAGACTTAAAAGAAATTATTTGACGAATTGGTAAAATTGAGGGCAACAATTAAAAATAAATCAAAATCTATATATATAAAAGTGAGCGTGAGTATGTTTGTTTGTATGTTCTACCATAACTCCAGAACGCCTTGACTGATCTCTACCAAACTTGGCACACATGTTCCTTGACATAAGAGATTCAGCACTGAGGAGTTTTAATTTTAATTTTATTTAACACCGCTTGAAGGCTTGAAGACATGAGTTTAATGCGTTGTTCTGGCCAAAGTGCGTCCGGTGGAAAGGTATTGCAAGTAACTGCGTATCACGAAACCGACGAGGAGATACGTTGATTGGCACCTGTTCTAATAATGCTGGACAGTCAATGTTTCCCTGCATTAGGTCAGAAACGAATATTCTTTGTTGATTGGTTCGCCTACCCGACAGTAGATCGTGTTTGATCAACTGACACCGAGCTTGATAATGAGGAAGATTGATCGTATCGTTCCAGGCCAAATTGCGCAGTGCAAAACGTAATTTTTTTTCTGTACTCGTTCGATTACAAGGGTTTGCGTAACCTGATGCGGGCACCAAACGACAGACGCGTACTCCAAGATGCTACGCACCAACGCGCAATACAACGTTTTGAGTGCGTAAATGTCGCTAAAGCTGGAAGCATGACGACGAATGAATCCAAGTGGGGTGAATGCCTTCGCGGTGATAATTCCGATGTGCTCGTTGAATCTGACTTTCGAGTCAATTGTGACGCCTAAGTCGCATATTGAATAAATGCGATCTACAATGTCTAACCCCAAGGAGTATTGATGGTGTAGTTGTAGAGCATTATTGCTTCGAATAAAGGTTACTACTTTGCATTTCTTGTAGTTGACGCGCATGCCATCGCTGTCGCACCAAATTAATAGTTTGTTTAAGTCCTCTTGCAGTGCCACGCAGTCCGAAACCGACAGTATTGTTCGAAAAATTTTCAAATCATCGGCGAACGAAAGTACAGGAGATGACATAGATGTACCCAGGTCGTTTACGAAAATGACGAACAGTAGTGGCCCAAGTACGCTTCCTTGGGGTACGCCGGAGGGAATGAGAAACGTTCGAGAGCGAGCAGAATTCACTACCACGTATGCCGTGCGGTCCGTCAGATATGACCTGAGCCATTCTGTAATCCAATCCGGTAGACCCATTTGCTTCTACTTGGCGATAACCAGATGTGTGGAACAGTATCAAAAGCTTTTGCAAAGGCGATGACATTGTTTCTGGATATTTGAAAAGTGGGGAGATTGAAGTCGTATGCTTGTATATGGGCAAAACAGTTGACATTCTGCACTGGCGCTATACACGGTTTCGAAGAACGATGCGAAGAGTTCAGCAGCGTCCCTGCTTGTGCAAGCGTCGGTGCCATCGTAGTGTACGAGATTAGGAATGCAGTCGCTCTTTTTCAGCTTCCTGATATAATCCCAGAAACGTGCAGGGTTTTGTTTGACTCTGGACTGGATGCTTGAGATGTAGTTGTCGTAAGTTGTTTTTAATGTTTCTTGATAAGTCGATTCAGTCTGGCGAAGGGATGATCGATCCGTTTCTGACTTGGAGAAAAAGAATCGAGAGTTAACAAAAACGAGGAAAGCAGGTTCCCTGATAGGGGGTATGGTCCCTAATAGGGTGGGCGGGCATCACTCCGACACGCCTTGACCGTTCTTTATCAAACTTGGCACACATGTTCCTTGACATCAGGGAATTAGCACGGGGGTTGACATAGGAGGGAGGGGAACTAATACAGGGGGGACCATAACCCCGAAATAAAAGTGGGAAGGGGTTCGTAACAGGGGGGAGGCCATAACTCCGAGATGGCCGGACGGTTATTCATCAAACTTGGCACAATTGTTCCTTGACGTAAGCACTGGGGCGTTAACAAAAATGAGGGAGGGAGGTTCCCTGATAGGGGGGAGGATCCCTAATAGGGGGGGAGGCAGAACTCCGAAACGCCTTGACCGTTCTTTATCAAACTTGGCACACATGTCCCTTAACATGAGGGATTCAGCACCGGGGGTTGACAAAGTGGGATGGGACTAATAGAGGGTGGGGGGAGACGATAACTCCGAAACACCTTGACTGTTCTTTATCAACTTCTCATACATGTTCCTTGATATAAGGGAATCAGAACTGAAGGGGTTGATAAAAGAAGGGGTAACAGGGGAAGACTCCGAAATGTTTGGACGGTTCTTCCTTAAGTCACGGTGGGACAAAAGAGGGAGCTGATGACCAGAGGTTGCTGACAGGAAGGGGGTATTAACGCCCACATGACTGTAACAATTTATCCGTACAACAGAAAAAATCAAAACACGAAACACTAAACGGCAATGCTCGCAGCTGTAAAGTACAATGACAAAACATAAATAACAAATAACAAGTAACAATAACAACAAATAACAAATAGAATAAATATATTTGTTTCTCTTTCTTTATAGGGTTTTATAGGGATTTCCGTAAAGAAAACAAATGTGTAAGTGGCCAGGTAGACAAAAGAGGGGGAGCTGACAAATGGGGAGGAACGTCCAAAAGAGTAACAAGCGTTATATTTTTGCATTATAGTGAGTTTCATTGAAAATTATCCACTGCGCAACTCATAAATGAAATGCTCTTTCTTAGTTGCCGGGTCGATTTTGATATTACTGGAAGAAAATACACAGAAATCATAAAGTTTTAGTTAGTTTTAAAGACCCAGTTAACTGAAAAACATGCCTGTTTACAGCATTCTGGCAACAGTTCTAGCGCGGTGTTTCCTTTAGACCGCGTTTAACTTTGGGTAAAGCACCCAATATAAGCATTTCGGTTACAATAATTGATGTACAAGTGGCTGTGAGACGAAGTCGCCCCGAGTGAGATCGGGTACACAACTAGTTAAAAATAAATTAGAAATCAGAAAAATTGCACTTTCGCCAACGAATAATCATATGGATTCGAATCCGGTTATAATTGACTCCGATTATAGCTTGGTTCCAAAGATATAAATTTTGAGTGCCACAGAGAACACAGAGATAAAAAATAATACCAAAATGGCACAAAAAATATCACAAAATGAATGCAGAGATGACAAACATATTGTAAAAATATCACAAAAATGACACGAAAGTGTATTACTCGTCCTTTCCCAACAAACACCGAAGCTGAATTAAAATGCTACTGATTTGGTTACAGCTGATTTAACTCTGAATACACGTGGTAGACGCTGAATAAATTTAAGCAAAGATCTCTGTATTCTATAAGTGATTGAGCAGCCAACGAATGCGTTGTAAATCAGCTGATTCACATAATAGTGTCACAAGCAAATCGAGCGCATCTTCAACCTCACCACAACCCGTCAATATTCTCAATAATTGTGCTATACTAGCTGAATAAGCGATTTGTCATCTTAATAAACAGCCCTCCCACGAAACATTTATGCGCTGATTAAATATTTTAAATATTTTAAAATTTATGTAAACAATTCTACAATACTTATTCAGCTGAAATTTGAGAACTTATACAACCGATTTCGCTTGAGGTATAAAAAACACTTGTTAAGCAATTATATTGCCCTTTATATAACCTCGGAGCGCCTTGTTTCCAGCTTTGCGTAAATTGGTTATTTAAAAACGCGCAAAACCTCTATTAAGTTCCATGGCAGCTTCGAAAGCAGCTATTAGCAAGTCCGATGCTTGATAAAATCACCAAATTTACATGTTGAAGAGCTGAAAAAAAGGTTTTTATTTCTAAAACTAAACCATAGGTAGAATAAATTCAGCTATAAAAGCGTTTGATCAGCCTGAAATTGTTACTTGGGTAGCGGCTTTTAAAGCTGCAATGGAGCTTAATAGAGGCTTTTGCGTGTTTTTAAATAACCAATTTGCGCAATGCTATCAATTCTATTTTTAGAACGAGAAATAGTTTTGCAATGCTCTTTCAGTCGCTTAATCAACGTCTCATCAACCTTTATGCAGCCAAAAAATAATCTATTTTTGAATTTCAAAAATGGAACGCATCATATTTATTTTGCTTTGGCGTCATAAGCTATATTTTAAATTTCGAATAACTTGAATTCGTATATGCAAGTTAATTAAAAATGCATGTCGTCATCTTTCGGGAACAGCAGGAGTAATTGCTGTTTACGAATTGGTTTAAGGCGATCCAAGCTGCATAAAGTAAGCACTGAAATGGTGTTTGACCAGGCGATTTTTAGGCTACTTTAAGTTTTTCCAAACCAGCTTTCCTCCAAAGCTGATAAACAAGCTTAATAGCGCATTTTTCTGCTAAACAGCCATAAACATAGAACCGTTTTACGGTTGCTTGAAGGTGTTAAGGTGGCTTTATAAACCAGTAGGTGCTTTCATTAGGCTCACAGCTTTCAAACTACTTTAAAGCTGCTTAAGGGTGTTTAAGTGGCTTAACAAACTAATACTAAGCTTTCATTCGGTTCACAGCACACATACTGTCAGATCATAGAGTTTAGCAATTCGACTGGCAGCAAAAATATATGCCAGTTATCGACTGCTTCAAGTGTAAAGATATTTCACTGTCTGTTCTGCAGATGCAGATAGGGCGGCTCATACGATGAGTGCTTATGGATCAGAAGAATGGCGGTTCAATTCTCGAAAGATGACGACATGCAATTTTAATTAGCTTGTACATACGAATTCAAGTTATTCAAAATTTAAAGCGTAGCATACGACGCCAAAGCAAAATAAATATGACGCGTTCTATTCTTTTTTAAATTTAAAAATATATTATTTTTTGGCTGCATAAAGGTTGATAAGACGTTGATTAAGAGACTGAAAAAATATTGCAAAACTATTTCTCGTTCTAAAAATAGAATTGACAGAATTGCGCAAATTGATTATTTAAAAATACGCAAAAGCCACTATTAAGCTCCATTGCAGCTTTGAAAGCAGCTACCCAAGTAACAATTCCAGGCTGATCAAACGTTTTTTAGCTGAATTTATTTAACTTGTGGCTGAACTATGGTTTAGTATTAGAAATAAAAACCTTTTTTCAACTCTTAAACATCTAAGTCAAGCTTCGTGCTTGCTAATGGCTGCTTTGAAGCTGTAGTGTAGCTCAATAGAGGCTTTTGCGCGTTTTTAAATAACCAATTTGCGCAAAGCTGAAAACAAGGCGCACAGAGGCGATATAACTGCTTAACAAGTGTTTTTCCGACTCGAATAAAATAGGTTGTATAAGTTCTCCAATTTTGGCTGAATAAGTATTGTGCAGTTGTTTATATAAATTTTATTCGTTGGATATTCAGCTATGGCTGACTAATTTTGGCTGCTAAAATGTTTATTCAGCGCAAAACGTTTCTTGGGTTAATAACAATTTGGCTTTGCATTAGTTATTACTCCGTTGATTCGATGATGTTGACTTTTTTTTTGTCAATTTGCACTTGATCTTGACCAAATTATGGTTCATTTTAGGCTAAGAAAAATGCGTTTTCAATAACGTGATAAATTGTACCTAAGTTTGACTCAATTTCGTTTCCAGCTGTTAGCGTTTAAATAAGTCGATTTCATATTGAAATGTTAAAACTAAGTGAATAAAAAATAACAAAGCATGAAATAAGGGCATCAATTATCAAAACGGGTCTACAGCAGCGTATTGCAAAAGTTTGATTCCCCACCTTCTAACCAAGGTCTGGGCACGCTAGTGCGCGCCATCCATTATCGTGGCTTCTCAGGAAGTACTAACACCTAGTTACTCTTTTTCGGCGTTTGATAGGTAAGTACCTATAAATAGAAAATGGCAACAAAATGATAAACAGATGGTGAAACCTAGTGACTAGTATGACGACACCCGGCGAAGAGTTTCGAATCGCGCGACCAACCGGCAAGAGCGAATAGACACACCTATCAACGCATATACCTAACGTATAAAAGCTAGCTACGTAGCTTGGCTGGTTAGTAGTGCAAGGTGCAAGTTAATTACCGATACAGACTACATACAATTGATTTTCATTTGTGATGTTACATTGCGCAGGAGGTAAGCTGCGTCTAACGAAGCCGCCGCCGGTCGCGCCGCGAAGGATCCATTGGCGGCACCACCACCGCCGCGGTAGCTTATTGTTGGAGAGCTAACTCAAAATAATGACTCGCCGCGCTCGTCTTGGGCTGTGCAACGTAATCAAAGTGGCTTTGACGGAATGTGTAAATAATTCAACTTGGCCAGTAATGCAATCCTGGTAGTGTACCACCGCACCGCACCGCACCGGTCAGTCGTGTGGGCGACTCCGGGCGGGCGGTGGTGAAATAGGTTCAGCTAGAATGCATCGCGTCTTACCTACATGTGTGCTGCGGAAAGCTTTTGCAGCCGCAAATTATAAGCCATTAGTCAAAGAGTTAAAAGGAAGGGACTGGTCTTAAATGAGATTAGAAAACAGAGTTGTGTAAGAAATGTACAAAACGCAATTTGGTTGAATTAAATTATGATTGTCGGTTAAGATTAGATTCGTGTTCTATTAACAATCGTGGACGGATCATAAAAACAACGCCAAAATACAATATCATGCCGAGGGTCTATTACGGTTTCAATCAACAATGTTAACTACATCGGTTATTGGCACATTTGCATGTTTTGGTAGTCAGAATCGATCGAAAAGTAATTTTTCTCTTTGCTTTCCTGGCCCGTGACGACAGTTTTATACACCCTATAGATTTCATTTACTTTGATTTCAGAAATGAGTGATAGTAACTGTTCTTAACCACTTCAACATTTTTATTTTATTGTCAACTCTTGCTCAGCTTTTTGTATTGCTTCTGGCCAATGTCTTTCGCCAACGATAAAAATTATAACATTCATTCGCTACTGACAGGCGTAAAATATTGTACGAGAGCAGGTCGCAAACATTTCTAAATTTAGATTCGGTTCAACAACTCTTTGAGTGATGTCCTATTCGTGAATGCCGCCCTGCTGAAATCATAAATAATTAGTCGCGAATTCTACGTAACGCACCTCACCTAACAAAAGGAGAATTGATCATGTTCCTGTTGATTCGCACTGACAGCCCGACAACGTGCATCCATCTCTTTAGCCGATTTGCCAATTAGCAAAATGTCAACTCGATGCTTCTTATCATGGTTGGTTGGTGTCGAAAAAATAACTCAGATTTGCCCTACGTGTACTCATATGCTTTTTAGTGTTATGTAAGCTGTTGGATTTGTAATTACAATTAGACTTTTATATTATACAGCCGTTATCTGCCTTAATTGTTAACTATATTGTGCTTGACTTCAATTAATATTTACTACATCAGCACTAATCGATATTTTACGCTTCACATCAAGTGAAATTTTACAATTTGTTGATTCCGGTGTACAATAAAATTTCCTCACGGAACTAGCGGATCAAAGGAAAATTGTTTTTCATTTAAAATAATTTATGTTTCAAGCAAAAGGAAACATCTGGATTTTAATTAAAGAAGTTAAGTGTAAAAGCACTTATCCTAAGTTGCCGTGTAATTAAAACTCAACTTATCCCGTCTGGTTTTTGACATCCGCAAGCGTCTTCGAATAGAATAAAAATACAGAAGTACCGCCACAAATAACGGTACGGGTTGAAAGGCTAAATATAGGGCTATTAGAAAGTCGAAATATCGATTGGATTTGGCTGCCGGCACCATATGCTAGACGTAGCCGGTTGTGTGGGGCTTCCGTCCAATAGGTGATGCAATCCACAACCTTTCGTTTACATGCTGTTACATATTGGTACATAAATAGTTAGCCTTTGTGCTGGACCATCTCTGACTCTTTCACACCGAGCAAAGTTCAATGCTCAATCAGTGGAATCGTCTGATAATAATCGTAGTTGATTCAAACATACATTTCTTCGGGGCAGTTGTACCTTAAACATGACAATTGTTTTCAATTACTTTCGAATTTTTTATTACAGATAAGAGCATAATTTCGGAATCACCTCATGCAATAGCACACAAGGTCAAGGCCGTTGACGTCATATTGCTGACCATCATTAGATTGCAGCACTCATCTGCTGGTCAGAACGCGGACGTTGTTTACGACCAATCTGACTGGTTACATAATGTAACTTTTGTCCTGTTTTGGTCTCGGTGGCACGTACTGCCAGTGCTTATGGTAGAATTTATTATTATTGTGGCATTCCGGTATCGGAGGCAAAATCACTTATTTATAATGCCAAAGTGACCTGAGTGACGATCGGCCAAATTGCAAGATAATCAAAATTTGTTATGTGTCAAATTATTAAATATATTACCTGACAGCACAGTAATCAACGGTAGCATTTCTGTAATTTTTGTCTGACAAAGTCTTCACAATAAAGCAGATGTGTCATAAATATCAAACAATCCTTCAATTGTCAGAAACCAATACGTCACGGCTCCAAGCAACGTCATCAAGTTTGTGATGTATCACACCACCGGGAATCGACATCTTGCGCACGTAACCAACCACCACGACTGTTGACCTACATCCTTATCTGCAACAGAAATCCCTGCATTACGACGAAGAATAACTTGTCCCACTGCCATTTCAGGTCAAGCGTCGTTGCAGGTGTGAAGAGAATCTTTTGTTCGATATTGTTTCGTGAAAAGTTTACGAAAACGGAGTATTTCCCAACACTGGCGTGCCCAGGCTGAGACCCGCACTGAGTCACGTGTCCCATCTTCTAGTTTGTTGATTTATAAAACTAAAATAATAAAATCAAATCTGACAAAAATTTGATGATTTTTTGTTATTCCTGAGTTATAGCTAAAAAACTCAACTTTTTTGAATAGTTACCTAAATCTACGAATGCTTGCTCTTATGAACCAAACAACGTTGAGCTAAACATTTTCTTATAAAAATGTGGGGTACGGGAGGGTATTTTCAGCCCATTAAGCGGTACCTGACCAATATTCAGGAATTACGTTGAAACTATATTCATTCGAGACAAGATTTTTATACCATTTGATAGAATAATATTTGTTGTAGGAAGTATTGAGAAGAGATTTATTTACGTATAGCAGTTTATTAACACGTCTTGTTTACTCAGCTAGAATTCTCAGACTGCGGGTAGAGAGATAAAATATACGGATTGTACTCTTGAAGGGAATAGTCATAACCTACGTATCTGGGGAGCGTTCCTGATCTACGACCTATAATATTACATATTGCAACAGTATTTACTGAATATCGGCGTGTATTTTGGTCTTAATGAAACGCTACTGAATTTGAGTTAAAGTCGTGGGAAATGATGAAGTCGCTGCGGCTAAATTGGGCCCATTTTCTATAGTGGTGTATGTGTTTTTTGAATCCGACTGGCCGAAATAGCCTGCATAGGGATTAGATACTTTTCAAAAACAAATCAAAAGAGAGACCGATGGCGATGGATAACGTGTCGGTATTGTCTAGATACCGGCTCATTGAAGATAGGGGAATTGTGTATAACGTGCCCCCCTGGCCAATGTGCCCCCCCTTCGTTTTTCGCTAAACAAGCGAAATCAAAATGCAAAACCACCCAGAAACCATAGTATTTGATGGAACTAGCCTACTATGCAAGTATGACAGTTGTCACATGCTGTAAAAACAAAACAAAAATAAATTTGTTTTTGGGCAGCTTCCGATGTAACTTTTGGCGTCATTTCCATAAGCTATTTTCTTGTCAAAATCTGTAAATAACCGGTTGTTGTGATTCGATTGCGTAAAGTGAACTTCAAAAAGACATCCCTGCCAAAAATAACGGTATGAAACGCTTGATTTGCTTTAGCATTTAATATTTTTTCAAATAAGTAAAAGCAGGCCAAAATGCCCCACTTGCGGTGGTGCAATTTGCCCCCATGCAAATGTGGCTATAAACATAGGTAAACAGATCTAAGTTGAAGCCAATTGCCATTATTTAATTCAATTAGTATTGTAGAGCAACCGTGGTGGGAATAATTTGTTACCAACGTCCAAATTCTAGGTAATTCAACTACCCGGTACAAAACGCCACAGCTGCAGTATAATGTGCCCCGTGCAGAAAAGAAAAAGTGCACCAGAAGGCCGAAACTAGGTTTATTTTACATAAAATAACGATATTTTGCAAAACAAAGGAAATAGTTTTACTTTCTACAAAATAGAGTTGGTCTGTCACTGGTAGAAATACTCAAATTACCGTATTGGGCATATTATACCGCAGGTGGGGCATTTTACCCCGCGCAGACGAGAAACACAACATTTAGGTGCTTTTATTAAATAATTCCAAGCATGTTTATTCCACAATACTAAATGAAATAAACAATTGCAATTGGTTGTCAGCTTAAACACCAACATATACACGCAGTTGTAACGTTAATTTGGGGAAGTATAACGGAGATATAACCATTTACTCTTAGGCGGGGCACATTATACACATTTCCCCTAACTAGTTTTGCAGTGACAACAGCTTGCTGCTAGCGTTAGTGTATCATTGAATCGTACATATACATTAGCACCAGAAGCAAGTGGTTGTCACTCAAAAACTAGCTATGTCGACACGATAGAAGAGTTTCAGGGGTAACTGCATCATAGTAGTGTAAATAAAGCACCATATGCTGAAATTAAAAGCAAAATGCTGCAGATTGCTAATGAATGAAAATTGATTTATATTTTCATATCAGAGGGGAATTTTAGTGTTCTTCCGTGATGAAAAGAAGTAGAATTGTTCTGTGACATACTCACAGGTGTTTAGTTGCCAGAATAAGTAAACGTTATCATAACTGTGTGTTTTCCAAACCATCATCAAGAGCGGATACGCGTAAGCGATTGCTGCTGGTTTTTTCATCCTGATTACATGCTAGTGGAAAAACAGTGGTTTTGATGTTCATTGAATAAAATTTAGCAAATTACTTACATTTTTTTATAACACATTAAAGCTTATGAGTGCTACATTCGTTTCAGTATTATAATATAGCGGCAAAGTTTTTATTTGGGAAAGCGCGGCAAAAAAGGTAATGTATGCCGAATTTAGTAGCGTGCTGGAAATACCCTCCCGTACTCTAAGTAAATATTCTTAGGAATCCCCACAGATGGCTACCGATGGATCTAGAGGTAGTTGGTCTCCTGCTGTTCACCAGGAAAAGAAGCAAGAAAGGAACAATGAGACAGCAAAAGAATAAACAGATAAGAACACAAAGGAAATCGTAATAAAAACGGAGCCAACGGGTTAGAATAAAGAAAACAGAAAACCCCAAGGGAAAAAAGTATAAGAACTGGCATGAAAAAAATACGGAAGATAAAATGTTATAAAACGGGAGGGAAAACGGGACATAAAAAAAAAGTGGAAAAATAGAAAACGGGAGATAAAATGAGTGAAAATGTAGAGACTGGACAGAAAAAATGACGAACGAAGAAAAGGAGAAAAATGACAGGAACAACAATAAAGAAAAAACAAAAAGAAAAACGAAGATAAACTGGTCAGTAGACCTTAGCTTAGGTAGACTGCCGTAGACGGAGAAAGAATGGGATAAAAAGGAGGAAAAGAAAAGTAGAAAATTAGCTAGCAAAACAAGAGGAAAACGGGACAGAAAAAGAAAAAAGAAGAAACCGTAAGACAAAAGTAACAAAACGAAAAAGAAAAACAAAACGTGATATAAAAGGTGGAAAAACAGGACATAATAACAGGAAGAATGAAAACGAAAAGTGGGATAATAAACGGTGAGTTATAAAACGTAAAAAGACGCAAACCGGAGCCAAAAAACGAAAAAAATCGAAGCATGAGAATAAATGGGACAGGAAAAGAGTACAACGGAGACAAACGAAAGAAATAAGACGAAAAGCGGAGGACCCAGGAATAAATAAAAAGTGTTTTCTCTTGCGGGCAGAAAATAGGCAACACGAGAGGAAAAAGAAAAAAAAAAAGAATACGAGACAGAAACCAATAGAAACTGAACTTGGGAAAATGGAACAGAAAAAGAAGAAAAAAAATATAGGAAAAATAGACTAAAGAATAAGGGGAAAAGTAAGAGAAACGAAGAGAAATGAAAAACGGGAGATAGAAAAGGCCAACCGCAGAGAAAAAATAAAAAAGGGAGCTAAAACATAATAAACGTGACAGAAAAGACGAAAACATGGAGCATCAGAAGTAGAAAAAACGGAGCAGATGATGGCGAAAAACGAGAGAAAAAGAAAAAACGAGAGGAAAGTGTAAACAAAATTCAAGAAACGGTACAGAAAAGGAGAAACAGCAGAACAAAAAGCGGAAACACGGAACTAGTAAATAGAAAAAACAGAACAGAAAACAGGTAAAACGTGTGACGATATTTTCCGTTTAATTTCAAGTAAAACTTCGTTACGGCCATTACTCGCCGTATTAAGAAATCGAAACACCCGATTTTCCGAGCCTCATTGACCTCGCTGGATTCTATTTAATCATTTTTTTTACTTTTTTGACCCTGTTCCATTCAGCGGAATGGGTCGGCACTTGTATGCCATATCTCGTGTCAATGTCTGGTGAAATTCCAAGTTCATATTAGCTCAACCCAAGTTTAATTTAATTCCAATTTCAAGTCCTATTTCAAAGGCAATTCCAAATCTAATCTCAAGTCCAACTCATTTTCGAGCTTAATTTCAAATTCAACTTTAATTTTAAATCCGATTCTTACTCAAATTCAATTACAATTAGCCGATTTGTCGTTAGATGCGTCTCGCGTATCTGTGGGAATAAAATAGAACCCACGATGAGAACAGTGGTCCTCAGCCTTTTATCCATCAACTCCTATCCCTACCATCTCGTGGTATTAGTTGGAATAAATGCAATCTTATGGAGATCGAGTAACCAACTCCGATGACAAATAATGTCGTATGTTAATAGGGAAGGAGGCATTCATTCGAATGCTGAGTGTCAGCACAAGAACCATTCCTATCCCAAGCAACAATGTAGTTTTATTGTACTCTTATGGTGGTCTTCAAGACGAATTTTAGTCTTAAATGCCATCATAAGAGTGTAATAAAACCCAAATTGTTACTTGGGATAAGTCTTGAGCGTCTGTTCCCATGTCAGCAAAAGAATTTTTTCCTTCGAATTCTACTATTATTATGTAGAAATAATACAGTGTGCGTGATGAATTTTTGCAGTAAAGACCCATTCCAGCGTTACGGGACACTACCCCTACTATGCAGATCGGTTTCTGTTTTATCAAATCCCTAGCATTCTAGTGGAAAATAAAGTACTCCTTAAACAATTATTTTACAAGGTGTTTGTCAAGAAATTGGTGAAACAGGAGGCGATTTGCACGATAACAATGAGTACTAATTGTTTCCCGTAACGCTGGCATGTGTCTAAATTTCAAAGAGCAATTTTTCAGGCTTGCGAAACAATATACAAATATATCTGGCAGCACTGGATAGCTTATACCGTTGGGTGTGTTGAGTACAAACAGTGTTGAGTAAACTGAAAGATGTCGAAACAAGGAAATATTCAAGCAGCCGTTGTCATTTTATTGTGCGCCGGAGCAAGCGTAAAGGAGTTAGTTCGGTCGGTAAAAGTGTCGGAAAGAACAGTGTACCAGGGCACGGGAGGGTATTTTCGGCTCATTAAGCGATTGCATCTATTTTTTCGGCTTATGGTCTACTTCTAGTGGAAGAACAGGTGGTTTTGACGTTCTTTGAATAAAAAATAGTAGATTACTTAGTCTTGAGAAAATAGTTATAAGATATTAAAATTGTATGTCGGCAAAGTATTTTTATTGGCGAAAGAAGAGGCAAATAGGCTGAATTTAGAAACCTGCAGAAAATACCCTCCGGTACCCTATATAAAGAAGGCTTAGGAAACTGATAAGCTATGCTAAACTCCTACCCGGCAGGTATACAAGTGCCGATCCATTACCGCTTAACGGAACAGGGTCAAGTAAGTGGAAAAAATGATTAAAAAGAACCCAGCAAGGTCAGTGAGGTCCATGGCTCTGAAAATCGGGTGTTCGGACTTCTCAATCCGGCGAGTAGTGGCCAAAAACCTTGGTTATAAGCCGAATGCGCTACGGAGAGGTCAATTTATGAATGCTGCGACCAAATCACGGCGATTGGAGAAAGCTAAAAAACTTCAAGTTGGTTGAAGCATCCTCATCATTTCTCTGATAAAAAAATCTTTAATCAGGATCAAAAGAAGAATCGAAAGAATGACATGTAGCTTGCACCAGATCGTAGTCAGGTTCCTATCGTCCTGTCAACAAACTTTCCGACTCATGTGATGGTTCTAGGCGTAGTCTCCAGCGAGGGGGATGTAATGCCTCCGTATGTCTTAGAACAAGGACTAAAGGTAACAGCCGATGTATACTTGAAGGTTCTGTTGTCTCATGGATGGAGGAGGTTGTTGCCCAAGCAACACAGCTTGTTATAGAACAGTATAATATTACATATATCAGAACTTCTCTACTACCTGAAAAGCGCAAAAAATTGAAGTCTAATGAAACAAGAATTGAAAGAAGTATGCATCAGGTTATTTCATACCAATTTAAAACGTTATTATAGCATTAGCTACAACTTGTTCTTCCAGTAGTTTAAATTTAGTAATTGAGACATAATAAAAACTTCGTGTTGGCATGTTGACAAAGCAAACATTATACATTTGATATGAGCTGTCAAATAAATTCATGTTATTCCAAAACATCTCAAAACCTTAATAATAACGACATATGTTTTCAAAGTACGTTTATAGTACTCTTAAGAGACTACTTCCCACGAATATTATTTTCTAACTTGTTTTGTGTGTTACTTGGGTGCTGGTCGTCATTTCATCTCCCTACAACTCTCCCCCAACGAGCACCTGCACGTAATGCCAACAAAACACAAATTGCTTGCTGAAAATGTTCCGGAGTTTTGGGAGAAGGACATTTGGCCCCCTAGCAGTCCCGATATCAATTCTTTGGATTATTTTGTGCGGGGCGTCGTCGAACGGGATACCAATAGGACGCATCACACCACGCATTGGAGGTGGCGACGTCTGTAGATCGAAACATGGTAAAACGTGCATGCGGCAGTTTCCGGAAGCGTCTATCAACAATCATTGAAAAAAGGCGACTTTTTTGAATGAAATAATTTACAATTCCCATATGTTACGAAAGAAAATAAATCATAAAACATTCCTCGCATATATGACTAACTAGTGTTCATTTTCTAAAAAATGTCATTTACTACAAAAATTCGTCACGCACCCTGTAGAATTAAATGGATTTTTTTTCACTCATATTTAAAGTTTGTTAATCAACTAGGTTAATCAAACATAGATTTTCATTGGTAAAACAATCGTTTAGTTTAGGCAAACAAAGTCAACAAAGGTTTGAAAAGCATTATAGAGAGGCATATCAATTTAAAATAATTACTGCTAGGTAACAACTCGAGTTTAATTATACGCTCATAAGAGTTTTTATGATGAAAGTAGTCATAAATGTGCAATAATATCTTGGTGATTACTCCAGTTAGCTGGTGATACGCGGATTTAAACAAGATTGAACAAACACCAAAGACGGAAAGTGTGACTTACATTTGAAAGTATTTAAACATTATGAAAATTGTTATGCACGATCGTAAAGTGAAGTTTCAAGAAATAGGTAGGTGATAAATTAAATAAATTCATAGACACAGTTGCCGAAGTAACTAGTCTTGAAATAACGATTTAGATCTGTGAAGCTTCCAGCGGTTGGCTGGAACTTTACTAGTTCAATAAATAACACAGAGCTATACTGCCGTTACTCGCATAACAATCCCATTTATATAGGAAACTCAATAGCAAATGGGACTGTTATGTGAGTAGCGGCAGTATATGTTAGTTTACAAACAAGATTCGCGCTACTGGTTGAAAAAGTTAATACAAATTTACCCAACAGAATGTTAATCTGGCGCACTTTTCAAGCGGAGACATTCAATTGGTCTAAATTTAATCGTAAATCGTTCTCCATCCACCTCCACTTCGGCATCAACACCAATTGGACTCCCGCGTTCCCTGTCAGCAACCCGCTACTTTATTTTGGCGGTGGTAATGATAAGTCCTAATACCGCTGCTTCCCGTTTAAAAGGCCTAAAGGCCTCTTCCACTGCTCTACGGTTGTTTTCTGATGATATAAACGTCATCCACAAAACCAAAAAGGGTGAGATAAGAGATTTCGAGATGATAGTAGCGTTCCTTTCCACATTTGCACCTTCTAAGGTAACGTTGAATAGCAGGTTAGAGGGTGTATCCATTTGCTTCAATCCATTCAACGCAACTAGAGCGACTGACTGACGGAGTAACTGACGGAGGGTAAACGTCTGATCCGTCGTGGTCACGACAACCAGCTTGGTCCTCACCGACGAAAGACTCCGCTAAAGGTCTAAGTCTACAAAACAGGATACGGGAGAGGGGAGAGCACCTTACAGGCCGAATTGAATTGTTGTGCCTCGATAATTTTTGCACTCGCGTCGAAGTCCTTTTTAAAAAATAGGCCATCCAACCTCTCTTCCGGAATTTGTTCTTCCGCCCAGGTAATCCTGGTAATGATCCAGTGGATAGCTTCGTACAGCCGCTGGCTCTCCGCTTTTAAAAGTTCATCCGGTACACTGTTCTTCCCAGCAGCCTTACTGTTTTATTAGCGACACTTTACACCTGATAGAATGATGAGTGTTGTAATGGTATCTGAAAACTGCACGAATTCACGCATCACGCATAGCAAACTAAATTATCGCGTGCGACCGACACGGTTTGACTCGTATGTATGGCAGAAAAACCACAGCAACAATAAAGTTTTTCATAAATTGAGTGCTAGCATCCTCTTCTGCTTGCATAATCCTGCAAACCTCAAGCTTACTTAGGTTTACTCGCAGGTGACAGCTCTTGACCCTGTAGTGTGAAAAGAATGCATTTTTAACCGGTTCAGCATGGTCTCCACATCTTCCAGTGTGACACGGGGCTGTTACACAACTTGACTGATGCTTGTTTTGGGATCATTTCCCATAATCGGCCAAATTTCAACTCGTTGAAAATAACGTTCCTTCGCGGCAACGACCGTGCGATGCAGTAAAAATTCCTGAATTATTTGGGGATTTACACACTTGCATTGGGTGGTCGACGGTCGAAAAGTCCACAACCATACTCCTGCTGGACTGTCGTTGCTCAACAATTAATTAGTGACGCCATAGCAAATGTGGATGCCCGCGAGTTCTTTCGGAGAATACATTTTGACGCTACAATCGTTTTCAGAAATGTCCTGGAGAGACCCGGGCAATCTGTTTCGTTATTGTTTTCCATCAGACCGTGTCCATCGCACACGGTGATCTAGTGTGCTATGCGTGATGTATGAATTTGTGCAGTTTTTAGATACTAATTCTACACCCAAAACGTTTAAAATTAAATAGTAACGAAACTAGAAGCGATAGCCGTTTCACGTCAAAGAACAAATTGTAGAACGGTAGCAGAGCTTTAAATTGGCAGACAAAAGCAATCAACTTTATCACGCTTTTTTAGGAGAAATTTGATGAAAATGCCTTAAGAAACTCTTATGCCAAAGCTCTTTGCTTCCGAAAAGTTACTAAATTTCTTGAAGGAAGGAAGTTTAAGGACAATTTTCAGTGGAAAGTTTTATCAACTTTCCAAGGAAAGCAACAGAAACTAGAGTTAATTTAAGGAAAACAAAACCGAAAATTAATTTTTTTTAATAATTGCAATGATTGGGATTGGACCATATGCCTAGGATTTTTTTCGTCAAATGTGATCCTCTTTCACCCCCTGAAATATTTGCACCGAGTTACCTAACACCCTGTATAGTATAATTGATCCAATATTTGCATACTTAGTATGGGTAGAACTGCTATCCAAACATGATTTTTATCCAATATCATGAGATTTGAAAGTAGATCTACTGTATTGCAACAATTCCCTCTACGCCCTTTAGGTTCTTTATATGGAACAATAGCAATTAATTTTTTGAGATCCAAACTCCGCATTTAATTAACGAAAACAATAAATTCACCCCACGCTGCAGTTAAGTATTTATTGTAAAGCGTTACTAGCTAAGTTATTGTCAGATAATCTCTCATAAATAAATTAAACGTCCGAATTCCCACCGCTCTCGATGGTTGACGATCACATCACAATACATATTAACGTTCCGTGTGTTTTGCTACCAGCACCTAGTGACGCAAATGACTTGGTTGCGTAAAAGATATGCTATAGCTAAGTAATCTAAGAGCGTCAGAATATGGCCTCAATTCAACAGAGCCTATACCTGTTAGCCAAATCTCGCGTCCGTAAATTTTGATTTTACAGCTTGCGACGCGACGGTAATTATCGCAACGATGATAATAGTAAAGATATACTCGTACGAAAGCCATATGTTCCCAGTTTTATCAGTAGTAATTTAGCTAAATGTAGCAGTTTTTTCGGGTACTTTGTCAGGTATGTCATTCGCCCGGGTTTGTGTGTGCAACCGCAGTTGAATTATGACTAAATATGCGCATTTTTTGCCGACTGCTCCCATCCCGTAGTTCACATTTGCAGGCGGTGCCTTGACCCGGAACCTACCACTACTACTAGCCGAGTCACCCCGAGCTAGATTCCGTTCAACTGATAATATCAATAAATGTAATTATTTGAATGCAGGTGTTTACCAGCAGAACACGAAGCGAGATATTTATATTATGATTGGCTTGTGCTGTTGATTAATCACGCGGAATCAAACAATGATCACGTCATCGTCATCATGACTTGGAACGATCGTACTGATTAGGTACATGTTAGAATACACAACGAACAACAGGTTTGACCGTTGTTGTTGTTCTCGCTAAGTCGATGATGTCACGAGAACATCATTCCAGCATAATTTGAAACATTCGAAAACAAATATTTTTATCTAACTGACAAAGCAAGGTTGGTATAATACAACTAATACTTACTTCACATTCCAGTTGTTGTCGCAGCGACTCATCTCGCCTTGCCTTGGTCGCAATTTCGTTCGCGGCTGATGCAGCTGTCTGGTATTTTAAATGCGCGACCAAGCCAAGGGTGCAATGTATGTGTGTTGATTCCCGACGTGCTGCTACTGCAGACGCTCGGAAAGTTCTATATTTAGCGGTCTTCCACGCGACCGCCTCCACGGATCTTGATGCACTATTTCCCACAACGCGTTGGACACCGTTCTATCTAACTAACTGGTCTGGTCAACCCTATTTGGAAGCAGAAAACCGTTTGATATTTTCACTGATTCGTCGTCGGTACAGCTTTTGGCGCACTTTAGTTCACAAAAGTGACCGCAAATTTTACCCAGCCGAACTGCAGACTGTAAATGATTTGGCGTTATTTTATTATCGGGACAAAAAAACCGTAATCCGCAAACGACTCTATCTTATCGCTATCTCGGTTTAGGTCACTTTTATTTCTTATCGGACATTATTGTATTCTCACACGAACGAACAATTTGCGGATTTAAGCGTAAACCACAGACCCACAACGCCACGACCTACTGCGAGCAATCGAACCAGCGATGTGCCACTTGCGTGACAGCGTCTTCTAGTGTTGTGTGACAACAAGACCACCTTGAAACGATCAAGTTCACTGACAACGACGATGGCGACGACGACGACGGTCGGTAGCGTCGTTGTAGGCCACGTCCTGTACACTTAACCGCAGAGCTTCAAAGAGCGAAACTGATCATCGTGCATCGTCGTCGTTGGACGAGATTGGTTTGGAGCATGTTGAATGGCTCCATTGTAGGGTTGCCAGCGAAGGGTTTGTTTTGATAATCGCCAGCAAGTAATTAAGAAAACACGGTACAGAAATCATTATTAAAAATAAACATTAACTATAGCTCCAATATGCACTAAAATTGCGTGCCGCTCAAGCCATAGCACTGATGATCTTGATATCCGTCGTTATCCATGGTAGTAACGAGCTGTTCAAAAGATCGTGTCTTAGATTGTTCGAGATATTGAAAGGTTATTGCCGGCTACATTCTTTTCCAGGCGAGTTTCGATTTCCGGTGCTTGTTTCAGGTGTATCCGATTTGTTGTAATGGGTGCAGGTCAATCAAATCAGTTGGGTCTACACCGTGAACATTCTGGACCACTTCCAAACAAGAAAGATAAAACCATAGTTAGTGTTCAACATCGGACCGGAAAGTCCGGTCCGAAGTCCGATCGGAACAAAATTTTCGAGTCCCATTTTTACCGGACCGGGTATTCCTTTAAAAGTCCGGAACACTTGACAGTAAGACTGACTACAGTGGAAACGTTGACTGGGACTTGCTTCAAATGATTAGAGCCAATTTATTTTAAGGGGACATAAACGACCTAAGCTTTTGAAAATTTGATTATTTTTTATTTCAGATTTTGATTATGCAGTCTTTTCTGCTTATTTTGATATTAATTTTGAAATGATCCGACCACGGGAAGTGGCCGAAAGACGATCATACACACAAGCATTCCAGTGCGGCGTGGAACAACCTCGACGGAATAAAACGTCGCTCCTGAAAAACCACGATTTTCAAACTTCATGTACCTACCTTTTTCTCAGAAACTACACAACGTATTGAAATAAACTTTTTTTTGTGGTTTTTGGTAGTAGCTTGATAAAGACTTTTCTTACTTTTGAGCTTTGTAAACGAAACACAACCAGAGAAAAAAGAAAAAGAAGACAAAATTTTACTTTTTCAGCCATCTTTTCTTCTTTTTCCGTTTTTCTCAAACTGTATTTCGTTTACAAAGCTCAAAAGTTATAAAAGTCTTCGTCAAGCTACTACCAACAAAACAAAAAAAAGTTTGTTCCAATATGTTGTGCAGTTTCTGAGAAAAAGGTACATAAAGTTTGAAAATCGTGGTTTTTCAGGAGCGGCGTTTTATTCCGCCGAGGTTGTTCCACGCCGCACTGGAATGCTTGTGTGTATTATCGTCTTTCGGCCACTTTCCGTGGTCGGATCATTTCAAAATTAGTATCAAAATAAGCGGAAAAGACAGAATCAGAATCAAAATCTGAAATAAAAAAATGGAAGGTAGGATCAGAGACACTACCGCCTTTTGACGTAGGACCACGCAGAGCTGTTATTTATTCTGTCACGTTCTGGGGAAAGTGGATACATTTTATACGCTCGTAGCTTAGCCATTTTCTAAAAGACCTTAGAGATCAATTAACCATTGGTTATATGAAAGTCTTGGCAATATGTTTTCTCTTTAGAAATACTTGCATCAATCGATCAAAAAAGTCAACGCATTAAGAAAAATACAGAAAATAATAGATATTTTGGGTTATCAACAGGGAATTCAGCTCCTTCAAAATTAATTTAGTAAAAAACGGTTGATTCAACTAATTCTCACTTGATGAAATATTTCTTTATAATAAAAGGGTTTGCTGAACTTGTTTTACAAAACACTATAATGGTATTGAAAATTTTACGGAACGGATCAAGTCTCAAAAAATATTTAACAAATTTAAAGAAACTCGAATTGAATAACTTGAAACTTGAAACTTGGCTTCTAAATTAAGCTTGGAACACAAACATAAATGAACATTTTTAATTGGTTTCGGTGATACCTTTAGAACTTGATAAATATATTTCATTGAAAAGTTAATTCGTTCTATGACTTCTTCAACCATTAATTGGTGGCTCTTAAAGAGACTTATAAAACTTTTGCAACATTTACTTAGAATTACCAAGTACAAAAGTAACAGCTACCACACACACGATTAGAGGTGACGAGCTTGTCTGTGTAGAGCACTTATTGTAGTGAGTCAGAGTAGAAGTCTTGACAGGAATTTGTTCGAAGATACTGATTTCGTTTGAAGAATTATCAGTGTAAGAGTGGACCTGCTTCAGAATCTTATATATGTACATTGTATCTTCTTACCATGTTTTTCCAGCTTGCGCGACTTTTGCCATCAATTTTTGGAACTAACCGGCAAAATTCACGTACATAAGTATACATTTGAACGTTTCGCAGAAACTAATTATGTGATCAAGTAGTCTCGTTTCAGTAGAACGGGGATTCAAAGTCCGTCCTTTTTTCAAATTCTATCTTTCCATCATGTACGTAACTAGAGGGCGTGGCTTATCGATACACTACTAGCAGGCCACGAAACTGTTACTGTTTTTGCAACACGTAGCAACGAAAACTGATAGTGTTTTCTGTTGCATTTTAGGTTGTCTGGAGGAACTCAACATAAAAGAAAAATCTGAGGAATTGAGATGTTTAATATCAATTACTCAATAAAATGGCAATAATTAGACTAAAAGGTTATATAAACGATGGATGTCACTCTCACATCTATCTGATAAATGCAATGGATGTATTGATTTCATACCCGAAAATGCTCAAACGTGGAAACTCATGTAAATTTTCTAAAATTGTTCAACTTTATGGTAAAACTTTTAGGAGTTGGCTTTAAAACTCTATCTTTTTGTAGAAGCCACAGAATAGGCATACGTTTTGTGAATCGATTCGTATACAAACCAGCAGAATCCATACAGAACTGACTGAGTTATTGTCGTTCAAAATCTATCACTTTTTCGTGTCGCGATCATTTTTGTTTTCGCAGCATGGCACCCTATTAAAGTAAGACGTAGTCTTACGTCTAAAATAACGAAATTTCGAAAAGTTTTAGTCGTTTAAGTCCCCTTAACTTCCTCTGTGTGTGCTCTCTCTGTGCTGTGTTCGTCGCACGCCGTAATCTAGTGTGCTATGCGTGATGTATCAATTCGTGCAGTTTTCAGATACTTATTCAACACCCAACATGATATGTTTAAATTTCAATTGCAACTAAACTAAAGGAGATAGGCGTTTCGCGTTAAAGAACGAATTGTTGAACGGTACCAGAGCTTCAAATTGATAGATAAAAGTAATAAACTGATTACTGATCTCATCTTTTCAGGAGAAATTTGATAAACGCACTCTAAGAAACACTTATTTCAAAACTTTTTGGTTCTAAAAAGTTACTAAATTTCATGAAGTAGGAGGTTTAAGACCAATTGTCAGTACAAAATTGTCTCAGCTTTTGAATGATAGTAACAGGATTGAGCTAGCAAGCATAGTTTTTGTATCGGAGCTACTTTAAGGCAAACAGAACCGTAAACTAAAAATGTTTAATAACTCTGTAATCACTGAGATTTGATCATATGCGTAGAAGGATTTTTTCATCAAATGTGGTCCTCAATCACCCTCTGAAATACTTGCATTAAGCTACCTAACACCCAGTACATAAAAATAAAGTGCAGTTTCTGTCCGGTTTAGCCTCGCAAATTTCTAAACCGATTCGCTTCGTGATCGAAACGTCGGTTTCATTCTTCATACTTCGAAAACACAATAAATTTTGTTCGTGGGTAGGGGTCCATCGTTGGTCGTCCATGCGCGTTGAAAATTGAGTGCAAAATTTGCAACTACAACATGATCATCGGCTACGTTCCAGACAACATACTTGAGAAGACATATGGAGAGTGCCCAGGGCACAATATATAGCGCGTCATGAGGAACATAAATGCCATAAGGTTCTTTTGCCCCTTTAACTGGTCAGCTTTAAGTGTTTTTGGCATGTAAGATCTTGCGAACAATACTTGTCATGAGGGGTATAGAGAGACAGGCAGAATATGGTCTTCTTAAACATGGCCAACAAACACTAGCAACGACTCTACTCTACTGGGCTATTTCCAAGATTTGGGAGGAGATGAAATTACCGGAGGAATGGACGGAAGGAGTGGTTTGTCCCATCCACAAAACGGATGATCAGCTCAACTGTTGCAACCATCGCGGCATAACGCTGGTAAACGCCGCCTACAAGGTACTCGTCCAGATTCTGTTACACCGACTGTCTGCGATAGCACTGAGTTTCGTAGGGAAATTACCAGCCGAGCTTCATGGGGGCTCGCGCAACTACAGACCAGCCTTTTATCATCCGTCAGATCTTGCAGAAATGTCGGTAGAACAACGTACCCACGCTTCACATCTTTAGTGATTACGAAGCAGCGTACGATACAATCGGTCGAGACCAGCTGTGGGAGATATTGCACGAACATGGCTTTCCGGATAAACTGATGCGACTGATCAAAGCTGCAAATGACGGATAGAGGCATGTTCGAACGAACCTGAAGCTACTGAGAACCCGAGCAGACGGTTCATAGCCCCTAAAAAGAGAATGGTTTTAACAGCTGGGATTCTATAAATACTCAGCAGTAATGGAGCCTGTGGAGTACCAGGGCGCCCGCCACAGTAATTTGCCTTTGCTGCATTAAGCCGGCCACTGATGCAGTGGACCATTTCCTACCGAACAGCCTCTCTCTGCCGGAAAACAAAGAAACGAAGGAGGCGGAGATTCGAATAGGGGAGAAACAGGACCTGAATGATGCGCTAGCAGAAGTTCAGTCCTGTCCCTCGTCGAGTCGACCGACGAAGATGTGGCTGCTACTCTCCATTCACGGGTCCAGATTCACTCTGTCGAATCTCTGACTGTGTGCTAAAGGGTGGGCTGAATCAATCAAAATATTCATAACGCCGAGTATCAAGGTTACCCAAGAGTCGCTGAGTCTCAATAAGAGATCTCAGCACGCTTACCGGTCTTGTGACAGAACATTGTCCGAGTAAATACCATCTTCGGAGGCTCGGTTTCGTACAACATGATATTTAACCTCAGAACACTTGCTCTGCAATTATGGAGCACTAATAGGACGCAGACTGCAGTATTCCAAAAAGGGCCTACTAGAGCCTAGGGAGATTTGGTTTGCGTCGCCGATCACAGTAACAAGTTTCATAAACCAAGTCATGCTTGTTGGCACCTGTCTCGCTCCAGCTGCCAATTATCACTTCCTCAATAAGTGGTAAGAGTAAAGTGGTAAGAGTAAGTGGTAAACGGTAAGAGTACCCAACAAAAAAATCGGAAAAAATTGGATCAAATGATGTGTTTCATTGCGCATCTAGGGAATACTTTCGAGCCCCCTTGAGATGCGGCAAGGTTTAAGACAAGGTGACGGCTTATCCTGTATGCTGTTCAACATCGCTCTCGAGGGGGTGATCCGACGAGCGGGCATCGAAACGAGATGCACGATTTCCACCAAAGGTAGCCAACCCCTAATCCTAAGCTTAGCAGGTAACTTTGATATCATAGCTAGTAACTTTGCGACGACGGAGGAAATCTATACCAGACTGAAAGCAGAGTCTAGGAGAAATGGACTAAAAATAAATCCGAAGAGCAAATACATGAAACGTAGATGCTCAAAGGAAACAAACGCGCGCCTCTCACGAACGGTAACCGTTGACAGCGACGAACTCGAAGTAGTAGATGACTTCGTGTATTTGGAATCGCTGGTGACCGCGAACCACAACACTAGTAAGTGGATCCAGCAGCGCATTCAAGCGGGAAATCGGGTCTACTTTGCCCATCGCAAAACGTTATGCCCGAGAAGCATATACCGCCGTACGGAACCGACAATGTACGAACCCTTCATTAGACCAGTAGTTCTTTATAGACTTCAGCCGTGATGCTGGTCACGGAGGACATTCGGAGGACATACAGCCGCCGTTGCTGTGTGCAGACATTCTGCTACCTACACACTCGCCAACTCCCAGCATCGTATCGTCTTCCTTCATAGCTTAATCGCGAGTCATATAACTCGTGAGCAGTCAGCTACCCATACGGGCTAGTGGTGAACTGGGATACAGATTTTGCATTACATTTTCTTTTCTTCTTTATCTTCGCCCTCGATTCTACTCACGGGCGGGAGTGCGAGCCCTCGCTAATAATCGGTATCAGCAGCTCGGACTGCAACGAAAAATAATCTTCGAAAGCTGTTGAATATTTTCGTAAACTGGTGCCGCAAGAATTGGTTGATCGTTAGTACAGCAAGGTGTCAGATCATGACATTTCATCGCATTGTAAGCCCAATTTTATTCGAATACAAAATGGATGATCAAGTGCTCAAAAGGGTTGAACATGTCAACGATCTTGGAGTTTATTCTCGACGTCAAGCTTAATTTCAATTTGAATCGCTCGACAATCATTTCCAAAGCAACTCGGCAGCTCGGTTTTATCTCGAAAATTGGACGAGATTTTCCATTATTGGACAATGCGTGTTTGATTTGTTGGACTCCCTACCGACTAGTCTGGAATTTGAGAATTGAACGAGTGCAGAAGAGGTTCATTCGTCCAGGGTTACTGGCGTGATCCTTTGAACCTGCCTTCATATCCTGAACGGTATCGACTAATTGGTCTTGACACCTTAGAACGTCTTAGGAAAATTCAGCAATCTCTATTTAATGCTAAGGTGCTGAATGGAGAAATTGACTTTTGCGTTGTTATTTCAACCACCTAGTTAATTTCGAGGTATGACGCTGATCTAACAAGCCAGTCGTCTCATGTTCGAATCTCGGCTAGGTGATGTTACTCTAACAAATCCCTGGCTGCTTTTTCCACCTCTGTCAAGTGTTCTTTTGTGCTAGTTTCCAGATTTATACTTATCTGATCAATGTAAACCTTATCGCAGTATGAGCAACGGATTTAATTAATTCCCGATTTTCTCGATTCCTCAATCGGATAGCGTCAGTGATATTTTTTCCTCTGAACACCATTTATTAAAAATAAACGGCCAGTTAGAAGAAAATCCTACAAAAAGTATCATCTATGATCGTCATTCCCAAATAAACGACCAAGATATAGCCATTGCAATGCAATCGATCGAACTTTTTTGAGAACTTTGACAAGCGCTTCTCTAGATTTCCAAATTATTAGGCTTTAAAATTGCCAGTTAAAGAAAGGGCTTTCTCAAACTTAGATTATTTAAATAAATTGTTGCCGAAACAGCTGATGTACGAGTTACACCGAGTGATACCACATTGGCACATTGTTTTATGTGCAAACAGTTTTGGTTATGAAATACTTGCCCAGTTTGGGGTAATAAATCACAGAGAAAATAAAAAAAATATCTGAACAAAATGATCTAGCCTTAAAATATAGACAAACCGTCTAAGACTTAGAATAAGTAAAACTGAGACGGTGTTCTTTCACTTTTCTACATTTTAGCAATTGATATATCTTGCAAGACACACATGAAAAGGATTGCATCAATAAAATCCTTGAAGCGTGTGCAACATTTACGCACAAAATGATAGTTGCACTTTGCTGGCAACCCTAGCCATTCATCGTCGGCTCGGCCACTGCTGCTGCGACACTCCCGTCCGGAATTACGCTAGAAAACATTTTCTTCCGAAATAGCGCCGTCTGTGGTCCCTACGTATCGCATGCTGCTGCTCCGCACTTGAAACATCACTATGGTTAGCACATGATTTACGCCCAGCGCCTGCCCGCACTTCAACACTTTCAACAAAATATTTTATTTTTGACCGCTGCTGCTCTCTCAGCCAGCCAGTTTTTATCACCGGGTACAACTTTTATTTATATTTTCTAATACCTACTAACAATTTCGCACGATCTCACCGTAATTACATTCGTTAGTTTCTTCCTAGAATTGCATTCGAATAAACAAAACATTCTACACTCTTCCGAAATGCGCTAATTTTAGAACATAGTTTACACTTGCACCGCAAACACAACACAAGCGAACAAAAAGTACTAGTCATTAATAATTAATCATCCATTCATCGTAAATCTCTTACTCTACCAACCAATGGCCAGTTGCAGTAGTAAACACAACAAGTACTAACACGGGCCACAACCACAACGCTCGGATACCTTGACTTTTTTCACCGAAGCAGATTATGTACTATTTTCGCGAATCGCTCAAACCTCGAAGGACGCAAGTCGATTGACGATGACAACCCCGCACCAGCCAGCGGCACTATAGCGAGCGACAGCGACTGCAGCTCGCGACACTGTTCTCCGACACGACTAAAACTCTACTGTGTTGTTGCCTCCCGACCCGACCGACAGGATGGGACGTCAAGTTGACATTCTGTTTTGACAAAAAAAAAACACAAAGTTGAATCATTCTCTCTTTCTGTTCTCTCGCAGCGTAGATGCGCGCGAGTAGCGGATGCTTGTTTGTGCGAGAGCGCTTCCAATGTAAACAAATGCTCAATGGAACGTTATGTGCGTTATTGAACCATGTAACGAATGAAGGAATTTGACAGTTGTGTGTTACTTTAGAGCTCGACTAGGTGTTATGGGTGTTATATGGTGTTTGTTTAGATTTGAGCTTGAAGGCGTACCCGTACAGAGTGCAGCTCCAGTTTCGCAAACGTTGCTGATGCTCTGCGATAGCGCCCGGTGGAAACTTTTACAGTTACTATGGTTACTCTTCGAAACAATGTCACATGATGCATAGATATAGGATGATTTCAATGGAATGGTCGCTTTCGCTTATTTTAAAAGTTCAAATCGCTTTACAAATCTACAACTTTGGCTTTATTTTCGCATAATTTAAATAAAAAGTTTTTACGTTATAAATAAGCTGTATTTTCGTTAAAAAATAATTTCCTGGAAAATCTACTTGAACCTTTGGATGAACTGAAGAGAAAAAATAAAACAGAAAAGAAAATTAAGTGGGAAGAAAAAAAAACGGAAGACAAAAGGGATAAAACGGAAAAGAAAAACAGAACATGATCAAAAAAGAGGCTAGCAGGACATAATAAGAGGAAGAACGGAGCAAAAAGTAAAAAAGTGAAAGACAAACGAACGAAAAACGGAATATAAAAAGTGCTAAAAAGCGAAAAAGATGAAAATTGGGTTCGAAAAAAAGAGAAAAGAAATGAGCCTGAAAGCGGGGAAAACCGAAGAAGAAAAATGAAAAACGAAACATAGGAAGTTCAGATATCGGAACTAGAAAAGCAGAAAAGGAGCAGAAAGGAGCAGAGAAAGGGGAAATAGCACACGGAAAAAAACGAAAAACGAGACAAGAAAGGCAATACGGAACAAGCAACAGGAGAAACCAAAAGAGAAAACAAGAATAGCTTGAGAGAAAAAGAAGACCGATAGAGGAAGTTAGAAAAAACCGGAGCAAGAAGCTCAAACGGAATAAAAATGGAGAAAAATGGGACCGCAAACGAGAAAAGAAAGAAAAGAAGAAGAATAACAAATTAAAGAAAAAGGTAAAACTGCAGAGAAGAAGACGAAAATTAGCAGATAAAATTGGATAACTTGAGAGGAAAGGGAAAAAGGGGAGCAAGAAATAATATAAATGGGCAGAAAAGGAGGGAAAACGGCACAGACGAAGACGAGGAAAGATAGGGAAGGGGGTGAAAAGAGTCTACAAATACGAAACCAGAAAACGAAAAAGGGAAAAAGTGAATAGAAAAGGCTGAAAATGGGAAGTTTAGCTCAGCTAGCTAGCTAGCTCAGGTAGACCGTCCGCGGTTGCAATCCGTGATTGGCCGAAACAGTAAGATTGCACCAAGAACCAATTGAATGGTGCTTGAGTGTAGCATGACATTCTTATTGTGCAATTTCTACTGCTTCAATATGTTGAAAGTTGACCAATAAAACGACGCCGAGAAGAAAATACTGAAAATGAGAAAGAAACTAACAAAAAAGGTGTGAAAAACATATCCGGTCCGAAAATGGATTAAGAACGAAAAAGTGGAACAGGAAACGAAGAAAAACGGAACAATAAAGCAGGAAACACGGGACAGAAAAAATAGAAAACGAAAGTGAGAGCAAAAACCACCAAGAAAATGGTACAGACCAGGGGAAACGGCACAAAATATGGAAAAACGGGAAAAGAAAAGAGGAAACGTGAAACAGAACAGTGGTAAAAAGTGTGAGAGTCCGGTCCGGTTTAAAGTGAAATTTCAAATTAAATTACTCCAAATTCTAATATCTAATTCAACTTAAATCGTAAACCCCGAACGAAATAACAGCGGCTTGAACATTCTCATCTCGCTGATCATCAGCTATATAAGGATCTTCTTCGGAAACTTGGTGCGGAATATATACTTACCCAAGCAACAATGTGAGTTTTATTGTACTCTTATGGCGGTTTTCATGACCAATTTTGGCCTTAAATGCCATCATAAGAGTGTAATAAAACCCAAATTGTTACTCGGGTACCATCTTGATGGGGAACGTAAAGTACTCGGTCCTTTACCATTCGTTCCCAAGTAACAATTTGGGTTTTATCATGCTCTTAAGATGGCATTGAATACAATAACACTAAAACTCACAGTGTTGCTTGGGTAGCCATGCAGTGTTAAGTAGTTTTTGTCGTCAATTATGAGATGAGACCACTTTCTACAGTAAAAAATAATGAAAAAGCTATATTTCAGTTGTATACATGTTTTTCTAAAAACATAAAGTGTTAATTTAGTTGTGTTGATATTGTCGATGTTTTAATTTAAAAATACAATCTAATGTTACATTTACGTCATAAAACCGATTTTTTCTTTGAAAATGAAACGGGCCAATTATGTTATAAATGCGTTTGACAGCACACCTATTTAACACATCACAAATGCAGATTCTAAAATGGCGCCGAAGAACTATCGTCTACAAAGTGACAGAAAATTGGGGCACATAATAAAAAGAAACGGTCATTTTTGCAAACAGAAAAGATGCCTCATAGCATCTATTTCTGCCTCAAAAGGAAAATCGTCTCAAGTGCAATTAACCGGAAGCTTCTCCGAGAATTGGCTACCGTATGAATCATTTCAAAACCTAGTATTTGTTCCATCACAAGAAAATGCTAATGGTTACTTTCGAGAGATAAAGACAACAGTGAGAGTGATAATGATGTAAATCAATTGGAACGATCTGCTGACCCAGAAACATTATGTGACGATTTAAGGATTTGGGCTGTTGATCATCAAATAAAACATACGGCCATGAATTCCCTCTTAAGTGTTTTGAAAAGTCACATTTATAATAACAGCTTGCCCAAAGATGCTGGAACATTGGTCCAAACTCCACGTAAAACACATACCCATCGGACTACCGACCTCGGAGGACAATACTAGCACTAAGGATTAGTTAACATTTTAAATGAAATATTAGCCATATTCAACGACATTCCCGATGAACTAGCACTAAATGTGAACATTGATGGTCTACCTACATTTAAAAGTTCTTCAAAATCTTTTTGACCAATTCTAGTAGAAATCCAGGAATTAAGATCTCAAAATCCACCTTTTGTGGTAGGGATTTTTTGCGGAAACTGTAGGCTCACTTAATTTTGTTCTGCGATCTGTTAAAAAGTGGATCTGTTTCAGACAAACCGAGAGACGTTAATGCATTTGTTGAACCATTTGTTGCAGAATTGAACGATGTACTTAAAAATGGACTTAAAGTGAAGGAATCAACTATTAAATTTCGACTTAGTTGTTTCATTTGCGACACGCCAGCCAGATCAATGTTACGAGCGTCGTAGTGTCCGGTTAGAGCTCAGGACTTTAAACAAAAAGCCGAGCCGGGAGAGCCGTGGGCACATCAGGATCGGTTCCAGGAAGATCCTAATTATGGTATACAGGACAGGCGAAAAAAAACGTTTGGAGTTGACGCTATAGGGCTGACGGCTGTGCTATTCTACTACCTTAGGTATGGAAGGGTGGTACCTTCCCGAGACGGCGAGTAGGCTAATGGTACAGCTGCCTTCCGTCCCATTAAAACCGTGGCTGCTCTCTAGGTACGTTCAAAGCTCGTCACTCACGTCAAAGTGCGGTGGCGTAGGCTTAGATGATACATTCCTGACTAACGCCTATCGGATGCTGACATCCCTACCCCCATGAAGGGTAGGGAGGAGTGTCTCTAGCCATGGCCTCCCTGCTTGCATAGATCAATGGGATCGTTAAGGCGACTACACAATACGAGTGGAGATAGCGACTTAGAGTTGCGACCCATATAATGCATGGACAAATTTTTAAAATTGACCGGGGAATCGAACGCGAGTGCTGTTAAAGGCAAAGAAGATATCTTCGCCAAGAGCAGCAAATTGGCGAAGACAGGTAGCCCCCCGTTACCAGGGACGCAACCCAAGAAGGGAAGCTCGCCGAAATCGGGGGCACAGCCCAAACAGGGAACCCCCAAAAACGGGGGCGATACCGAAGAAAAAGTTGACTCCACCAAAGTCTAACACCCCAGTTAGAACGCCGGTGGCTACCGCTGCTAGCTCAGCCAAAAAAGCGGGCGACAGCGGTAGGAAAAAGTCAACTGAGGACGTGGTGCACCCTCTGAAGGCGGGAGTTGGGCTTCCTCCAGCCAGTAGCGAGCTGGAGGTAGCCAAAAGGTTGGTGGACGAGTTGTACTCGCTCATCAACTCACGGTCTAATGTTCATTTCGACATTAAAAAGCTGGCGGTGAGTCTCCGCTCTACCGTTATAGCTGCCGAGGTTGAATGGCATGAGCTTCTGCAGCTATGCCAAGCGTAAAGCGGCTACGCCTGACCATGGACCAACGCTGGTGGCCAAGAGGCAGCGGACTTCGGACCGCGCCTCTACCAGCGAACACGCGGAGGCGGTCCCGGATGGTGCGGATGGTAGTGAAGCTGACAGGTAAACTTTCGTATGCTGACGTACTTCGCAAGGTTAAGGTGGACCCCAAGCTGCAGGAGCTTGGGGCCAACGTGGTAAAGATCCGCCGAACCCAGGCCGGGGATATGCCCTTCGAGCTCAAAAAGGACCCAACAGTCCAAAGCTCGAACTACAGGGAATTGGTTGAGCAGTCCTTGGGCGGAGCGGGTCAGGTCAAGGCGCTGTCGCAGCGTGTTCTTGTCGAATGTAAAAACCTGGACGAGATTAAGACGGCAGTTGACCTGAAGGATGCTCTGCGGGATCAGCTTAATGTTGATGTGGCACCCGCAGACATCCGGTTGCGGCAGGCATATGGCGATATGCAAACAGTTTGACCGGATGCTAGACGTGCTTTGCTTACCGACGAGCTCACGGGCCGCAAGCCGGTTGTCGTTGGAGCAGACTTCAATGCTTGGGCTGTCGAATGGGGTAGCAGGTGCACTACCTCTAGGGGACAAAGCTTACTGGAAGCTCTGTCCAAGCTGGTCGTAAGCCTGGCAAACGTGGGATCCTTTAGCATCTTTCGTAGGGGAGTACAAAAATCGATCATCGATATCATTTTATGAAGCCCAACGTTGCTAGCCAACATGGGTTGGAGGGTGTCCGATGCGTACACGCAAAGCGACCACCAAACTATACGGTACACGATTGAACGACGGCTGCCACGGTCACGCGGGTTGAGGTCGACTGGGAGGAGACGGAAAGTGAAGGCCTTCGATAAAAACCTGTTCGTTGAAGCACTCAGCGCGGAGAGCAACCGCTCGAACCTGAGTGCCCGTGAGCTGACCAATGTCCTAATACGGGCATGGGATACCACTATGTCCAGGACGGGGCAGCTAACGAACGGTCGTCGCTCGGTATACTGGTGGAGCGAGACCATTGCTCAGCTCCGCTCCAGATGCCACAGAGCGAGAAGGCAAGCGCAGAGGGCCCGGACCGATGCAGATGCTGAAGCTCGGGGGTCTAACTTAGAGCTCGGCCAGGCTGGCGCTCAATAAGGAGGTTAGGCAAGAAATCCTGTTTTAGGAACAATGCCGCGATGCGGATTCGAACCCCTGGGATGGTGCATACCAGGTGGTGATGAAAAAGATGATGGGTGCATCCGCTCCGCAGGAAACCTGCCTCCAAAAGCTGAAAGTCATCGTGGAAGGGCTCTTCCACGGAAACACGATCCAGTTTGGTTCGCGGGGTCCGACCCCGTACAGTCAATCGAATGATGTCCTCATTCCGGTCACGAATGAAGAACTCATCGTAATTGCCAGGGGTTTAAAAACGAAGAAAGCGCCCGGTCCTAAAGGGAATCCAAACGAGGCACTCAAAGTGGCGATCCAAGCATATCCCGGTATGATTAGAGAGACGCTTCAGGACTATGCCAAGAGGTATGCGAATTTCCAGACAAATCGAAAGTCCAAAGATTGGTACTGCTGCCGAAGCCGGAGAAACCACCTGGTGATCCCTCGTCGTACAGGCCAATTTGCCTATTGGACACGTTTGGCAAATTGATAGAGCGAGTAATCCTAAACAGGCTGACGCTTGTGGTGGAGAGTGATGTCGGGCTGGCAAGCACGCAATTTGACTTCCGTAAGGGAAAGTCCACTGTAGATGCCATAAAGTCCGTGGTAGAGAGGGCCGAGAAGCCTACGAGACGGAAAAGACGAGGTGACAGGTATTGTGCCATAGTCACAATCGATGTCAAAAACGCGTTTAACAGCGCTAGTTGGGGTGGGATGCTCATTTGTTTATAGACCTCATGGCGACATTCTATTCAGTTAAACGAAATGAGCTGTAGCGAATTATGCTTGAACAGGGCTTTTTAACAAGACTGACGAGGCTGATGCGTGCTACCCTTGATGACTCAAAATGAAGCGTCTGAATAGCGGTCGAGACTCGAGACTTCGGACTCGTTTGTTAGGTTAGATGGTTTGAAGCAAGGTGATGGGTTATCGAATTTGATATTTAACATTGTATTGGAATTGTATTCGTAGGGCGATTGTGCAGAGAAGCGATTCCATCACCATGAAATTTCACATGCTCCTAGAGTTTGTGGACAACGACGGTGGTGTCAACCGTAGAGCTATGAAAGAGGCGTATACGCATCTTAAGGAAGCTGTGAGGATTGAGTTTGTGATAAACTCTTTCAAAATGAGGTACATGATTACTGGTAGAGAACGTGGTAGCCCTTCGGGTGTTGGAACTGCGATGGTGATACTTTTGAAGTGGTCGACGATATTGTTTAACTGCAACTCCGTACAAAACTCGCGCTCAATAAAACGCTGGTTCTCCCGGTGGTACTCTAAGAGAGCGACCGACGACCGCTTGGTAAAGATGGAGTGTGGTGCAGATGCACGAACCATAAACTATACCAAATATACAAAAATGCGGATATTGTGAAGCGACTAAAATACGGCAGGCTACAATGGGATGGCCACGTAGCAAGGACGTTGGATGAGAGTCCAGCGAAAACAATATTTAGCACAGAACCCGACAGATGCTCATGACTTCGAGGAAGACCCCGTATTTTTTTAATGAGCGCTGGTGACGAGGATGCTAGAGCAACGAGTGTTAGGTACGACTGAGAATGATAGCCCAAGACCGAGAAACGTGGAGACAACTCCTAATGTCGTAAGTAAGTAACGTAAGTAAGTGTGGTTCGATTAAATAAGACATCTTGGATTAACCGTTTGATCAAAATACTTAGTTTGGACATATTTCAAATTCACAAACGCAATCAATCGGGACATTTCTTTCGATCGACACACAATTAGTTATTATTTTCCTATTTATTTACCTTAAAGATAGCTTCAACTGACAACTCATCTCAGCGATTTAGTTCTATTATGTACAGAAAATATGCACCCTTACAATGTAGCGCTCGTTCAATCGGTGTTTCATTTTTAACTATATATTGCTAGCAGTACAGATATGATTAATTTACGAACTAAGGCTTTCGTAACTCTCGAGGACAGCTCTCGCACGGTTAGTTATTCGGTGAAGACTACGTTTAAAAATAGCTTATAAGTAGTAGGTAGCAGCGAAATGTTTTATAAACAAATTTTTTTTGTTCTGTAAATAGAATAATAAGATTCGAAAATACAGCGCAAACGCTTCCTTCTAAAGTTAAAAACCTTTGAACCGTTTTGGCAATTAAAGGTACCCTGCGCGTAAAGTGCGTCTAGGTATTTTTTTGTAGTAAATTCTTTCACAGAGAGCTTATTTTATTACGCTGATCATTTGAACAGGTTTTGTTATCTTCTCAGTTGCTTCGCTAGTTTTTTTTCTTTAACACTACGCAGTACGCTTACCTTAATCTAGGAATGTTTTCTATAATGTAGGTTGTATTGTATTGTAGATTGTCTATGAACAAGTCGAACCGTCTTGTCGATGAACACTAAATGTAACTCGTACAGGCTGCTGGCTACTATCTACTAATTGCTAGGTGATAATGAAAAGTTAGTTTCGATGTGTGGATGAAGTGCAACGTCACTAAATTATGATTTATCTAAATTGTTGTATAGACTATTTGCTTTGAAATAATACACACTCTCTGTCAGTAGGCGGATTCTTGTTTTTCCTAAATTGTAGAACATTGTTCAACGATAGATCAAACTTGAACTGACGCGCTGAAGCTGTGACTAAATAAAAATGTACTACCTACTGTCGTTAGCATTCATTCCGTTGGCCGTTTAGTTGTTTTGTTAAATGGATTTTGAAATTTAAAAAATCCAAAAGAAAGCTAGAAAACTTCACCCTGCAACATACTGAGTGTGATTCTTTGCTAAAAGTTTGAACTACTTCAATAGAAAATCGGCGTTACGATGTTGATAATTCCGGAGAATCGCTTCATTTGGTCAAAACTGCTAGAAAAAAGACGCGTGTCGTGAATAAATACCACACATTTGGACTCCTTGCAAACAAAAAGTCTTTCTTTTGATATCATTGAATCTATCACAGACCTAGACAAGATTAAATCTGATTCAGCGGCATTTAGAGAAACCGAGAAAAAGGTCCCACTTTGTAACGTTTCAAAAACAGGTCCGAGAACCGCTGACAACGGTTCCCCACTAAGTTATTTTTTTCTGGAAGAAGGAAAAGCTATCGGTGGAAGGATGGAAAGAATTGTTCGTTCTATCTATAAAAATAGTATTTTTGTAGTATAATAACTTATCAAGCATGTGTTCAATAGGCGTTATCCATACAATAGTCTAATAAGCTACTCTTAAACAAAAATGTTTGTTAGCTCCTCTAAACGATCTTGAAGATCTGCAAACAATGTTTAACTGCGAAATGAAAAGTGACGCTTTCGTAACTTGTATAACCACAAAACCGGAAATCTATCAGAAGGAATGCCTTCAGAAGACATTGTTGCCCGTTCTGGATCGACATTCCAATTTGACCAAACAGAGTAGTACAATGACAATGGCGTGACGGTGGTTCCCAAGGCGTAGAATCCAACTCACCCCACGTGACTAAACTTGATTGAGATTGAGATTTAATCAACAAGGGAACTTGCAAACGTGCACATAACGAATCATTCAAACTTTTTGATGCCTAGCCAGATCATCAGATAAAGCTCAAAATCTTCCAGATTTAAGCCAAATCGTTCTGATCCTGCCTTCCATTAACTCTCAGTTCAAACCAAATTTTACTGCTCCCCAAACCCCGCATAGCGTTTCCAAAAAACTGCTATATCGGAACAAATGACAAATGATTTCCGAATAAACTAACGCGATTGATCAATGCCACGATAAACCAATGAATGATGTGCGAAGAGCGAGCCTCACAATTGGCCTCGAGGTAGGGCGCTGGTCTAACAAGCCAGTCGTGGGATGTGCACATCTCGACTGGGAGAGGTTGTTATGATCAATAGTATCGTAGCACTGAGGCTATTCTGCAGTGTAAAAGCTAGAGGCTGTTAAATTGTTATTGAAAAGGTCAAGTTTCGAATAGGAAATGCAGCTCCTTAACTTTGCTTTTTCCACGATGTGCGGTATTTTAAAACGATTTGAAGAACGTCTAAACATCGATAAGAAACCCGGAAATGGCAGAGAACCAAAGGCAGCTGAGCTACTCCTAATACTCATTTAAAAGTGTTGGCCAAAGTTGTCAGCGTGAGACGCGACGAAAATGACAAGAGCTTCACGATTCATTGTCCAGAAGGCTGGAAGGTGCAAGTTCCACAGGACCATAATACGAAGCGAAATGTGGAGGCAAAGTAACGCTCAGTGAAGCTCCATGACCACTACTAACGTAAATACGATCGCGTCGTTATGCCTCGCTGTGTATTATGCAGAAATTGCCGAAACAGCGCCTCTTTTGGCTAGCAATTTGTCGCTTCGGACTAAAAATTGACGCTTTAGAGTTGGAGTTTTATGGAGTAGCATAACGTTGTGTTCGTTTTCCGGCGCGACCAAACAGAGTGGTACAACGACAATGGCGTTACGGTGATTCCCAAGGCGTGGAATCCAGCTAATACATCGGCACTAAAGTCAAGTGAGATTATAAGAGTGTAATCAACAAAAAAGTGCATGTGAAAACGTAAACAGAGCGAGTGGGAACAGCATTGCCTTTCAAATTTGTCTAATTTTCCAAACAAACTCCGCCGGATCTTTGGCAATGGTTCAGATTTTCCCAGATTTCCGACTTCAGACTTCCGTTCCTGCGCCTCGAATCAACTCTCATCGGTTACCAACTCTCATTCCAAGTAAAATTTTACATTTGCGATGAACAAAATCAGTGAGGTGCTTCCTAAAAACTGCTCTCCATCAGACCAAATGACTGTCAGATTTATCCTAGACAATTTTATTCTCTTGTTGCCAGATTTTCGTAAAAATCTGCTGGCAATCTTGAGTGAGAGCTTATTTTCCTCCTAACATAGTTATTACAAAGTATTTACAACGAATTCCGTTCATAAATAAGTGCTAAACTAGTGCAGTTTGGGTTCTCTATGCTGATCCAGAAAATCACAGACCAGATTTTCGCGGTATGCTATTGATCAAGGTAACAATAAACCGAGTGATATGCGTAGGGCGTAAATAGGGACACTCTCGAGTCTCCTCGAATCTCGATAGGGGTTACGACAAGGTAACGGGGCTTCGTGCCTGTTGTTTACTAACGCACTTGAAGGTATGATCAGAACAGCGCGGAGACACGAAAGACGAGACGATTTTCCAGAAGTTGCCGAAATTCGAAAAAGTATCATCAATTTCAAGTTGAAGAAAACAAAAATTAGCCTTCTACCAAAAATTTCGGTTCAACGGTGACAAATCCGAAGTGATAGACGAGTTCGTATATTTGGGCTCATTGGTGACTGCCTAAGCCGACAGAAGAAGTACAAAGACGCAGCATCGTGGCAGCAAATCGGGTCTACTTTGGACTCCGGAAGACAAAACGGTCCGGTAAACTTTGCTGCACCATAAAATTGTCCTACAACAAAACACTGGTAAGACTGGTAGTCCTCAACGATTACAAGAGAAGGGCTCTGTTCGCGGAGAACCACAGCGTTCTTCAAATCTTAAATGGTACCAGCTGCTGGGAGAATCAGCGTACTGTAAGAATGGGTCGGATGAGGTGGGCTGGAAACGTCGTGAGTATGCCGGACGGCAGCTCAGTAGGAATGGCGCAACAACGGCGAAAAAACGGCGGCGAAAGGACGGCGACCTGCGCAATGACAAATCGATAATTCTAAGTAGCATCCAACCAATATGAAATGTTATCCTTTTGCTTTAGATGATAGCGCTCGACTGTACCGTATGTTGTTTTGAAATCCATGAGCATGTAATGTGTGGGAAAGGTTTGTTCTAAACATTTCTGGAGGACTTTTTTCTATTGTACTTGTATATGATTCTATACGCGGTCTTGACGTAAACTCTTTTTTGAAGTGAGATGTCTGGTCTGGTGCGAAGAACGACAGACTGGATGGACTGCCTCGCACCCACGCTCTTTCAGTTGGTATCCAAATGTTTCACTAAATAAACTACTGCCGCACCCATATATTAGGTAGCCAGTCCAATATCCAATTTCGTTTTATTCTACTAGTTTTATCATTCCACGCACCACACAACGATCGTCTCAACGATAATTGTTTTTTTGTATGATTGCGCTATGTTTCTACCGCCGAGAAGATAGACTGTTGTCTACTCGGTCGGTGCGATAGAAACAGGCCCGTCTCTGCTGCCCGACGTCGATACGGCAAGTCTTTTTTTGGCCTTTATATGGAAATTTTCTATGTTCATCCAGTTTATCATTCTTCGCACCAGACACTTCCTCACTCCCCAAAAAAAGATTTCTGCAGGATCTGTCGGAGTGTAAAAATTTGCACGAACCCTCATAAAGCCCGCCTTACGAAATCTCTTTCTATTGGGGATAGACGACGTAATAAGATCTGGGAAAGCACTTTAGAGACGGCGTTAATCCGTGTAATGCCCCGGTAATTACAGTAATATAGTAGATCCCAAAAAATCTGGGAGTACAAGCTGTACAGTCATCATCTGTTTATGGACTTCAAGGCAAAGTACGGTACCCTTAAACGAAACGATTTGTGGGGTTGGGAGGCTAGAACTGAAGAAAAAAGACTTCATCGTCGAATGAATCAGGACACTTTCCGAATGTGCAATTAAACATTTAGACAAATTAACCATCCTACCTCCCCCCACCACCACCGGTCCCCTCTGTTTGGCCTAACAGAAGATACTAGCCATACTACTCTAGGCAAATACGAAGATCATGATGAAATAGCTGTCCAACCCTTTAGATAATCAAAGGGTCATCGTGGATCGGAAGCTCCTGAGAATTCATCATTAGACAGCATCTTGGATTGTAGAGTCATTCAAGGAGACCCAAACGACCCTGCAGCGGCGGTCAGGCAGCGGCTGAAAACCGAGGACAGCAGACCTGCTGCACAAGACCAGAAATGTATTGAGTCTTATTCAAGCGTCGCGTCGGCCGAAAAATTTGATTCGCGATGTGGTGAAGAAGCCTCTAGTCTGTGCGAAAAACGATTAAACGGCAGTGGCGGCTTCTACATCGTCAAGGCCCGGAAGGCACCGAACCGAAACGACAAACAAAACACGGTGGCTTGACGCGGGCCAAGAAATTGTGCCACGAGTGGTTCACGAAACTGACGTGCGTCGTGATGGTCTCCGAGACTTACATCAAGACGGACATATAGTAGTTGCCGGAGCAGAAGTTTTACGTTGAACATTGACCGTTCGTCGGTGAGGTAAGTAAGAGGAAGTAGACAAATTCGTAAAAAAGTTTTTGGTGCGGTTGGATCACACTGCGTACCGCCAACCAGATCTAGCAGATGTTTATCTGCTGCCTGTTTTGTAGTCTCACGGCGGCGAGACGCTGTTTTGATCGAATTTGGCATGCTAGCAAAACCCGCGGCCAATGTGAGATTGGAACAAAGCAAATAATGTTATTTTTGTACCAAACTTCGGCCGATGGAAAAATTATAGTCCATCATAAAGTCCATACTCTGTAAAACTAACTTCAACAACTAAATTGTTGGAGAAAAAGCTGTGGGTAAAAGTATTAGAGAGGGCAAGGTGCGTGCATTCGGTAATGGAGAAAAGATCTACTAGTGCAGGACTACTAGTTTTGAAAATCAGCATTTGTCACTGTAAACCAGGACACGAAGACAAGCCATACAGAAACAGGACATATCTTGGCAAATCACAACATGTGGTCACCCTATTTTAGCAAAAGCTCAAAAGCCTTAGTTCAGAAGTAGGAATTTTCTCATGCTGGTGAAGTGTGATGATAGGAACGGCAGGACAAATGGGAGGAGCACTTCCAGACGTTATGGAATGGAAAGAGATTGCAGAGAGTAACTGAAACATGATGCGAACTGCGAGTGACAGTTAAGGTTAAAAAATTTCTCTGCCGAACTACTGAAAGTGGGGAACATGCGGCTGTACCGGACGATCTACCGGGTCGTTCATAAGATCTAGGCGCATGAACAAATACCGAACGAAGGATTGCATGGCCTCATATGTCAATGTCTAGAAAAGAGAGGCATCGGGAGGTATAGATGGCAACACACAACGGGTTTATGTAAGTAAAAGTTTGATACGATCGGCACCTCGCCAGTACAGGGTGGCACATAATGAACGAAATTATCACGATAAGTGTGAATAGAATATTTTAAGCGAATTGCTCTTGATTCCGACTCGATTATAGAAACTACCATTGCACCCATGTCATGCTCTCATGTTCTTTATTTTGAGATCCTCGGTGGAGTCTTGTATCGAAAGTATGACTCAGACGTGTAATTTATTGGTAGATTTTAAGGCGGCGTACGATACGGTCAAGCGAAATGAGCTGTGATAGATGATGTTTCCGCATGATTTTCCGACGAAACTGATAAAACTGATTTCAACACTGCCATCAAGCGGCGGTGAAGCTTTCGTGAGTACATGGTAACTGGCAGAAAACTCAAACGATTCAGAAAGCAAATCTCGAGCCAGTATTTGCAATAGCCGAGGAATTCATACATCTATCAACCAGGAACCAGGAAAAATGGCAGACTCCGAGGTAGGTCCCGCTACAGACCTTTAAATATTTTCATCTAAAAATTGGTTTTATCCTCCCTAAACATGGTTAAAACTGCTTAGAAATCTCCTGTAGTGTACAAACTCAGTTTTTGAGTAGAAATTTGCACTATTTTCAGTTATTCTTTTTTGTTCATAGCTAAGAATTACGTATTTTTGATTGTTGCTGATTGGTTTCTTGGTTCAAAATAATCCAGCATATAAGAAAAGTAACGACGACAAGAAAAGCATTGGACGAACGGCCGCTCAAG
The DNA here is from genome assembly GCF_943734655.1 of Sabethes cyaneus. Taxonomy (NCBI): domain Eukaryota; kingdom Metazoa; phylum Arthropoda; class Insecta; order Diptera; family Culicidae; genus Sabethes; species Sabethes cyaneus. The sequence goes on from NC_071354.1 coordinate 45,307,819, forward strand.
ATCAACGACTAAAACTTGTTCAGTGTTGAATTTCACAAAAATTAAATTAAAGATGAGCAGTAATTATAATTGGAATTATAAAACTGTAATTACACATACACTCGTTTCGGTGTTGTTTATAGTCTTGAAGGCCGGAATGAATTTCGTGAAGGATGTCAACTTGAGTTCTTTTGAAAGTTGATTTCGAGCTGTGTCAAGTATTATGCTTTTAAGTTTATGGTGCGGTGGTAATATTCGTAATTGGGTAATGATATTGTTGCTGTTGCTTTTTCACATCTTCAGAACCATACTTACGATTGTAAGACCACCGAAACGAAAACAAACGTTTATGTTGTTTATAAAAAACACGTTGGAATTATAATAAATTTCGAGTCAAATAACGAATCACCTCAGAACTACCATTCAAGGAAAAACTCTTTCGCGTAATATGAATCGTGAAGTTTCTAGCAACCTATTAGCTAAAGATTGTGGCCCGGCTTGTGCTGACAATTTGTTTTGCAATTTAAAAAAAAACCTTCCTTAGCTTACGTTTTTACTTCCGCACTGTTCGGAGGGGACGATGAATGCTGGATGATGAATGTGCCTCGTGGTAGGTCTCACCATTATTAGCTAAATTGGTTAACACCAAAACGTTTTCGTGTGTTGTTTGTCTTCTACTTCTTGCTAATGTACTGCGTTGAGAGATCACTTTTTCTCGATTGCTCTAAAATTAAAAATGAAACATACATTAAACATACTGACCATCCAAGAACTTCTTCCAAACAGTTTGGGATCGTTACTTACTAGTTACTATCTAATGAAGTGAGAAAACTAGTCCTAGGGGAGTCGTCCGATGATTTTTATCTTATGCGTGATCCTTTTTTTTTCAACGTGAATAAATCATGAAACTCTCGTTCGCTCATTCTCGTGTGTTTTTTTTTCGCTGCATCTCATCCTTTCTTACGTAATTAATCTACCTACGTTACGAAACGCAGCCGCTTTGCTAGCAGCTACCGTGCTCTAATCTTACCATCTAAAATCACTTGTTTCAATCTGTTTCTACGCAGTTGGTAATGGTCTCTCCGAATCCAAGCAGGCAGCGATTCAAAACTAAATTATATTTTCATTCGAACCGGTTCCGCGGTTCCGGAGGAGCAGGCAACTGCTGCGAGCTCGAACTGCGCGAAACGTTGGGAACCCGGAACTTGGATTTATGAAATCGCTAGTAGTTTGCTAGTAGTGTTCGCTTAATTTTTTTCTATTCATTTCTTCTTCGTCTGCCTGTTGTAGGAATCTTTAAACCTTCCGCTGGACTCCGTTCTTCGGTCACGTGCCTCAGTACATCATGCCCGGGTGGACGCCGCCACCTCGCTGGAAGTACACGTTCGGATTGCTGCTCATCGTCTGCTCCAAGGTGGTGTACAGGTTGGCCTCGTCCGGTCGCATAAACAGGCCTGAATGGAAAAAAATACAAACATATTAAACTGGGGAAAACAGTCAGATAGTAACTGGTACAATTGATTCATCATGACGTACTCGAAAGACTATATTTATAACGAAAAACGAATCTAAAGAAAATTAATCATAATGTAAGTTTCGTAAGCATTGAAAGTAGTTGAAAGTGAAAACTATTATCAGAAAATTATGTCTGCATTTCAAACCCAGCCAGATGACAATCGCTCAATATTTCTCCATTAAATCGTGTGCAGCGTTACAGCCCTGCCTATTACTCGATTAATACAGTAATGTGCCTCGTTTATCAAAGAAACAACCTATTAAGCTGTGAACCATAAACTGAAAGCTACACAACTTGCGTGTCGATTCATCAATCTTTAATCCCGATTTCAAAATAATTACTTGTTTCGCTTTCGCACAATAAACACGAAGAGACGCAAGCCCGAATAACACTGGTCAACAAGGGTTCCCCCAATTTTCAACGTTTCATACATTTTCAACGTTTATTAGGTACTTTTCTGTGGTTGAGTTTGCTTTACTGAAGCTTCTACAAGGTGAAAATCAACCACGCGCTTCCATTATCTTTAGATTTAATGGAGGCTTCTTATATATCAGCGACTGCGATTGAACACATCTATTAAGGTCGTAGCTTGCTGTGTCAAACATGTTAAAAATTTAAGTCCTTCATGTCACCAAGAGTTCGGTTCAATCCCAAGAGAAACCCAAACATCGATTTCACCGACCACTGTAATAAGATCACCCCGCAAAACATACTTTTCCGTACGAGTTTTCCAATTTTGTTTTCACGCGACTACCCTGTCGTCTCTCACTTATCCATTGTTTTGTGTTTTTTTTCTCTTCTCCACCACTCAAACGTACATTATTTACTCATTAAAGAACTGATGCAAAACACAGCGGAATTTCAATTACAACCAGCATAAACAAAACACATCAACAGACAAAACAAAAAAAACGAGCCGGTGAACTGTACATACCATGCAGCAGCGTTTGCAGTTTGTTTCACTGACTTTTGCTGTCAGTAAATGTTACGTTTTAGTAGAGCATCGACATAAGCTGCTGCGCAGCACTGCTTGACTTATTTACAGTTTTGCTAATTTAAGTCAAATTTAAAGTTTCGTGCGTAGTATCAACGTGCGGGTGGCACGGCGAGCGCCCCCTCAAGAGTACGCCAACGCAACGTCTATGCAGGCGGTGCAAGCGAGCACGCGAGCACTCCAGCATAAGTCACGAATGCGAGCGATCGCCGTGAAGTGTGCACACTATCTGCGTCTGCGTCTTCCCTCTTGTTGCGCGGCGTCTGCTTCTGTGTATCTAAATAGATGCATACCTACTTCTGTGGGCTTAATGCCCGAAATGAGTGCGAGGATCGTTAATTTTACCATAATGACACACTGCGAAATGGGCAACAACAGCAGCAGCAGTAGTTATAGTCATAATGTAGTACAATAACAGCAATGTTGACAGTTGACAGCTCATTGTGGAGGTTCCGGTCGGTGGCTTACGAAACAGGAACGGAAAATTTAAAGTGCAACGGTTTGTCCTTTCCACGGTGTTGCCTCGGAAGGAATTATGCAATAAAGTTGTCTTTTGTATCGAATGTCAACTGCTTTATGACTTTTTGAAGACACTGTGTAGAGTTTTTGCGGTGAAATGATTACGCGTTGACTTTCGTAACGTCTACTGGCCTTCTACTATCAATAAAGCAGCCTAAAAGTTAAATTGAACGCTTAGAACAATCTTTAATTCGGGACTGCAATGTAGCAAAAAACCACGGAATGACTGACCGAGGTCGAGTCGAGAACTGCGAGGTGGACCAATACTACATCTTGGCACCGGACCGTCTGAACAGGATCTCCACTATTCTAGAAGTCTTCCTGACGATCGTGATTATCAATCACCGTTGTCCCGAAGATTTTTGTGCAATGGCACTCTCGGATATTGAAAAGGCTTTCGGCTTTTAACAGTGTGTGGCACGAGGGCCACAGTCTTCAAGCTTCATTGATACAATTTTCCGATGTAACTGATAAAGATTTGATATAGATGTCTATATCCTATGCCAACACTGAACAATGTCTGTTGGAAACTGTCAATATTCCGGCAGGTGTGCCCTAAGGCAGTACTCTGGGACTCATTCTGTATGACATATATAGTAAGCAGGGGCAAAAGTGCGATGGGGGTAAAAGTACGATTCAATGATTTATAAGTACAGATTTCGAGTAATTTGACTACATTGGCATGGATGGGTAACTACTTTGACAGCTTGTATCTACCGTAAACATTTATTGTTTACGAAGCATGGCTGCTGAGTTGTAAATGTGTAAATGTTATTTTAGAGTGGTTTTGATGCAATATTTTATTACGGCAAATACGATATCAACAGGAGGATATTACTTGTTGAAAAATTGTAGCAGCGTTTTACATCACTGACCTATCTCTTTTGAAAAGGCGGTGAGAAGAATTTACAAAATATACCATGCTGCATCAATATCCGGACACTTAAGCAGGTCATATGTTTAATATGCTTCGTAAACAATAATTTCGCAACATTCTAGTAATTGCTTTGTACTATAATCACATATGAAGCTTAAATTTACAATAACGCATCAATTTTACAATGAAAACTCAATAAAATACATTAAAATAAAAGAAATAAGCAGGCTTGTCTTGTTCATAAATCCGGACACCTCACATCTCTGTGAATCAATATCCGGACACTTTTGAATCGTTTTCCGGACAGGCAAAACTTTCTCGTATTTTGTCTAGGAAATGTATGCCTATAAGCATACAGCTTATCACCTCTAAAATGTAGTATTAAATAATCATCTCTCTATACATTCTTTTAACTTTTAATGCCGCTTTGGTGTAATTAACGGTACGATTTTAGTCAAGTGCTACACAGACTCACTTACCTAACCAGAAAGCGAAAGTGATTAAGTGCTTCTACATTAAATGTCTTAAAGTATTTTGGATTTCCGTATATTTTGACGGTTCCATGGATCGAGACTCTTTCTCTTACCACACCTTCTGCCTGGTTCAACGTGTCCCTTCGCATTTACTAAGAAAAACGTTAGGTAGTTACCATCAATAGTCAAACATGTCCGGATTTAAAAACATGGTATTAAATCCGGACAGCGTAATTAGTTATAAAAATACACTTTATTTCAACAAATTAATGAATGACACCGTCTCAATTAATTAAAACTAGCCTTCTTTGTTGATACTAATCCAAAAAAGTTGGTTTCTTTGTAATAATGAGCTCCCAAAACCTTAAATCGCAAAAACACAACTGTTTAGTAATCTGAGAAAAATCACAGAAAAAAGACACTGTTCGACAACAACGTTACGTTTGGATTTATTTAGGTTATATCGCGCAGCCTACTTAATCACCGATTATGTTTTAACGATCTTAAATATATTTGCAAAGTAATCCACATAGCTACACCTCATAAATTGCATATATTATTACTTAATAAGGATAAATTAGTTAAGGAGTCCGGATATTGGTACCGTCCGGATTTTGATGCAGCATGGTAATTCTCTTTTCCATAATTTGATCAAACCAGTGCCAGTGATCATAAAAGCGATCAACGACGTGGTTTTAGCTGCTATACCTTCTACCGATACTTCTCAATCGAAAACGACGAATGTTACTTACGCTAGTGTTGCTGCGTCAAGTGGTAAGCGTAAAAACCCTGCTAGCCAAAATGTGAATATACCAGTAGACATGAATGAAGGTGGTCTTCTAAGGTCAGGTAAACGCAGGAAAATCTCACCTAGGGGAGAAATGTCAAACGATGACGTGCAGTCGATCAACTTAAATAAATCTCCAAGACCAAAATCTAACACCGCAAAACGGATTGAGCAAACCGTGTTCTTCAAACCGAAAGTAGCACAAACTGCCGTGATCACCAAGCAAGATATTCGCCAGACACTAGACCCTGCTCTGTTTGCCGTTAAAGATGTACGGTGCCGTGATAATGGGGAGGTAGTTATTAGATGTGACACATTCGAAGATGCAGAAAAAATGCGAAGTATTGCCAACGAAAAACTTGCAGACAAATACGGAATTGAAATGCAAAAAGCACTTAAGCCGCGTGTGAAGATTTCTGGTTTCGGTGATAGTTTAAATGAAACTGAACTTCTCGACAAACTGCGAAAACAGAACAAGATTCCTGACTCTGCAAATTTGAAACTTGTACGATTCTCAAAAAACTCGCGCAATTCTTCTGGTCCTGTGTCCATAATTTTAGAAACCGATCCGCGTACTTTTAACATGCTTATGGATATGAAGCGTGTTCTCATTGACTGGGAGTTTTGCAAGGTTGTCGAAGCAATAACAGCCTTTCGATATTTTAAATGCTCCGAATACGGTCATAAAGCATCCACTTGTACCAAACCACCATGCTGTCCCAGGTGTGCTGGACCCCACGAGGCAAAGGAATGTTCGGCTGATTTTGTGAAATGCTTTAACTACGACCAATATAACATACGACGGAATGCACTTGACGAAAACCAAGTGGACATCTGCCACGCTGCTTGGAGTCCTGATTGCCCGCTCAACATGCAGCATTTGAAACGTGCCCGGCAAAGGATTGACTACTCTACATAGTAATCAACATCGACGTTCTCCAGCGGTCCAATCGGAGATCATTCAGCGACCTGTAGGATCATTGAAGCAGATGCGTACCCTGCTCTGTCAGGTAAAAACTTTAGTATATGTTCTACCGAAGCATCTGATGCTGCACCACACTCATATAGCCCCGTATTGCAGAACACTGACACCGCTGAAATTAGTATTGTCTATCAAAACACCAGAGGTCTTCGCACGAAAATCGATGACTTTTATGTTTCGGTTTGTGACACGGAATTTGACATTATTATCCTAACCGAAACTTGGCTGAACGACCAGATTTGCTCACCGCAGCTGTTTGGAACCAACTACACCGTCTATCGCAACGATCGTGATCTGGAAAGCACTGGAAAAAAGAGAGGTGGTGGTGTACTGATTGCCGTCTCTAACCGTCTAAGCTCTTCAAGAATATCTGTCGAAGTGCAGTGTGAGGTAGAACAATTGTGGGTTAATATTGATGGCGGCTGTCGAACCATTTGCCTTGGCACCGTATATCTTCCTCCTGATGTCTCGAGCTCCATTAGTGCTATCGAAAAGCATATCGATTCTGCATTAGCTGTGTCTAAAAACCTACAACCTCCCGATTTTCACCTCATTTTTGGTGACTTCAATCAACCGGGCCTATCGTGGAAATGTTCACCCAGTGGAAAATTGTATGTCGATCCTGTATACTCAACGAGCACTACGGCCGGTTCAGCACTGGTGGATGGAATGACGGTGTTGAATATGGAACAAATAAACCCCGTCTCCAATGTCTACGGTCGAACACTGGATCTCGTTTTTGCCAACGGCAACGCAATCGGATACTGCGTTATAACTGAAGCAGCTGAACCGCTAACAAATGCCGACAAACATCATCCTCCGTTACTTGCTAATCTGCGGTGTCCTTCGCTTGTCAAATTCAACGATCTGGTAGATGGAAGAGCTCTCGATTTTTATCGTGCTGATTTTCCTGGGCTGAATCTGGCTCTGCAAAAAATTGACTGGTCAATCCTGGATGTTGATGACGTAGATGTAGCAGTACATTTGTTCAACCAAACTTTGACCTCGCTGTTTTGTACATATGTTCCCAAACCTAAAGTGAAATATAAACCTCCGTGGTCAAACCACCGTCTCCGTGTCCTCAAGCGCAAAAGAGCTACTGCATTAAAAAGGTACTCTCGGTCTCGCAATGTAAGCACTAAACTAGATTTTACTAGTGCAAGTTCGCGGTACAGAAACTACAACCGCGAATTGTATTTAATTTACGTTAAGCGGAAGCAATACGACTTGAGACGAAACCCCAAAAAGTTCTGGTCGTTTGTAAACGAAAAACGCAAGGAGTGCGGTCTTCCAGCTAAAACGTTTCTTGGTGAGCAATCATCTAGCAGGCTCGAAGATACCTGCGTCTTATTTGCTCATCAATTTTCGAGTGTTTTCGGCGATTGTGATGTAACTACTGAAGATATCGAGGATGCAATTAAGCTCGATCCAGAGAACCTCTGCCATATCAGGATTGTTAGTTTCTCCGAGAACGAAGTTATGAATGCTTTTAATAAGTTGAAATCGTCTGCAAATCCTGGGCCGGATGGTATTCCTGCTCTCATATTGAAAAGATGTGCAGTCCCTCTCGTACATCCATTTTGCAAGATAATCAACCGATCTCTTCGCGAGGAAAAGTTTCCATCAATTTGGAAGTCGTCTTTTGTTTTCCCCGTATATAAAAAAGGAAATAAAAGCGATGTTTCAAACTACCGAGGTATCACTTCACTTTGTGCGGGATCTAAAGTATTTGAAATATTTACTCAGTTAACACAAACCTGGTTGAATTTACTTCATTTTGTATCCAGCATATCGAGAATGGAGCCCAGGTGGACACAATCTATACCGATATTAAAGCTGCGTTCGAGCGTGTCAACCATCGTCTGCTTTTAGCGAAATTGAAGCGCCTAGGAGCTTCTGATTCATTCGTGCTTTGGCTAACATCGTTTCTATCCAACCGCTTCCTATCAGTAAAATTGGGAGACTACAAGTCCCAAGAGTTTCAGATTAAGTCAGGCGTGCCGCAAGGTAGTAATTTGGGACCGCTGTTATTTTCGCTTTTCTTCAACGACGTCTCCTTAGCACTGCCACCTGGTTGTCGGATAATGTATGCTGATGATTTAAAAATCTTTCGCGTCGTACGGTCGAAGGAGGACTGCTGGCGGCTTCAACAGTTAGCCGATTTGTTTTTTAAATGGTGCTCGTGCAACCGACTTACTATCAGTGTAGCAAAGTGCATAGCAATTTCGTTTAGCAGAAAAAAATCGCCTCTAGACTACTGCTACACCATTAATTGCCAGCCTATTCAACGTGAAACAGTAGTGAAGGATCTTGGAGTTTTGTTGGACACCGAATTGACCTTCCAATGCCACTATAGCCACATCGTTGCAAAAGCAAACAAAAACTTAGGATTCATCATGAGAACTGGAAGGGATTTTCGTGACCCTTACTGTTTGAAATCTCTCTACTGCTCGCTAGTTCGGTCTATCCTTGAAACAGCAGCAGTAGTTTGGAGTCCATATTCGACATCGTGGTCTACAAGGATTGAAGCTGTTCAAAGAAGATTTATTAGATCAGCATTGCGGTTCCTTCCGTGGGCTAATCCGGTCGAGCTCCCACCATATGAAAGTCGCTGCAGATTATTAGGCATGGATTCCTTGGAGAAAAGAAGAAATTGTATGCGTGCAGTATTTATCGCAAAATTGCTCTATGGCGAAATAGACGCACCCAACATTTTGGCGCAAGTGAACATAAACGCCGCTTCGAGGTCTCTACGATCAAGCAGCTTTTTACGCCCAGCCTTCCATCGGACGTCCTATGGCCAAAATGAACCGATTCGAGCAATGTGTGTTATATTTAATAATGTTTACCATTTGTTTGATTTTTTTATAACTTGTGATTGTTTTAGAAATCGTGTGTATAGTTTTTACCAATTTTGACTGATGTTAAGTTTTAGTTTTGTTCATGTAGACCTTCGTGTCAGATGATGTAAATATACATAATATGATAATATGATATCAAACCCCGACAAGCGCCTAGAGGGGCAAAAGTGCGATTCACGGACGGGGCAAGAGTGCGATTCATGGACGAGGCAGATATGCATAGGTGATTTTATACAGTTTTAAGCACTGTATTACAGATACTAGAAGTGAAAGCTCAGCTGAAAACTGTGTGCTCTATACGGATGCTGGCCGAAGGAAAACTGTGTCTTTCCGCTGGTGAAACAAAGAAAAGTGCGTGGTAAAGCTTCGATCTGACGGACTGGCTGCAGTACCCCACCGCACAGTGGTCCAAAAGGGCGAAAAGCGGACCTTTTTTCCTAGTGTCTTTTGCTTTCATTTTATCATTTATGGTCTTCAGCAATTTTCTTCGTATAAATATCCCCCTTATTCTCAAACTGTCAAAAGTTAGTCATCGCTTACTATAGTGAAAATAAAAAAATGACTTTTTTGTATTAGGAAATATAGACATATTTTCTTCGGCAAAGTTGTTAATATTGTAAAAACAAGCAACTTTGCTGAAAAAATAAAATTTCCATCTTTATAGAGCGCTAAACTGTAAGGTATATTCTTTGGAATTTCTTAAAAAATAAGTTTTACTTTCTTAGCTTTTGTTAGTTGCATTTTACAAGAGTACAATGTTCTAGACAATTATCGAAGCTATCGAAACACACGTTTTTGCAGAGGTTTCATATATTCAAACTTTAAATTTCCGTAGGAAAGGAGCCTATGGGGTAATGCTTCATCTTAAAGCTTAAGTCGAGTACAATAAATTTGTATGGGTTCCGCTTGTCCCCAACCATCCAAATGAGAGTATGGCAAGCTTACGTTATGGAAAATATAAAGGTAAACAACTTTGCTGAAGAAATGACATTTCTACTTCTATCGAGTGCAGAGCTGTAGAGCATTTTCCTTGGAAATTCTTTAAAAATTAGTTTTTATACCTAGCTTATGTTGGTTGCATTTTACAGGAATATATGGTGCAAGGCATGGGCGTAGCGACGGGGGGGATTTTGGGGGTTCAAACCCCCCCCCCCCCCCCTCAGACGAAAATTTGTTCTACATTTTGAAGCTTGAAATTTCTGCTACCAATTGCTTAAAGCACAGGAAAATTTACAGGACTAGTTGCACGATTCTCGTTGTCGTCGTCAGTAGCATAGGACCTCGTGCTGTTTCAACTAGTCGACTGCATGCAACTAAATCTTGGGTGACTCGTCGCCGATTTTTCACGCGTTTCAGAAGGCGCAAATCGCAAGACCAAGTTGAGCCATCTCGCACGTAGGGTCCCTCTATTCTGGGTGCCCGTGAGGTTGTTAAATAGAAACGTTTTCCTTATGACTGTCCGGTTCACCGTAGTTTACCGTTTGCTTCACCAGATGTCCGATGGTAATCTCCCCAAGTTGTGTCTGCTGCTCGTGATTTATATACACGCAAATTTTGTGTTACGTCCGCTATTATGGGACGTAAGAACAATCGGTCGAAAACAGGGTGGACATTTATTCAAATTTTAGATGTAAAATAAGACGACATTAGTTCAAATTCCGTATGTAAAAATCTTGACGCAAAAGGAAATCACGTACAATAAATGGACGTAAAAAGAGATACTAGTGTACCTCCGCCGCTCTTCGCTTCCAGCTTTTGCTCCGTGAAATATCGTCCGCAAGTGCGGGCTGTCCTTCCTGAGTATCGTCAAATCCATAAAAACTACCGGTCTAATAAGGGCTAAGTACTTTATCGGCATCGTACGGTGGCTATCGTTTGCTGGCGGATGGAAGCGTTTGGCGAAGGGCAAAGTAGACTCGATTTTCTGCTTAAATGCGTCGCGAGATCTCCTCATTTGTGTTAAACGCGGCCACCAGTGATCCCAACGATTACCGTCCACGAAAAGTGCACGTTCGTCTTTTTGAGCCTCTACCAATCATGTATTTGGTCTGCGACGCATTTACTTTTAGCCCAATCCTACTAGCCTCCGCTTTCAGTCTACCGCAGATGGCCTCCGCCGTTGCGAAGTTTCGGCCTACAATATCAAAGTCACCTGCGTAGCCAAGAAGTTTGCTACTTTCACTGAAAATTGAGTCTCTCGTGTCGATTTTGCTCGCCGGATCATCTTCTCAAGGACGATGTTGAACAGCATGCAGGTTAAGCTGTCAGCTTGTCTCGACTTTTGCTGCGCTTGGAGGGACTCGATCCTATTGACTCTAATAGTCTCTCCCAGCCAAGATTTGAATATACAACGTACCTCCAAGTCAACTGGGAGATGCAATTTCAACATTTACCTTCTTTTATTTCAATTTGTTTTCTTTTAAGTCAAATGAAGAACCCGGAGTATTAACCAAAAAAGCTTATGATGATTGAAAAAAATTCCCCATTTCCTGAATAAACCCTTTAAGGTTAAGCTATGTAAATTTTTTTTGTAAAATATCCCCTAAGAATAATTTCTGGCTACGCTCCTGGTGATAGGTGATTATTCAAGGACTCAAAATACACGTTTTTACAGAAGATTGTAAATCTCTAAGACCTTTCCTTACAAAGTTATCGCTTTTGGCTTCTGAAGTTGAGGAAAAAGAAAGCTTACATTAGCAATAACTTTGTAGGGAAAGGTCCTAGAGATTTGCTACCTTCTGCAAAAACATGTGTTTTGAGTCTTTCAATAATCGCCTAGAAACATATATTCTTGTAGAATGCAACCAACATACGTTAAAAATGAAAAACCTCTTTTTAAATAATTTCCAAAGAAAATGCTCTATAGCTGTGCACTCGGTAGAGATCGAAAAGTCGTTTCTTCATCAGAATTGTTTACTTTTGTATTTCCTATAACTTTGCCGAAGAAACTATGTGTCTATCTACGAACACAAAAAAATGGACGTGCATCGAGCCTTTAGCGAACGCGAAACACACAAAACGTATGCTTGCCGTATTCTCATTTGGGTGGTTAGGGACAAGCGAAACACATAGTAGTTTATAGTACTTGACTTAAGCTTTAAGATGAAGCGCTAATTTCATAAATCCGCTTGCTCCATTTTACCCCATGGGCTCATGAAGCTATGGAAATTTGAAGCTTGAATATGCGATGACTCAGCAAGTAAAGGTCCAAGAGAGTTGCGCTCTTCTGCAAAAACGTGTAGCTTCGATAATTGCCTAGAACATTGTGTTCTTGTAAAATGCAACTAAGAAAAGATAAGTATGAAAAACCAATTTTCAAGAATAGTTTTAAAGAATATGCCCTATAGTTCAACACTTAATAAAGATAGAAATTTTATTTCTTCATCAAAGTTGTTTCTTTTTACTATATTTACAACTTTGCCGAAAAAACTATGTCTATATTTCCTAACACAAAAAAGTTATTTTTTTATTTTCATTATAGTAAGCGATAACTAACTTTTGACAGTTTTAGATTAAGGGGGAAATTCATACGAACAAAAGTGCTGAAAACCATAAATAATAAAATAAAAACAAAAGACACTAGGAAAAAAGTTCCACTTTGGACAGGAAAGGTGCAAATTGAGAATATTTCTTTCCGAAACATATCGCAGATTGAACATATAATGGTTTTGTTAGCTACTGCTGTGCTAATTTCATGGATTCGAGCTTCGCACTTTTGCCCCAAGGTATTCACACTTTTGCCCCGCTAGTGGGGTAAAAGTGCGATTCGGCACTTAATCAGAAAAATGAAGAATTCGTTTTGCATAACACTGTTACTCCAGATGATTTATAGTTGAATGTGAAGATATTGAGTTATTGCATCAATATAGCATATATTTTATTGTTGTGCTTCTCCATATCTCATGAAAATTGATGGCTACTTTAAACGTCGCACTTATGTCCCGCCCTACTACCTATATCATTAAGCATTTTGCCCCTCTCGAGAGGTGGCAATAATCTCGTACGCGGGTCGCATCCAGAGAGGTCTGGATGCTATGACAGACTATGTTTTATGACTTCGAAATTATGATCGACGCGGCTAAAATTCAGACAATCGTGTAGGTATTCTCGCATTCGAAATCGTCAAAATAAATCCTAATTTCAATAGAACAAGTTTTTTTGATTGAAAAATTCGGACTTTCGGTGCAATCGAATTAAAAATCAAAGTGGAAATAGTCCAATTTAGACTTGGAACTAGACTAAAAATTAAACTTGGAATTAGACATGAAATTGTATTTAATATAGGAGATTTAATTATATTTGAATTTGGCCTAATTTGGATTTGGAATAAAGAGGACTGGAAGTTTTACTTGGTATTAGACATGAAATTGTACTTTTAAGCCTTAAATTGAAGAAAAGAAGAAAACTTTTTAGTATTTAAATTCTACTATTAATATTTATACTTTTAAGTCCGAATTTAAAGTTTTTATAAAAAATTTATTTATTATTTAAATTTTTGCTTGCAATTGGAATTGTATTTGACTAGGACTTGAAATTGGATTTTAAATTAAGCAAATGAATTTAAAATATTAGTTGAAATTGGGCGTAAATTGGATTTAAATTGGACTTGATTCTTGAACTAGATTAGATATTAAATTACATTTAAAATAAGACTTAAAATTCCAATTCAAAGTGTACTAAAAATTGGACTTGTTTCAGAGCTTAAAATGAACGTAAAATTGGAATTAAATTAGACTGGAAATTAGAATGAAATTCGATCATGGAATTGGACTTAAAATATCAAGTTACATTGACATTAAATTTAACTTGAATTTTGACATGAAGACGAAATTAGACACGAAGTTTTACTTGAAATTATGCCTGACTTGCTCCGTCTTACGTCTTACGCCTTTTTCTCCTTTTTATGTACCGTTTTCTTGGGTTTTGGTCTCTCTTTCCTTTTTTTGACGTAGGACTACGTTTTTGTTTACTATACTGGGACTAAGTGAAAAAGTTTACTATACTGGGACTATGTGAAAACGAAAATAGAAGTGTAACGTTTGTATGAAAGATTTCTAATTGTAATAACTTCTGAACTACTGTATGAAACTGAACAATTTATATGTCGTTGGATAGATAAAATGACCAGAAATTTTATGGGGGATCAATTTTAAGAGAGCAATTTTAAGGAGGGCGTAAGAAGGGGGTCTCTTATACAAATGAAACAAAAATTTCCTCAAAACTCGAGAACTAATCAAGCAAATGGAACCAAATTTGGCATGTGGAGGTTTCCGAAGACAGGATTTTTTTCTATGGCGTACTGAGACCGCTTCCCCTTCTAAGAGGGGAGGGGGGCTCCCATACAAATGAAATACAAATTTCCTCATAACTCTAGAACTTAATGCTCGGATTTTTTTCCTTCGGCTTGATCAGTCTCAAAAATGTCAAAAACGAGTTTGGTCTGGTCTAGAACTTATTGAGCAAATGGAACCAAATTTAGCATGTGGAGGTTTCAGAAGGCAAGAATTTTTTCTATGATGAATTATGACCCCTCCTCTGTTTAGGAGGAGGTTCAACCTTTATGATGTAAACAAGTGATTTTTAAAAGAAATTTCTATATCTCAATGGTTGCAAGCGTTATACTTATGAACCCCCGTCCACGTATTGTCAAAGCCACCATTGCATTCAATGAAGAATTGAATCTGAATATTTCACTTTTGCTCTTAATGGCACTCACAGATTCTCATAAACATACATATGCCTGAAATGCAGTTTACATTAGTCTTTGATCTAATGACCTGATATAGTCCTACGTCACCCTTTCATAGAACCCTTAGGGCTGTTTACCTTGTAGTTTTTCCTTACATTTTTCTTCTTTTTCTCTCGTATTTCTTTTTTCTGTCTATGTTTTCTGTTTCACTGTTGCGTATCATCGTTTACTATCACATTTTCTTATTTCCAGTACGGTTTTCGCGATTTGTTTCACTCATTTTTGGTAATTTTCTTTCCGCCTTTTTTATTCGCGTGTTTTTCTTTTTTCGTTTCCAGTTGTCGCCTTTTTCTAGCTCATATTATCTCCATTCCTTTTCGTTTTTCAACTTTTAGATGCTCTTTTTTCCTGTCGCGTTTAAATTGTTTTTAGCTCCCATCTTTCCATTTGCACTCTGGTTGACTTTTTTATGTCCCGTTTTTTCGTCTTTTTTTCACTCTCTATTCCGTTGGTCCGTTTGTACTCTATTTCTTTTTCTCCCATTTCTTTTTCTGTCCCATTTTGCAATCCCATTCTCAACGTCCATTCACATTTTGTCCCGCCTTTCTCGTTTAATATTGCGTTTGACCTTATTTGCCGTTTTCTTCGTTTCCTCTAACGTTTTCGTTTGTCCTCTTTCGCTAGTCTTCTTTTCTTTTTGGTTTTCTTGTTTTCTCTTCCGTCTACCCTTTTTTGTTTCGTGTTCCCTCCTTTTCTCTTTCGTTTGTCTTTTTATCTGACAGCTGTTTGCTATTTTTCTTATTCAGGGTTGCTGTGCTCAGTTACACTCACTTACGCTCATTGGACTCTACTGCCTCATAAGGCTTGTTCGCGACAAAATCTGGACACCTCAATTTTGTAATAAAACAAATTTGCTAGAAGTTTAATCCATGAAACAATTTTAAATCATTTATGTGTGTATCGTTAATAATTATCAAACAAATTAACATTACTTATTTGGTCTGCATGAAAAATTGGCGAACTTTGGACTTTACCCTTGCCATGAGGGTCAGTGCAGACTTGTTGGCTACCAATTTAGCTGCGTTTGTCCAAGATTTTCGAAATTTATCTATAGTTGTTGTTTGTTGTTTGTGCTGGGACAGTTCTCTCTCTTCACCAAAGCCCAATACCGTTCGATGGGGCGTAACTCTGGACAGTTAGGTGGATTCGCCTCCTTCGGTACAATATGGACTCCATTAGCATCATACCATTCCAAAACATCTTTGGCGTAGTGACAGGATGCCAAATCAGGCCAAAACAGCGAGAATACATCATGGCTGTGTAGGAACGGTAACAATCGTTTCTGCAGGCATTCTTCACGGTATATTTCCTTGTGAATCGTTCCCGTAATGATGTAACTTTTGGTTGCTCGACCACAGCTGCATATGGCTTGCTATACTAAATATTTTTTGGGGAACTTGGCTTTCTTCTTTGTCCTAAAATGCTCTGCAACGCCATTCCGTTTCATGGCAAAAGACATCATGGTAAAAAGACATACCAGGAAGCTGTTTAAAGTCTTCTAGAACATACGTTTCATCGTCCATTATAACGCATGGAAATTTCGTTAAATATTCGAGATAAAGCTTACGAGCACATGTCCTCACCTTGAAAGACTTCATGCTTAGTCGTTGCTTAGAAGTGTGCACGAATGTTGGCGACATTTTTATTTTACGAGCAATGGTACGTACAGAAAGATCTGGTCTCCTCCGTAACATTTGTTTTATCTTCGCATCCTTGTGGTGGTTCCTCAGATCCGTTTTTGTTCCACTTCGCTTCTTCCTAGCTGTTGTTAAGTGAGAATCGAACGATTTTGCAACACTGTGAACAGTGCTTGGAGGAAATCCAAGCTTTTTGGAAAGTTTTCTTAACGAGAGATCCGGATTTTGATTGCGACCGCACACAATTGCTTTTCGCTCCTGCTCTTCTTTCGACGCCATTGCTTTTAATATAAACAAGTGTTATATTTTCAGAAAGAACAGACATACGTCTACCACTCTGCAAAATATTTCACTCATTGTTAATGTATTTCCGAAGCTGTGTGTGTTTAGGGGTGTCCAAATTTCCGTCCGCGAACAAGCCTTAGACTTGAATTTGGACATGGACACGAATGTAGACATGAAGTTTTACTTAAAATTAGGATTGACATGTTTATGTTACTCTCTCACACATTTTACTTCTTTTCTTTTTTCTCTTTCCTAGTCCTAGTTTTTCCTTTTTTTGTACCGTTTTCTTGGTTTTACTCTCACTTTTCATCTATTTCCTTCCATTATTCCGCTTTCTCTCTTCTTTTCAGATGTCTGATAATAATCAGGCTGGTCTTTCCTCTTTTTCTTACTCATTTGTTGGTATTTATCTTTCCGCCATTTCTCTTACCTTTTTTCATTTTTTCGTTTTCAGTTTTAACCTTTTTCCAGCTCATTTCATCTCCATTTCTTTTCATTTTTCCTCTTTTAGATGCTCTGTTTTTTCTTCTTCCAATCACGTTTACTTAATTTTCGCCTCCAATTTTTTCCTATGCTCTCCGGTTTTCTTTATTATCTGTCGTTTTTTCGTCTTTTTCTCTCCCATTTTCGTTGGTCCGTTTACCCACTTTTTTTTCTTTTTTTCTGTCCCACTTTCCCTTTTATGTTACGATTGATCTCTTTTTCCCATTTTCCTCGTTTCCTTTATCGGCTTCCATTGTTCTATTTCGCTGTCCTTCTTTTTTCTTTTGGTTTTCTTTTTCGTCTTCTCTTTTGTTTCTCGTTTTCCCCACTTTTCTCTTTCGTTTTTCATTTTATATGTTGTTCTTTTTCTCCTCTTCAGGGTTGCTGTGCTAAATTACGCTCACCCACGCTCACTGGATTCTACTACCTCACAGAAGTAAGGTATGTAAAAGCCATGAATGGAACATTTGCAGATCTGAGTGTAATCTACAATTTTTTTAATACTTTTTTTGTATTTTCTGCTGATCGTTCATCGATTTGTCAATGAAAAAGTTACTGCTAATTCAGTACTATATTCAGAAAGATTGTAGACAACACTCAGCTCTACAAATGTTTCATTCAGGACTTTTGCTCTTCTTCTTTTCTTGTCACGTTTACGCCCTTTTTAGTCTAAAATTTCTTCTTATTTTTGTTTTTTGTTCCCTTTTTTCGTTTTTTTCTTCAGTTTTCTCTCATTTTCATTCTTAAGTCCTTTTCTATCACGTTCTGTTTTTTAATTCCGCTTTATCTCGTTTATCTTCCGTTTTGATTTCTCATTTTTCTGTTCCCGTTTCTCAAAATTCATGCTCCCGTATTTTCTCCTTGTATTTTCTTCTGTTTATATCCTGTTTTCCGTTTTTCTCTTCCTTTCTTTTATTCAGCTTCTCTTATCTTTCATTTTCCCTCTTTTTCTATCCAAACTTCTCTTTTTCGCCTTGTTTTTCCTACTACTTTTATTTCTTTTTTTTTTCTTTTTACGCCCCATTACCCTACCCATTCTGTTATGACTTTTTCCTAATTTTTTTGTCATGCCAGATTTTCTTTCATTTCTCTCGTTACTCTAGCACTTTTCCTGTTTTTCTATCCCAATTGTCCAGTTTTTGTCATGTACTCGTGTTGTTTTCCGTTTTTCTTCAGGTGCAGCAGAATTCATGTGAGAATTTGCTAAGAGAATTTATTTGGATTTCCATAAGAAGATGTTTGCTCTACGCTATTTGGTTCATGAATTAGCATTGAATTAGGTAATTATTCAAGAAAACCGAGGTTTTCGGCCATAACTCAGGAACAATGAAAAACGTTATTAGAAATTGGTCGGTGTTAAGTCAGACCGAACCAATTGACAAAACTCTGATTTCGAGAAAAACGCTGATTAGAATAAAGTGTAGCTTAGGAAATTCTTAATTGTCAATTGTTTGCTGCTATTAACTAATTTTTTTTTTAATTTTGCGACTTGCTCCGTTCTGATTTAACACCGACCAATTGACAAATAAGATAAAGATGTTTTATAAACTTTCCATGGGATGGAACATAATTTTTCGACTTTGTTTGAAGTTTTCCACCATCACTTCACGTTGGACCTTAAATTGGAAATGAATGTAAATTGGGCTTGAAGTTAGATTTGGAATTTAGAACTTGAAGTTCAATTTGAAAGGATTTAAAATTAAGGAATATACTTGGCAATGGACAAGGCAATGGTCAATAACTTGGATTTATTTTACACTTGAAATTGTATTTGGAATTGGACTTGAAATTAAACTTAAAATTGGACATGAAATCAGTGTCGAAATTGGGTATGAAATAGAAATTGAATTTGAACTTGAAATTCAGCTTAAATTGAGCCTAAAATCAATCTTGAAATTTAATTTATAACTGGACTTGAAACTGGTACTATTTTTCCACAATTAATATATTTATCGAATTAAATTGAAAACTGTGGACTTTTGGGTTACATAAATTATTAATTTTTACATTTAATTTTAAAGAGAAGGTGAGGTGCGTGCCCCAGAGTACCCCAGCTTGAGCATGCCAGTGATTATAATCGCTGGGTTGCCTAGACTGGAGCACACCGGACCACTTGCTTTACCTTGTCTTTAAAATTGAACGCTAAAGAATAACTCTTCAAGGTGAAGGACAAAGTATTAAAATAAACTGCTTAAAATATATTCCATTTCTATCAAATTCATACTCCAATTTCATGTAAAATTTCAAGCTGAATTTTTTTTCTAATTTTAAGTTTTATTTTAATTCGAATTTCATGTCCAATTTTTAGTAAAATTTCGAACTCAATTTTAAATCCAATTAGATGCGCAGTATTCAAGTCCAGTTTCAAGTAAAATTTCACATTTAAGATTTAGTTTGATTTTAGGATGTTAGACCTAAAAGTAAAATTTCGTATCTAATTTCAAATCTAGTTTCAACTCCAGTTTTGAGATCAATTTCAATTGCAATTTCAAATCCAATTTCAAGTTGGATTTAAGCCCCATTCCAAGTCCAATTGCATGTCCCATTTAAAGTCCTGTTTCATGTCTAATTTCAATTCGAATTTGTAGTCTGACTTCAAGTCTTATTTTGCATTCAATCTAAAATCCACAAAGCTTGTCTGTTTTTGTGGAGTTTACATTAAGCTCTCCTCTTTATAAGCACCATAAAATGGTGGTGTTTAGAGTTTCCAGCATACGACTGTGAAGCAGTGTTTTGGCCGTGACTAAAGCAAGACTAAGTGCAAGTGACTAAAGAGAGCTCTTTGTAGACAACCTTTGATCACCGAAACCGTGACCGACGTATCTCTCAATGATGTTGTGATTTCCCTGCTGGAAAGCATTGCTTGAATCCAGCGCATTGTAATATGATTGATTTCATTTTGAAAGAATGCCGTAATAATTTAAGCGAAGGACGTGTTACCGAAAGCGCCTTCAATATCAAGGAAAGCACAAACTGCCGTCTCTTGATATTTGAGTGATTACTCAATTAATGCCACTAAACAGCGCAGTGTGGTTTCGAGAGATTTATAATGTTGGTATGCTTGTTGGTTTCCCTCCAAGGGTAAAGTCGTTGAAAACTTATTGTGGATTATTGAGAAGCGTTGATGGTAGACTTATTGGTCTGAATGCCTTATGTATGGTTTTCTTTATCTGTCTTAGGTATGAACAGTATCTCTACTTTCCGCATATCCATACGTTCCTTGGTAATAACTTGAATGTATTTGTTTCCAAAACAGAAGGTGTCGAGGCAGAAAGTATCAAATAATTAGAAGTCTAACGAGGATCCCATTTCCGAATTACTATGAGGCAACATTTTTTATGCCCTCTTCAAGCAGGCGAAAAACAAATGCAAAAAGAAAAAACACTGCGTCGAAATTGCACTTTCACTAATTTTTTTTCTACTCATACTGATCATCAATACACTAATCATTGCACAATGCTAGGTAAGAGTCTATCCAGCAAATAAACAGCTCGTCACGCTGCTAACCATCCGACCGGGCGGCGGCGCGCGATCGGTGACGACCCACACACGATTTTTCGCTAATGATTGACATTTTGGCAGACTCGTTAACGCTGCATTCCAAACAATTACCTAAGCCTATTGACATAATTTCACAGCCACTCACTCTTTCGCGTTGATGCGTGAAAAGAGTTCGATTACGTCAGCGCAAACAGACGGGTATTTCAATTTATCCCGAAACAAATAACTTCAAGCCGGGCTCGGCTGCTGACTGCTCTACTGCCATATATGAATGTAAGCGGAAAAACAGTAGAAGATCATGGTGCCAACAACTTCCGAACCCGCCAGCCACTGCTCTTGAGCTGCTACCGTACGAGTCGGAATGCTCCATTCAGACACCTACAATGGGGCAATCCATAAATTGCACCCACCAATGAAGCCAACGCGTTCGACGACAGGCTCGAAACTGATCGGAGCCCAACCTTTGCTTTGCTTGACTCGTTTATGGTGTATCGAATGTGGCTTTCGGGCTTAGGATTACATTGTAGCATAAGTCAACACAGCTGCTGCTGCTGCTGGTTGGCATGCGCGGGAATCTATTGTCGTACCGAGAGCAGCAAACACTTTGGCAGCTTGCTTTTGTGCAACTCTACAAATTGAAAAGTTGTTTTTTTTTACTGTTTGGGGCGTTTCTAGTACGTATGGTAAGTTGGGACCCCCGAAGGCGGGGAGGTGGTTTGATGACCGAACAACATTAAATTGTTGAGCCGTATCAACGCTCACGCGCAGCCCGAAAGGCATTGTCCCTTCGAGTGCGGAGTACAGTATAACTGATATGACGTAGTACAGGTCTATATTTATGAAAAAAAAATCCCCCACTATATCGGTCATGTCATGCTTTTATCAGTGTCACAAGTGCCCAAAAATGTTCAGTTATAGTTTCAGTTTAGTTCTATTTTAAATTGTTTTTGCTTTCTAGTGGAACATTTTTTATTTGTATAAAAAACTACGGGATTTAGTGACTCATTTACCGTGACCAACTTGATTGTTATTTACCGTGCTACAAAGACAACCGATAACAAATTGTTATCAATGCGCTTCCGTTTTCTAAGAACCGGCCACCTTCGACACACTTTCTATGGCCGAAGATTCGAGGCTATAAAATTACCTCACCTGATGATAATAGCGACTACTCCACTGATTGTGCACAGATTGCCTTAATCCTTAGGAATATAAATATCCAGCGATTGAGCAATAGTGCCATCAGTTTAACTAAATCGATTCAATCGAAACAAACAACATTGTTGTTACAACAAACAGAAAATCAAAATGGTCAAGATCATCGCTCTCGGAGCTGCTGTACTGGCACTGGTTGCTTTCGCTTCATCCGGAAGCGTGGAGCAACCAGCCGACATCGATGCTAGAATTGAAATTGTAGAAGACATAACCACATTCAAAGCAACGCACCCGAATTTGGAATTGATTCAAATGAAAGTTTCGCGCAACCAACGGCAGCAGATTGTCTACTCTGTTGGAAACAGAGTAGCAGGTAATTTAAATATTGCTCAAAAGTTTACCAGCTTCTAAATCCTTTTTGTGTGCAGGTGACCGACTGGTGGGATCTGTTCGGGACGGTCAATCCTGGAGCACGCCGCAGGATATCACTTTGACGCTGTCCTATCCACAGTCCGGTGTTGGTGCGGTAGTTAGCTACGTCCAGGTTGTGGTCGATCAAAGTTCCAACCAGGGTCAGGGTTATGTCGTTGCCGGTGGAATTGGCCAACGTTACATTCAACTCGTTATTGAGGCGTACAGCACGAGCTACTTTAGCTATAACGCTTCCATCTACGGAAAGTAGATTCTATGCAAAACGTTTTATTTCTGTTGACATATTTCTAATAAATGGTTGTAAAGGACACAAATGTTACCATTTATTGATATTGTGAGTAATTGAATTTAATTGAATTAAGCTTAAATTTGTTAACAAGCTAAGTTCAATAGTTTATACCAGGGCTTCCCCGGAACAACTTCGTCGAAAGTCGATTTTGTAGTCAAATTCGTAGTCGTATTCATAGTCAAATTCCCGGACTATTCGCTAGAGTGTTGCCACATCGCTGAGCTGCTGTCCACATCCACGGTGTAAGGTGTAAGAAACTAGCAAGAAGCAGAAAAGCAATGGCAGCTGATCCCGCTATCGTAACTTCTAGAACCATAAACCAGAAAATTTGCTAAAAAGCATGCCTTTAG
Source organism: Sabethes cyaneus (assembly GCF_943734655.1). Lineage (NCBI taxonomy): Eukaryota > Metazoa > Arthropoda > Insecta > Diptera > Culicidae > Sabethes > Sabethes cyaneus. Next base: position 45,330,688 of record NC_071354.1, read on the forward strand.
AAGAGGTTGCTGTCTTGTTTGAAGCCTCATACTACTGTTGATTGCCTTTCATAGTCCTATATTTGTACAATGACAATGGCGTCACCGTTACCGATACAGAAATCCGGCTAATGCTTTGGAGCTAAGGCCAATTTAGAAATACTGGGAACTATAGACGGCTAGGAGAAGTTCAAGCAAAACTGTTCATAATGCTGGTGAGGCATCGTAAGGCCGTGTTTGACTCACAGTAACGTACTGATTTTCGTCAGATGTACGATGGGAATCTCTCCAAGCAGTGCAGCAGGTGATTCATAAGCCTCTGTAGGGATGTAGGGATGTAGGGTTGTAGGGATCCCAAATATACGAACTCGTCTACCATTTCTAAGTTTTATACCGTGGTGGAAATGGTGAAAAGTGGAGCTTTTTTCCTAGCTTCTTGCTTTTATTTTTGCATTTAAAGTCCTAAGCACGTTTGTTCGTATGAACTCCCCTCATAATCTAAAAGTGTAAAAAGTTAGTCAGCGCTTGCTATAAGAAAAATAAAAACATAACTTTTTTGTGTTAGGAAATGTGAATATAACTTCTACGGCAGAGTTGTAAACAATGTAAAAATGAGCAACTTTGTTGAAGAAACGAATTTTCTTGGAAAGTTCTTTCCATTAATCTTTAATCACTTCACTTTAATAACAGCTTGGGTCATTCGTGACATTTGCTGGGTTGGGATTTAAACCCGAGTCCTCGGCGTAACCGACGCGAATGCTAACCACTACACCGGGATTGACCCCTGTTCTAGACAATTACCGAAGTACTCAAAACACACCTTTTTGCAGAAGACCACAAATCTCTTTGACCCTTACATGGTAAGTTATTGCTGAAGTTTTATTCTTCCATAGCTTCACGAACCTATGGGGCAAAATGGGACAAGCGGATTTATGGAATCTATGCTTCATCCTAAAGCTCAGGTCGAGTATTACAAATGTGTATAGCTGCCGCTTGTCCACATATGAGAGTATGGCAAGCATACGCTTTATGTGTTTCGCGTTCGCGAAAAGCTCGATACACGTTCATTTTTTGACGTAGGACTACGTCTTACGGCAAGTTTTGAGATAGGGTGTCATTCCAAAAAATCGAAAAATGCGAGCGTCACGAAAAAAGATCAGCGGTTTTCTGATCGATTTTCAATATTCTTACGCCAATCGATCGGAAAATCTTCTATGAATTAATTCAAATGAAGAAAAGTATGGATTCTTGACGTTGAACTATTGAAAAATTGAAAATAATGAATCTATGTTTTACCAGATTTCTCGCTTCGTGATTGGTTGTTGGAAATGACTTCATCAAAATAGAAACGTGTTTTCACGCTTCGGCTTATAATTCGGTCAATTTTCAATAGATTTGCAAGATATTTACACCAATTCTGGCCTGAATTTTGAATAGTCATAACTGCAAATGAGAGATTCTCTTTGCGTCGCCTCTCTTACGTCTATCACGACGCTGTAAATACACTTGACGGCATCTTTTTCGCACGATACGATTCTTGGCGTCACATGCTAGGGGGCTGTGCAATAATTACGTAAGGGCTTTTTCTTCATTTTTGAACCCCCCCTCCCCCCTATATAAGATTTTGTAAGATTTTGACCAATCCCCTCTCCCCCCATAAAAAATCTTAGTAAGATTTTTTAAAACATCAAAATTCAAGTTTTATTTAAAAAATTAGACATTGAAAGAAGTTTGAAGCAGTCAACAAAGTTTAAACAGGTTATAAAAACTAAAGTTCAAAAAAATTAATAAAAAAACAAACAATATCAATTACCTGTTGTAAATCTCTTTATGGCCCACTCACGAACAGAACGTATGCTCAGAAACTCACTAGCGTTTACTTAATTCGCATTGATCCACTCTAAATCGTCTAAACACAAGGGAAAGTCGCTTAGAACATTGTTGCAGGCTCAATTTAGGGAACAGCTTAGCTCATTGATTACAATTGCGGTACATTCATTTCACAGTTCATCGCAGGGTGGCAACTGGATACGAAAAACCAAATTCCCTGATTTTTCCAGGTTTTTCCCGGTGTTAAATAAAATTTTAGGTTTCATATTGCGACATAATTTTAACTAAAAATGTGTTACAATCATTGACATTTGAATTGTTTATTAATCTACGAGGTATTGAGAAAAATTTCCTCACCTACTCTATTTCCCTAGGCGAATTCTTCAATCACTTTCTCTTATTCTGCCGACCAGCAAATTACACTCCTCCCGTGAGTTCCTCATCTGTTCTTTTTCCCGCGCAAGTTTATTCGCAAACTCAGACGCAATCGGAGTTTTAGTGCCCATTGCCGTGGTGCTTTTCCTGCTAGTCACGCGGAAATGTTCGTATGTTTAATTTTCGTTCTTCTAGCGATAAGCCATGCAAAAAAGCAGTTTAATTCGCTTTACCACTAGTGGCTGTTCTACTTTCTGACCAACGCGGCTTATTTCACTTTGCATGGATTTTTCGGGATTTACACTTCCGGGTCCAAGATAGAGCCCTAAATTCGTAACGTGGAAGGTAGGGTTGCTACACCCGCCTTTCGGTTACAACTTGTTACAACAGTACAACAGTTATGTACTGCCGAGAGTCAGTGGAATTTCTCCAACATTTTTCTCGAAAACCGAATTTCGCTGCGATGCCACTGGCATTCACTTCGATGTTCTGCGAATTGTGTCACATGCCGCGAATTGTGTCAAATGCCGCATAACACTGAGCTAATTATCGATAGCCCAATCTATCGTTTGTGTGCCGTACTTCTTTATCTATTTCTAAGTGTTCTTGACTACTCAATGAATCGATCATTGGGATTGTTTGAAAAATTCCCTGATTTTGTTAAAAATTCCCTGATTATTCCAGGTTTTTCCAGGTAATTTCAAATTCCCTGATAATTCCAGGGTTTCCAGGTTTTTCCAGGTAGTTGCCACCCTGTCATGGTACAATATGGCCCACCTTGTTGAAATTTAAATTTAGAATTGTTAGAAATTAGGCAGCCCTGTCAATGTTTTTTATTATCAAAACAGTCTGACAGGGCGCAGGCGAGTTTGACAGGTTTCACACGATCAGCACCTCAGCGGCACAGTAAGGCACAGACCGAACAAAATTTCTATGAATGAGGTGAACGGAATGTTCTCAGCGGCATACCCTTGTCTAAACACGAACACGTGTCCTCGTCAAGTAGCGTACAAAGAACTTCTTTGCCTCTTCTAAATGACTCGCGATATGGTCTTATGATGGAATTGACACTCCATTGCGTCTAATGTACAGATCTGTAATGACCACCCGTGGTTTCCTTTGAAGCAATATACTGACCCCACTCTGGTCACATGCGGCATTCAAGATCTTTAGGAACAAAAGAACAATACATCCCAAGAAACATTTTTGTTGTATAGTAGCTTATCAAACACTTGTTCCATTGATACAGCTATACATTAGTTGAATAAGCTACTTTTAAACAAAAATGTTTCTCGTGATATCATAAGGGATTTTGCGGCTGCCTTGCGGAATTGGGATAAGCAATTGCAACGAAATATGTTAGAATAATCCAACTTTCCACGAAGGATAATGGCGGCTGATGGGTACAACTTTCTGAAGGGCGCAGTTCGGTTATGACAGTCAATGCAGGAGCGGTTACTGCGGTTACTATGGAAGCCACTACGGTTGTTTGCTGGTTGGTAAACATTGTTTAGTTTTCGTGGACCAGCCGAAGAGGAATTTAGTTGAAGAGAAGCGAATTTTTGTGCTTTCTTAGCTATCATTTTGTGAAATAGTCTTTGCATTGGGTCAATGTGACAATATTTTAGCAAAGAATAGTCACAAAGCTGTGCTTCCGTATAACTAAATTCCTTTTCGGCTGGTCTGCTAAAACTAAACAATGTTTAAATTTTTCCACTCAACCAGCAAACAACCGTAGTGGCCTCCATAGTAACCGCAGTTACTGCTCCTGCATTGAATGTCAAAACTGAGCTGTGCCCTTCAGAAAGTTGTACCCATCAGCCACCATTATCGCTCGTGGAAAGCTGACTAGCATAAACCGATGACATCAGATGGCTCTAGAACAAGTAGTCCAACTGTTGTTTCCCCGAGTGGGCAAGGCTAAAATACTCAGCATTTTGCTTCGCATTTCCTGGCAGTATCGAGGATTTCGACACTTCACAACTTAACTCATCTATTTAAAATTTTTTGTAACAAGTAACATGAGTTGCTATTAAAAATGTAAATTTTTCATAATTTTTTCGTGTGTGAAAAACTTACGTAAGAAATGATTAAACCCCCCTCCCCCCCAAATAAGAATTTGTAAGATTTCGCGGAACACCCCCTCCCCCCATTATGCCTTACGTAATTAGTGCACGGCCCCTAGCTAATCGTTTAGAATGCATTCGTAATAGACGTAAGAGAGGAGACGCATCCGTAATAGACGTAAGAGAGGAAACGCAAAGAGAATCTCTCATTTGCAGTTATGACCTATTCAAAATTCAGACGAGAATTGATCGGAAAATTGATTTGGAACATATTGAACATATAGAAAACTATTGATTTTCAATGCGCGTCATTGAAAAATTGAAAATAACTCTTACTCGGTCGTACTAGAAATTGTCGCTTTGTGATTGGTTGGAATAATTTCCAACTATTATCGAATAAGTCTTGGTACAATTCAGGAATCACCGAGAAAGTTGTTGGAAAGTTCCATTTAATTCTACTATAACAAAATCACAGATTCAATGGAATCCTACCCTTTCTTGTTGATTGCTAATTGGCTTGAAAATTCCTTATTGAGATGTACCACCAACGGCAATACGAGTGGTGACGCAGTCGTGCACGTCTGCAGTTCCCGGTCGGTCGTATTCATTGGTTGCTGAGGAAAGGAAAGTATGCTGAGTTGTTGGCCAGTTGGCCACTTGGAGTGGAGCTTCGTTGATCGCATAGCTGCTGAGGCTTTCCGGCTGGTCCGTTGCAACAAGCCGTGCCTGGTTAGCGGTTATCGGTACTTTAATTTACCGAACCGAGAATTACGTTAAGTGCGTTAGTGAAAGTTTATTGCAAGCTAGAGTTATGATAATCAAACAATCGGTCCTTTTAAGGGCCACACAACGATTGAAGAGTTTATTATATTTTCTTGCCCAGTTAATACCATAATAACACAGGCAACGAGGAAAAAGTTGAATATTTCGCCATTGCGGACGACCAAATAATGACGGAAATAAGTTTTCTGGTCACGGGCGACATTTTCTGCGACTTCCAAAACGTCTGCAGGTTGTAAATGCTTTATCAGTGTTCTTTTGTAAGCCGCAGAAAAGTTGCGCAAAATTTTTTACTTTTTGAAAACTCGTGCGTACCGTCTACTGATTGCCAGAGGAAAAGCACTATTCAACGTAGAAGCAGATCATAAAAATTTATTTACTGTTTGGTTTAGTTGCTGACTTGGTTTCGTTTTAATAAAATAGATTCAATCAATTCATGGATATAACTCCAAAATCGGTTGAGGATTGAATGTATACAATATTACTACTTTGATAAACGTTACGTATGTAGCTTGTATACATGAAGAATCGCATTATTACATACATGGATATATCCTACTATCGTTACAAAGAGACTTACGTGGTCCTACGTCACCTATGCGGTCGTGTCTTGTGCACAACCCCTCTGAATTTTTGTAGATAGACACATGGTTTCTTCAGCAAAGTTATAGAAAATATATAGATAAATAATTTTGCTAAAGATATGACATTTCTATCTCTATCGAGTGCAGAGTTGTAGAGCATTTTCTTTGGAAATTCATTAAAAATAAGTTTTTCATATTTAGCGTATATTGGTTGCATTTTACAGGAATATATGGTTCTAAGCGATTATTGAAAGACTCGAAATACATATTTATACATACTGACCTTTCCTTACAAAGTTATCGCTTATTTAAGCTTTATTTTTTCCTTAACTTCACGAGCCAAAAACGATAACTTTCTAAGGAAAGGTCCTACAGATTTGCAATCTTCTGCAAAAATATGTATTTCGAGTCTTTCAATAATCGCCTAGAACCATATATTCCTGTAAAATGCAACCAACACAAGCTAAGCATGAAAAACTTATTGTTGAAGAATTTCCAAGGAAAATGCTTTATAACTTTGCACTCGATAGAAATAGAAATGTCATTTCTGTAGCAAAGTTGTTTACCTTTATATTTTTCATAACTTTGCCGAAAAAACCATGTGTCTATCTACCAACACAAAAAAATGGACGTGCATCGAGCCTTTAGCGAACGCGAAATACATAAAACGTATGCTTGCCGTACTCTCATTTGGGTGGTTCGGGAAAAACGTACAACTTTATAACTTTAAACCCATACAACTTTATAGTACTCGGCTTAAGCTTTAAGGTGAAGCGCTGAATTCATAAATCCGTTTGCCCCATTTTACCCCAGGGGCACGTGAAGCTATGGAAATTTATAGCTTGAATATGCGATAACCCAGCAAGAAATTTGCGGACTTCGGCAAAACCGTGTATTTTGAGAGCTTCGATAATTGCCTCCTAGAACACTGTATACTTGTAAAATGCGACTAACAAAAGCTAAGTTTTAAAAACCAGAATATGCCCTATAGTTCAGCACTCGATAAAGATAGAAATTTTATTTCTTCAGCGAAGTTGCTTGCCTTTACAATATTTACAACTTTGCCGAAGAAACTATGTCTATATTTCCTAACACAAAAAAGTTATATTTGTATTTTCATTATAGTAAGCGATGACTAACTTTTGACAGATTAAGGGGGATATTCATACGAACAAAAGTGCTGAAGACCATAAATGATAAAATGAAAGCAAAAGACACTAGGAAAAAAGTTCCGCTTTTCGCCCTTTTGGACCACTGTGCATTGGGTTATTCTTACTGAAAATCGAGCCTCTCGTTGCACTCTTTTATGATTAGACCCCTTCCTCGTGCCTACACATGCCAGGTTTCACTGCGTAGCCCTTACTTCTCGTCAAACTTGCGTTTCGGAAGATCGGAGCTCGGAATAGTTGTTCTAATTCTTCACGGTTTCTGTCCTCCTTCTGACGCTTTTTACTCCTGAGGTTCGTGGTCCTTACTTATCGGTATTTGGCCAAGTTCTCTCTAGTGGCCATGCTCAGACAATTTTTTCTAGCCGTTTTTTCTCCACCGCTTATTAGTATTCCCAATCAAACCAACCATTTCGTATATTCGTAGGCTCATCACCTCCAATGGCCGAGCATATTCGGGCCCAACGGTCTTCGAGGGTAGAAACACCTAATTCAACGGAAAAAGGCAATCCATTATTCACCCGTAGATCTCGGCTGATTGCGGGTTATCTAGCCGAGTAGAACGGCTTTGCCGTGTCTGGTATACGGTAGACAGTTTTATCCGCACATATTAATGCTGCTAGGTGACGGTCACAGTCAATATCCGCACCCCGTAGATAACGTATGTTCGTGATGTTAGCAAGGAATGGACCGTCAATGAAAACGTGGTTTATTATACTCTATATGTAAATTATGGATTGGTTAGTTTATTTGATATGCTTTTAAGAAAAAAATATTGCAACTGTTAATATACTATTAGAAATATAAACAAAATCACCAGCAGAGCACAGGGGAGGCATTTAAAAAATATAAATTCGGAGGGTTCCAACTCCAGCCTAACAAAGATGAATCTCTCTGTATTGCGTTGGATTAGGTTAGACGGTATCACTCGTCGTCGAGCCTCTGATCTTACCGCTCTCTCATGCTGCTATCTACCGAGTACCTTAGCTTTAGAGTTGAACAATGGAGGTATTGCAACTAGCGATATGGAAGGTAACCATCCCATGCGCTTTTACTACCAAAATGTGCGAGGTATACGGAAAGGTAGGTTCATTCCTTCTGGCTACAAGCGGGTACGACTACGATGTTATTGTATTGACCGAAACACGGCCTGATGAATGTTTACACAGTGCACAACTGTTTGTTGACGGTTTTGCCCTACAAGGGTTGATGCAAGTCTAATCTAATGAAGCCACATCACCTATCTGTACCGTTTCCGAAGCAATTGAGCGTTGGATTACCCTCGATGAAGACCATCCTGCTTTGGAGTTTCTGCTGAATCTTCCAACACCAATTATTTTTAAGGATCCTTACGGGAATGACGGTACACCGGACTCTCGGTGACCTGATTTTGACGGGATTCGCTTTTTCTCGCATTGAACGGCAGACACTAAACTCTGCTACAGGTATTGACGACGCCGTCAAATATTTTTTTAGCTAAAAAAATCTTGAACGCGATAAATGAATGTGTACCCAATTTTTCATATGCAGCTGGTCCAGATGGCATTCCAGCGTCCATTCTGAAGTTATGCTCGGAGGTGTTACTGGCTCCACTTACGAAATTATTTAACAGGTGACCGGTCGCTGCAAGAGAGCAAATTCCATCACCATCGAAATTGCATCACCTCTTTATGCATCACCTCTTTATGCTGCTGTTCAAAAGTTTTTGAGATCAAATATCAATGAGGCGCTTTTCTGCTCATGTAAGAATTACATTTGAACTGCTCAGCATGGATTCTATACTTAGCGGTTTGTTGCGACAAAATTGACCGAATTTGCATCACTATGCGTTCGCACAATGGCCAAAGTGGTCAAGTTGATGCTGTCTACACTGATCTCAGTGCAGCATTTGATCGAGTGGATCACAACATTCTGTCAAGCAAACTAGAGAAAGTTTTGAAAGTTGAAAGTTGAGATCGGAGCTTCTTGCTCTGAAGTGTTTACCAATGTTGCGGTCGTGCCCCAGGGGAGTAAACTTGGACCTCTGTTGTTCGCGCTATTTATCAACGAACTTTCTGTTATACTGGCATCTGAATGCCGCCTGTTTTACGCCGATGATGGCATCATATTTAACATCATCAAGAGTAGTAATGATTGGTGCTCCCGGCATTTTTTCACACTTAGCATCAATAAACCTTTCATCGCAGACAGAAACCGATCATTTTTGCTAATATAATTGCTGAACACAAGCTTGAGCGGATTAATGAAATTAGAGATTTAGGAGTTACACTTTCAAACCTCATTACAACGATATTTTGACGAAGACTAACAGACAGCTTGACTTTATATTCAAAATCTCCGATGAATTCCGCGACCCACTATGCTTGCGGGCGTTATATTGCTCGCTAGTCCGCTCAGTTCTTGATTTAGGTAGTGTGGTATGATGTCCATACCTAGCGTGTTCGGCAGCTAAATTCTAGAGAGTACAAAAAGTTAGTTTGCTATACACTTCGTTGGCCGTCGTGGCATGATGCTAATAATCTGTCTTCCTACACTGATCGCTTCCGGGTACTTGGAACCCTAGAACGGAGAAGATTCTTTGCACAAGCTCTCTTTGCTGCTAAGATCACTTCGGAAGTCGACTCTACCCCGGTGGCTCCGGAATTATGCACCTGAGAGAGTTATACGTTTACGCAACTTTTTACAACTCGCAGCTCGTAGTTAACAATATGGACAAAATGAGCCAATCCGTGCCATTGCACAGTGATCCAAAAGGGCGAAAAGTGGAACTTTTTTCCTAGTATCTTCTGTTTTCATTTTATGATTTATGGTATTCAGTACTTTTGTTTGCATGAATATCCCCCTTAATCTAAAACTGTCAAAAGTTAGTCATCGCTTACTATAATGAAAATAAAAAAATAACTTTTTTGTGTTAGGAAATACAGACATAGTTTCTTTGAAAAAGTTGTGAATATTGTAAAAACAAGCAACTTTGCAGAAGAAATAAAATTTCTATCTTTATCGAGTGCTGAACTATAGCGCATATTCTTTAAAACTTCCTTAAAAATTGGTTTTTCATACTTAGCATTTCTCAGTTGCATTTTACAAGAATATAAAGTTCTAGGCAATTATCGAAGCTCTCAAAACACACGTTTTTGCAGAAGACCGCAAATCTCTGGGACTTTTACTTTCTAAGTTATCAAACATTAAAGCTTTGAATTTCCGTAGCTTCACGAGTCTATGGGGTAAAATGGGGCAAGTGGATTTATAAAATCAGCGTTTCATTCTAAAGCTTAAGTCGGGTACTATAAACTTGTATGGGTTCCGTTTGTTCCCAACCACCCAAATGAGAGTACGGCAAGCATAGGTTTAATGTGTTTCGCGTTCGCTAAAGGCTCGATACACGTCCATTTTTTGTGTTCGTAGATAGACACTTGGTTTCTTTGGCAAAGTTATGAAAAATATAAAAGCAAACAACTTTGCTAAAGAAATGACATTTCTGTCTCTATCGAGTGCAGAGCTATAGAGCATTTTCTTTGGAAATACTTGAAAAATTTGTTTTTTTTTTATATTTAGCTTGTGTTGGTTGCATTTTACAGGAATATATGGTTCTAGAATATTATTGAAGGACTCAAAATACACGTTTTTGTTGACAATTGCAAATCTCTAGGACCTTTCCTTACAATGTTATCGCTTTTGGCTCGCACTGAACCATATAATGCAACCAACATACGCTAAATATAAAAAAACTAATTTTTGGAGAATTTCCAAGGAAAATGCTCTACAGCTCTGCACTCGATAGAGATAGAAATGTCATTTCTTTAGCAAAACGGATTGTCTTTATATTTTCCATAACTTTGCCGAAGTAACCAAGTGTCTATCTACAAACACAAAAAATGGACATGTATTGAGCCTTTAGCGAACGTGAAACTCATAACACGTATGCTTGCCGTACTCTCATTTGGGTGGTTGGGGACAAACGGAACCCGTACAAGTTGATAGTACTCGACTTAAGCTTTAAGATGAAGTGCTGATTTTATAAACCCGCTAGTACCCCTGATGGAAACTTACGCAAGCTGAGCAAGAGGTTGTACGCGGCTGTCTTCCCATGTTACGAATAAGGGGTGGCGTAAAATAGCGTCTAACCCAGAGCACGCCGCTTTTCAAGAAATGAACACGTATTGTAGAATATATAAGAGCTTCTTACTGATAAATCACAAATTAAGTAATGAGGATAAGGGGGCTTGGATATTATATTATACCTCACAAACTATCAGTTAAGTTTTGCACCATTCATTGTCATCAAATTACCCTTTAGTTGTTTTTGCGTTGAAAAGAAGAATTGTTGAAAAACAGATAATTGTGCATTAGCTTCAGTGGCAAACCAAATTCTGATTTTATTAAATTTGATGACTCCAATATATTTTTAAAACTAAACCACTACACACTAGTTGTAAACTATCATAAAACTGGTAATAGAATGTTGACAGCTAAAATGAAATTTGTTACAGAAGACATCTTGACAAGTTTATGAAATATTTTGAAGCAGCAGATAAAATTCTACAGAGTCTACGAACAAAAAAAAAACATTTGTAAATTTAGAAAGAGCGATTGTTTGCTTTACTGAAAAACAAACTATGATATTTTTACATGTGTTTCTGGTACATCTAACAGGTTAACAATAATAAACAATAGAAACAAGGGTGACGTCTATGGTGGTACATACCTGGATACCGTGCCTGCTGCGGTGCCAGCGAGGGGTAGTAACAGAAGGGGTGTGTCATGTGTGCTGGAAAGTAATGATACATGCGTGGCGTGTAGCTCGGGGGTGCTGCCGTAACCAGTGCAACGCGATCTAGAAGAAGAAGGCAACGGAAAGAAACGGTTGTTTGTGTGTGTTTGTGTGCGCGCTTGGAGTAGACTAGCCGTTTTTCGTTGGAGCATCAAATCCAATTTTAAACCCTAGCCTCGATACTCGATCGAGTGTGTGCGTGTGTGTGCGGTGAAGCGAAAAATAAGTAATAGCAATGACAGTTTTGCAGAAATTGCAATCTAACGTCAGAAAATGCGCTTAAAAAATACTGCTAACGTGCTAATAAACAGGTGATTATTGCTTCTCATATGTACATGTGGACTCTTGGAATTACATTTATTCACAGAAAGAAGAGCAATCCTCTTCCGGTAGCTCCCTGCAACATCTACGTGAGACAGAAAAACAATAAAAAACACAACTCGGGTGCAATAAAAAGCTGAAAATATATCCGCTTCCCAATGAGTATGATTGATTAGATTTAATTTAGCGTTTTATGGCGGCCGGCCTCCGGAGCTTCGTACCGAGACCGTGGTTACGACGGCAATAATCTGGACTATCGTCGTTTAACATAGGATACCGTTTTCACATGAGTAAACAGCTATCATTAGAACCTCATTTCAGGGAGAGAACCGTCGACGACGGCAATCGTCAGCGTTGGGAGTTTTATCACCGTGCAACCTTCTACGGTTCTTTTCGCGCACTCGTCGGGAGGAAAAAATCTCACATTAATTATTCCGTCTAGAGACCATATAAAGCGACCCGATGAGAGTTGACAACGTGTGAGAACTTTCGATGTCCGGTTTGATTCGTATCGGATCCCACCAGAGGAGCGCCGTCGTTACGGTTCTTCAGTGCCACCGGTAATTGACACTGAATGGGGAACATCCAAATGGGAAAATCAGTAATTTTCCCATTATTATGTCGTCAGTGTGGACTTTCATTGCTCTGTTTTTTTTTGGTTGAGAGTTTCTTTTCGAGAACCAACCTTGTTCTGATTAAGTAAGTAATAATCTCAACATCATTAAGGTCGTCAGTCGAGGAATCGGTCAGTTCCCTAAAAGGAACAGTTGAGGGGAGGCTGCAGCCAAGTGTTCAATGAAACACCTTTTGACTCCACGGAACACTGCCAGCGGCCAGAAATCACGAAGAATGGCATTCCTGGCATTACAGGCTAGTCTCTGGCAGGCTCGATTGTGGCACGTTTTGCACCAATGGTAATGACTACGGCTGGAAGATAAAGTCAGGAATAAACTATTCGGAATTTCTGGCATTTGTGGAACGTCTGCCGGGGCGGCGTTGATTGGCTGGTTAAGGTCTGCTCGACAATGACGTAGAGGTTAGCTTCGTTCCGTTCCGTTCCGTTCCGTTTCGTGTCGCCAGATAGTGCGATTATCTTGCCACGTCCTATGCTAATTCTGCGCTCCGGCACACCAGAAAGGACAGGCACGACAATGAGGAAGAAAATTGCTGTTCATCGATTCGAAGTTTGCGCAATGAATTTTTCGAATTTTTGAATCGGGTAGAAATATTTTTGTAATGATTCCAATTGAATTGTCGTTGGCGAGTCTGCGTCGAGTCGAGGGAAGGAATATTATTTCAAAAGGTATTTTTGTAGTCAAGGCATTTGTTTGAATAATCACTTCATTAGTGCGATCGAGTTTAGCACCGAACGGCGCCTTGCGGGACCAAGAATCAGCCATTTCTTTATATAAATAGCAGGGTAAATATTTACGATCAGTCGGTGTGCGATGGTTGGATGCTACCAGTCACCTTACATTAATATTGAACTAATATTTCCGTATTTCATCATTTTCCTGGAAAGTTTTACTTTCGAGCGTTTACAGCCATGCCGGAGAGAAGGTCTCACCCAAGAAGGTGGCATCATGGCTATGCATACATATGTGCGCCCTTATCTCATCCCGTCGAGATGTAACCGTGTTGCTTGCTTGCGTTCGACACCTCGCTCCATCGGGAACTATTCACCTTCTTCGCCCGTTGATTAAGCAAGGCGTTATTCGTGCTATTCCGAGCATGCCTTCGGTTACATTACTCCGTGCTCGTTGAGCCCGGTTTGCCTATCGGTTGCCGCCAGCATGATAGCAGGCATGGACTCAGGAATCGATTAGATAAGGTTGTTGTATAGTATATCAAGTCAAGTTTCAGATTTTGATATATGAGTAATATTTACACAAGCAGCTCGGTACACTTTGCGCTACAAACCCAAATATAAACTAAGAAACAAATTAATTTATAAGTGACATTTTTATTATTATATAATAAAGACCTTAAATTAAAAAATGGTATTTCGGGTTGATGAGTTTTGGAGCAGCAGATTTTCTGCCAATAACTTTGCGCTTTTCTGTAAATACATATGGGTCATTCCACGGGAAATTTACAGTCAAAAAAATGCTTTTTTTTTTCAAAAAATAAAAATCTCTGAGTGAATATCTGAAATTTTCATGCCAGGGTGCAAGTAACTGCTCAAAATCAGTTGTGCTCAAAATCCATCTTTAACCATATCTGTTAGATCAACTGGATATGGACATAGGTAAGCAGCGAACTGAATATCTCTTGAATCTCTCAGACATTCCGCGAGGCAGCAATCTAGGACCATTGCTGTGCATGCTGTTTATTAACGATATGTTTTGTTTGGTGAACCTGACGATCCGAACACTTTAAAGCTGCTTAATTTGTGTTAGAAACATCTTTAGAACCTGACTATTCTTATTCATACCTCAGTGGAGTGTGCAACATTTCCCACGTCCATTTTACGTCGAGAAACTTCAGTGGTATGACAGCATTGTTTTTTGATGTATTTTTCTTTTGCATATTTTACATTTATATACCGTTCTGATTCAAACTTAAAACAGTCTCAAACTTCGAACACTTAAAATAAAATGCTCGTTATTATCGCTTATATGATAAAATAAGCAGTAAGCACAATTACTGTTTACCACCATGTTCGTTAGAATGTCCTCTATCCGGTGGTATATAATAAGCATAGTATTTTATCATGTTAGCGATACTAATGAGCATTTTATTCTAAGTGTTCGAAGTTTAAGACTGTTCTAAGTTTGAATCAGAACGATATTTATCAAAATAATTAATGTCCAGTGGCGGGGAGTCGCTGACGTGCCCAGGCAGGGGTGGACTGGGGCCCGTGCCCACCTATAAGATTTATTTGAAAACAGACAAATTCCTCAAAATGTAACCCGGAAGTATGGAAAATTTAATTTTTACGCTCCGTAGTTTTGCAACAAGTAAATTAATTGCGTAAAAAACATTCCATTGGAAATTCAATTTCATGTCCAGCTTTCAAGACATTTACACGTCCAATTTTACAATTTTACCACCTTCATGTTCGATTTCAAGTCTAATTTTATTTATTATTTTATGTTCAATTTCAAGTGTAATTTTCAGTCCAATTTCAATCCGGTTTTCATTCAGATTTCCAGTACGAATTTAAGAGAAACGTTAAGTTCAAATAATTCTTAATTCATGACCAAAATCAAGTCTTATTTCAAGTTCTAATTCATGTCCATGCCGTTTGATGCTCATTTTCAAGTCCAAATTCACGTCCAAGTCTAGTTCAATTGAAATTTAAGTAAAATTGTCCAATCTCAACTCCACTTTCGAACCCCATTCCATCCAGCCCCATTAATTTAAGATTGATTGTCAAGTCCAATTTCCAGCCCAATTTGTGGTTACTTTCAAGTGCATTTTTAGCTCTAATTTTAAGTTTGATTTTAGTTCAAATGTCATGTCCCAATTCAATCCAATTTCCTGCTTGAAGTTCAACTTGAAGTAAAGTTTCAAGCTCAAATTAATCTTAATTCAAGTTCAATTTATATTCCAACTTTAGTCTACTTTTATATTTACTTTCATGTCTAATGTCCAATTTTGTGTTTAATTTCACTTCCCATTTTAACTACAATTCCAAATCAATTTCAATTTCAAGTTCAACTGAAGTCCAAATTAAATACAGTTTTAAATGAAATTTAAAATTTTATTTAAAGTCCGATTTCATGCCTAATCTATCTATACACAATAAAAGTGCGTGAGCCAACAGGGCGGATGAGGAACCTTAGCAAGAATGTACATTCTGCCACAATTCCAGAATGCATGGACGATTCTTCATCAAACTTGGTACACAAGTTGTTTGACATAAAATAATTAGCGCAGGCAGATTGACAAAAGCAGGGTGGTCTCTAGCAGGACGGGGAGGAGGTCCAAATAATTTGAAGGAATTGCATTTTTCTTGTTGCGTAAGCAGCAGGGTGACAAAAAGGCGTGAGGATTTTGGCCGGGGGGGGGGGGGTCGCTTGCTATGGAGCGGGGGGTTACCGAGGAGGGATATTTGAAAAAAGCTTTGTTTCTTTCTCTTCCATTATAGGGATTCTCAGAGAGCAAACAGTTGCATAATTGGTAACGTTGGCAAAATAGGGGGGATGGTCCTTAACAGGGGGGTGCGAGGTTCAAATGGGTAGAGGAGTGCGTTTCTCTTGCATTTGGAACGACAGCAGATGTACAAGTGGCTGAATAATAAGAAAGAATTTCTGAAAGGAGAGATAGGATGGCCTTTGACAAGGCGGAGGTTAGAAAAGCAAAAAAGTCATTGTCTCGCTTTATAGAAATTGCCGAAAAGAAGACAGATTGACAAATGGTTGAGGGACAATAGGGGGGAACTGACAGAAGATGTAGAGATATTCAAATGAAGAAAAAGAGTTTTTGTTTCTTGCATTGTGAGAATTTTTTTTCCATTACGTTAAAAATGTAAATAAATAAATACAATAACAGATGTACAAGTGGCCGAGCGACAAAGGGGCCCCGAGTAAGAGCGGGCACTCAGCTAGTCTAAAAATAAACGTGAGTATGTTTGTATGTATGTTCTGCCATAACTCCGGAATGCCTTAACCGTTCTCCACAAAACTTGGCATACATTTTTTTCCATGTGTGGACTCATCACTGCGACCAGTATAGTTGATCTATTGTGATATCGCCCGGGTGTTTGCTGTATGACCTGCACTGCATTTCTTTTTGCTATAATCGCTATTGAGTGAGCGTCATGCTCATTAAATTTTACCAGTACACTTAACTATAGGAGAGACATTTGCACTGTCAAGAGGCTTCAGGGAGTAAATAAAATATAGAATTCAGCATGAAGAAAGGGTAAATGAGGGGCCTGAGAATAAACCCATGTTAAAGTCACTTGACATCGAATGGCTTGATTCTACTAAGATTCGAACCCACGACCACTCGCTTGTCATAGCAGACTCGGTAACCTTGCGGCTACACATGTTCTTTGACATAATAGAGTCGACGCAGGAAGGTTTGCAAAAGGGGAAGGTACAAAAAAGTAACGCACCTCTGTTTCTGTCGCATTTGAACCGATAGCAATTGTTCAAGTAGCTGGGTGCCAAGAGAGGGGTTCGAAAAGAGGAGTTACCATCTAAAGCGAGAGGTGCCGCAAAAACGCAAAAAGTCTCTGTTTCTGTTTCATTATAAATATTTTTGAAGAGAAAACAGATGTACAATGGCTACGGGACAGAAGGTGGCAGCTAACCTGAGGAGGGGGATTAGCTGATAAGGGACAGGGTCGTCAAAATAAGAGAAAAAACTTTGTTGATAAGAATTTCTGAGACGAAAAGAGAGTCACTGGAATAGAAAAAAAAGTTGGGGAAGTCCAATCTAAATCTACATATATAAAGGTGAATGCATGTTTGTATGCACTACTATACACCAAAACAGTTTGGACTATTCTTCACAAAATCTGTCATACATGTTCCTTGACGTAAGGGTATTAGAATAGGATGAATCCCTAACATGGAGAGAAAGTCCAAACATGCAAAAAGACTTTTTGTTTGTCTTACATTATGTAAATTGTCGGATACAGATGTACAAATGGCTAAGAAACAAACGAAACGAAAAAATATGGAGTTGGGTGGCCATTGGCAAAAGGGGGACGTTGAAACAAGTAAAACGGGCTTTGCCACTCTATAGACGTTACCGAAAAGAAGACAGATTTACAAGTGGCTGGCGGACAGCAGGAGGGGAGCTTCCAAGGGAAGAAGAGACCTTCAAATGGAGAAAAAATTGTTTTGCTTCTTGCATTATGAGAATTTTCATAACAATAACATAGCGTTTAACCCCCAAATGGGAGTTCGCCAAAACTTTAGCTAGCAGTAGAAATGTATATGAAACGCCGTCAGGGGATTCGTGAACCTTAAAAGGTTGGGAACCGCTGCAATAACAGATCTTCAAGTGGCTGTGTGACAAAGAGGTGCCGAGTAAGATCGGGTACTCGGCTCATCTCAAATAAATTCTTGTGTTAAATTCATGTATGATTGAAAGTCCGGCTTAGAGTTCTATTCAAAGTTTAATTGAATTCCAATTTTCAATCTTGATATTTGTCGTACTACTTTTGGTTTTAAAATGTAGAATTTTGGCTTAACTTTTGACTTGTGTTAACTTTAAAATTTTGTATTTTTAGTTTGCTTTAATGACTTGATATTTTGCGTTCTAACTTTAGCTATTAGAGCTAGGTGCTCGACGTTAGGCATACGGACGTTAAGTTAGGCATAATGGATGATATGCAAAATGTACGTTAGGCATAATGGACCATAGGAATAATGAAAGTTAGGCATAATAGACATTAGGCTTAATTTATAAAACTTTGTTCCATTTACGCTTGAGGCAATCATCACTCCTTCATAATACAATGAGAGCCGGGGCCACCAATTTAACATAAATTCATTTCGCATAATGCTGTTTAGCATAACGTCGTTTGCCATAAAACATTAGGCTAAGCATAAGGGAACATCTGGAAGAAAAACATTTGGCATAACGACCTTTTGGCACAATTCCGTAACACGACTATTGTTGGTTTAGCCTAGCTAGTTTGGCTGGTACCAAATATAACGTATAACAAATTGCCGAAATCCAAATGAGCGACTTCCAACAACTGCCACAGAAGGCCGTAATTGTATTTGGTCGAATCACGAAAGGCCAAATTTCGGCTGAATCTCGCCGAAAATTTTTGATAAAATTAATGCGCTTAAGATTAATGTTGAGCTGCCCAGCTAGCACCAACTCGTATATCAATGTGCAAAAACTATCGTAAATATCTCCTAACAAACTCGAAATCGTAACTAAAGCTGGATAAAGTGGGATCAAGTTGCTTTTCTGTCGTATATAATGATAATGACTGACATACATACGATTTTCAGCACAAAATCGTAGAGTGGTACGGAGCGACTCGCGCTTAATCGGATTTTATCGTATGTAAATACTTATATAGTCGTAACGCTCAAAATTATTCGTAATCACGTATATCGCCTCCAAAATAGTACGGATATGCCAATTTTGCGCATGAAATACGATTTATTTAGCATGTATATCTGTACGTAATGCTCATTTTTACCTTTTTTATACATATGAAAATGCTAGCTGGGTGATTAAGCTGTCATCAAAATAATTAAAAGAATTTCGTTCGTTTCAAAAAAATATCAAATATTGAAGAGAAGAAAGCATTTCGTAAAATTCTGGCACCTTAGATTTACAAAATTAAGGCACACACACTCTGCACTTTAATCTGGCTAAATTTCGTATTTATTTGCTGTACAAACAATTAAACAGGGGGAAGTCCTGTATGGTAGGACAGGTCTCTATGCCCGGACACTGGCGTTTTCTCGAAAAAAAATGGGAAAAATATTTGGAAAGAAGAAAACAGTAGTACTTTAATGGTACTATTGTCCTATTTTTTCCGAATAAATGTATCATTCCTTGTTTTTGAGAAATCGCTAGTGTCCGGGCATAGAGGCCTGTCCGGCATATACAGGACTTTTCCCTATAGATGATTGATTCTGCTTTCTTTCTCTTAAACGTGAGTTGTGAGTTACACTCACTATAACGTATAAGATTTACCGTGTCGTTTATAGATGACTAGCTGACCCGACAAACTTCGTATTGCCACAAATTAACCTGTGTTGTACATAAATCATGAATCTCGGATGATCTTTGTCACTATCTCGAGTTTTGCAAGCCCCCCAGTGGGCGGCGCTTCCGACGGCGGGTCACCGGCAACACTCGCGACCGGCTCGTCCTGAATGATCTAGTGTTACTATAGATAGTTTTTGTGGTCTTGTTATTGATTAATGTTTTATGGAAGAGTCTCGAATTTCTCGAGTTGGATTAGTTTTTGAGTTTCGCAAAAATTTCTGTTTTATTTGTATGAGAGTTCATACCCCCCTACCACAGGGGTGAGAGGTCTCTAACTATCATAAAATAAATTCAAGACTCAAAAATCTCCTACATGCTAAATTTGGTTCCATTTGCTTGATTAGTACTCAAATTATAAGGAAATTTGTATTTCATTTGTATGGGAGCCCACCCTCTTAAAAGGGAAAGGGGTCGTAATACACCACAGAAAAAAAATTCTGCCATCTAAAACTCTCACATGCCAAATTTGGTTCCATTTGCTTGATTAGTTCTAAAGTTATGAGCAAATTTGTATTTCGTTTGAATGGGAGCCCCCCCCCCCTCCTAAAAAGGTAAGAAGTCCTAATTCATAATGGGAAAAATGGTTGCCTCCAAAAACACCCACATGCCAAATATGGTTCCATTTGCTTGATTAGTTCTCGAATTATGAGGAAATTTGTATTTCATTTGTGTAGAAGCTCCCCCTCTTGAAGTGTGGAAGGATCCTAATTCACCGTAGAAAATATTTTTGCCTCCAAAAACCTCCACATGCCGAATTTGGTTCTATTTGCTTGATTAGTTCTCGAGTTATGGGGAAATTTGTATTTCATTTGTATTGGAGCCCCCCCTCCTAATGTGGGAATAGGTCCTAATTCATCACAGAAAAAATTCTTGCCTCCAAAAACACCTACACGCCAAATTTGGTTCCATTTGCTGGATTAGTTCTCGAGTTATGAGGAAATTTGTATTTTGTTTGTATAGGACCCTCCCTCCTAAAGTGGGGAGGGGTCCCAATTCATCATTGAAAAAAAAATTGTCTCCAAAAACACACATATGCCAAATTTGGTTCAATTCGCTTGATTAGTTCTCGAGTTATGAGGAAATTTGTATTTCATTTGTACAGGAGCCCCTCCTCTTAAAGTGGGGAGGGGTCCTAATTCACCATAGAAAATTTTCTTGCTCTCGAAAACCTTCACATGCCAAATTTGGTTGCATTTGCTTGATTAGTTCTCGAGTTATGAGGAAATTTGTATGGAAGCCCCCCCTCTTAAAGGGGAGAGGAGTTATAATTCCTCTTATAAAGAGGGGAGGGGTCTCAATTCACCATAGAATAAATTCTTGTCACCAAAAAAAACACCCACATGCCAAATTTGGTTCTATTTGCTTGATTAGTTCTCGAGTTAGGAGGAAATTTGTATTTCATTTGTACAGGAGCCCCCCCTCTTAGAGTGGGGAGGGGTCCTAATTCACCGTAGAAAATTTTCCTGCCCTCGAAAACCTTCACATGCCAAATTTGGATCCATTTGCTTGATTAGTTCTCGAGTTATGAGGAAATTTGTGTGGAAGCCCCCCCTCTTAAAGGGGAGAGGAGTTACAATTCCCCTTATAAAGAGGGAGGGGTCTCAATTTACCATAGAATAAATTCTTGTCACCGAAAACACCCACATGCCAAATTTGGTTCTATTTGCTTGATTAGTTCTCGAGTTATGAGGAAATTTGTATTTCATTTGTATAGGAGCCCCCCCTCCTAAAGTGGGGAGAGGTTCTTATTCATCATAGAAAAAATTCTTGCCTCCAAAAACACCTACATACCAAATTTGGTTCCATTTGCTGGATTAGCTCTCGAGTTATAAGGAAATTTGTATTTCGTTTGTATAGGACCCCCCCCCACTTAAAGTAGGGAGGGGTCCCAATTCATCATAGAAAAAAATTTTGTCTTCAAAAACACACACATGCCAAATTTGGTTCCATTTGCTTGATTAGTTCTAGAGTTATGAGGAAATTGGTATTTCATTTGTACAGGAGCCCCCCCTCTTAAAGTGAGGAGGGGTCCTAATTCAACATAGAAAATTTTCTTGCCCTCGAAAACTTTCACATGCCAAATTTGGTTCTATTTGCTTGATTAGTTCTCGAGTTATGAGGAAATTTGTATGAAAACCCCCCCTCTTAAAGGAGAGAGGAGTTATAATTCCCCTTATAAAGAGGGGAGGGGTCTCAAATTACCCTAGAATAAATTCTTGTCACCGAAAACACCCACATGCCAAATTTGGTTCTATTTGCTTGATTAGTTCTCGAGTTATGCAGAAATTTGTGTTTCATTTGTATGGGAGCCCCCCCTCTTAGTGGGGGGAGGGGTCTCTAACCATCACTAAAACCTTTCCTGGCCCCAAAAACCTCTACATGCAAATTTTCACGCCGATTGGTTCAGTAGTTTTTGATTCTATAAGGAACACAGGACAGACAGACAGACAGACAGACAGACAGACAGACAGACAGACAGACAGAAATCCTTCTTTATAGGTATAGATTCAGGGGGAGACGGCCGCAAGTGTTCGCCGGCGATCCGCCGTCGGAAGCTTGAGCCACTGGGGGGTGCTCCACCCCCTCACCCCCCCGCAAAATTCTTCTCTATTTAGGTGCATGCATTTGGTTTACTAACTAGTATCGGTTATCCGTTAGATGAGTTCAAGTCCAAACGAGCTGCAGCGACTACAATACCACATTAGATCAAAATAATGGTCGCATTGGTCTAACCTTCTGACAAATAAAAGGACAGTATATACCCAGCAGTTGAGCAGGGTGAAGTTGTAGGCCAGTTGTAGGTATCCGATTCACCCTTTATGCAACGCTTTATGCAATGCCTATCGTACCGTACGTTATGCCTATCGTCTATTATGGTAATCGTATATTATGGCTATCGTCCATTATGCTTGTTGTCTACTGTGCGTGCTTAACGTTTATTATGCTTAATGTATTTATGCCTTACATTTATTATGCCTAACATCCGTATGCCTATTGTCCGTATGCCTAATGGGGTACACTCATTTGAGTTTTGGTTTTTGAATAAATTTGTTTTTTGACTTTACATAAACTATCGAGCTTTCTATCGAACGAGAACAGAGCAAAACTGTTAATGATCCCACCATAGATCTCCTAATAAGGAAATATCACTATCGGTCACTGGCTTAGAGCTTAACCGCATAAACTATAATGTAATTCTGCCGATCGACGTTGGAGATCGTTGGTTAATGGATACGCATGGTACATGGTGATAGTGTCGAAGCACCTGAATACTAGTAGTATATAGTAATTAGCAATATAGTGAAATGAATTGGATATTAACTTGATTGCGCAGCAACCCCCAATATTGTTCATCCTAAAGGGTTATCAACTTTTTCTTATATTGTGAATTCGATAAATGCTGGTGCATGTGGTTAAGCTGAAAGCCGGTGACCAATAGTGATATTTCCTTGAAAGCTGTGTATTGAACGTTGACCCCGAGGTATAAAAAATGAAAACCGCAATGCATAATGACGCATCATTTTGGAGATAAAATCGAGGATATTCCAAAGGGAATAAATGAACAAAATTGAGATAAAATAGACAAGATAAAGCAGAGTAATTAAGACAAAACAATTAGTTCATTACTATTGTTATTATTTGGTTTCGAGATCAAATTACTGCCCTCCGATATTTTCGAACGCCCAAACGAAATTGAAAGTGAAACTGTAAGTAATAAAGAAACCCCATCCACTGTTGGTAGAATACCCATCATGGCGTAATTGGTTAAAACTAATGAATAATTTAAATTTATTTGAGAAAATTATCATCTAATTGGAAATTGAGGGATTTTAGCATGCTCCAATTAAATTTGTGTACGTAACTTCTGAATCAAAGGGCCAATCAAAACCTAAATTTGTTTTTCTTCCTATGCCATTTGTAGTTCCTTCTAATAGCTTCATTTGCAGTTTGAGCACCCAATACCTAGCTGCGGTTGCTACACCTATGAAGGCATGCGAACTTCGTATTCATTTAGTTGCAAGTCCAATCAATAAAATCTTCCGCCCCTCGCATTAAAAAAATGTGAAGTCTTTTAAGTGTGCAGAGTAATGAAATTAAATTGTAGTAGCATTTTGCCGATCTTTCGCCGTGCACTAAGTTTACGAAATCATTACTATTTTACAAACCAAGTCAAGTGGTTATGAAGATTTTTTTGTGCGTTGAATTTAGATCATTATTGGCGAAACGATGTTCCTACATGTCCCTGAATGCGGCTCTGCCCAACAGTGCGTCTCGGCGCACAGTCCGCACTGTTCTGTCGTTGGTTGGTGGTTCGCGGTTTTACCCATGGTAAACAAGCAAACAAAAATATGCAAATATGCGCGACCTATGCGATGCATGGTAGCTCGGCAACTGGGCACCACTGTACCGTCGCCGCCGTCGCCGCTGCCGCCGCACCATAAGTGTGAACGAAAGAAGTGACGGTACGGCGTCCGAACGTCGTGTCGCATTGTGCATACCAAATAATACGGAAAAGGTTTGCATAGCAGAGCTCTGCATCGCGATTCGCGTTCGCAAGGAGTAGACCCTCGCGGTCCCGGCCGACCGGCCGGCAGCATTACCGGTTGCCGGTAGTCCTCACGATGAGTAAACACTCAAACCGACCCAAACGAAATGCGTGAGTCGTTAGCGGGTAGCTATTGAACACCATGTCAGCCGCTGGGCATCGACGTGTTGTAGAACGACGGAAAGGCATGACTGAAAAGTTCTGCCACCTGTCGCCTTTCCCGTTCGAAATACCGACGGGTCATAGCGACTGCAATAACATTCATTGTTACAAACATTACGCAGATATGTTCGGCTGAATTCGCTAGCTCGAATATGTTGGGTCTCTGTTGAATGTTGAAGCTAATTTTTGAAATCATTTAAAGTAGAGTGTTTCGATTAATTGAAATAGCAAAAAATATCGTTCAGTGGATGACTGATCCAAAAAAGAACTAATTACCAACAAAGGACCTTCAAGGGACTAAGATTTGTTTTGGCTGGTCATCATGACTCTGACCTTTGATGAATGATTCAAAATGAGGCCTCCCGTCACTTCCGAATAGTTCCACTTACCGGCTCATAAAAGGCGATGATGCATCCGAATTTAATGACCAGTGGAATGTGTAATTGATTTTGAAAGTGATATTTCATACTCTCATCAATCCACCGGCCGGCTGGCCGAACCAATCATTCTGGTCGGAAACGCAGCCAAGCAGGTGTGATGCGTGTGAAAACAGTACCTTCTCCGCTCGGTGTGTGGAAGTGCAAACAACAAGGTCAAGAACCACCACGGCACAGGTGATTTAAACTAATAGCCAATCAGATCCGGTCTGTCTGTAAGTGGTGATGGTTAGAAAATGAAAGAAAACGTAGCAAAAGATTGCGAAAGAACCCCGCCGTTCGGTACCAGCAGCATCGCGGTTAGTGGCGTTTATCTTCCTCACGGATCGCAGGTTTTCCGAAAACATCTCGAACACATCTAGCTAGTAGCTTAATCCGCAGACGTGATGCAGCTGAGGAATTTTCTTAATTACAATTTCACTTTTCGAAAAGTATTTTCAAAAAGAAAATTGTTTTCTATAAATATAAAAAAAGACTGCAATCAAAATGCTTTTCGTGTTTTTAACGGACAATCGATCGAAAAATCTCAGAATGTTTGAAAACTAACCACTAAGTAAATTAAGAAGATTTCCATCTATCTGCCACTAGTTACGTTACCTGCAATTTGCAATCACTGAGGTGTGCCCAGGGTAGGGTACATTGAGGTTGAACATAAACTATTAGAGACTTTAGATTACAGAGGCAACAAGGCACCCAAATGCCGCTAAATTTTGAATCATAACGGAGAGTTACTTACTTTCCATTTTGATTTTGAGTTCGTTTGAGCGGTTTTTGAGTGCCTTGACGCCTCTGTAATCTATAGTCTCTGTATCGTGACCAGAAAACCTATTTTTGCCATTTGTTGGTCGTCCGCAACGGCGGAAAATTCAACTTTTCTCTCGTTGCCTGATATTATGGTATAAACTGGGCAAGAAAATATAATAAGCTCTTCAATCGTTGTGTGGTCCCTAAAAGGACCGATTGTTTGATTGTCAAACCATGATTCGTGTATGATCATGAGTCACGATGAAATACCAGTCCAGGTGGTCAACTGCAAGTGACGTGGGATAATTCTGGTCTTTTTGTTATCACGAGCAGCATTTCCTGCCAACTCAATTACTTCCGCAGCTCATTATTCCACCACAGCAGCCAACTCTAGCTTCAAAAGTTTCGTTTCCTCAGCAGCCGATGAATTCGAACGACCGAGAACTGTAGACGCGCACGACTCGAGCTTGAATTTCGCTTGCCTGTGATGCTTTCTCCTTTGTCGCATCCAGACATGCCAATAAAATGTTGGCAGTAGCTCAGCTAGCATTTGCAAAATGCTGTTCGCCGGCTTACCCCGTGTTATGTACCAGAGCAAGCGACAAGAACCGGTCTCGCCTATTTTTCATGGTCCAACATTCCATCATCTACGTTGAACAAAATGGAGCATTTCAATTTCAGTCTGAACAAAAGAGCAAAGTTACCAGTGAGCCGTTCACCTTTTGTTGCCAAAGAAAAATTATGCTACGTATTACTGTAGCATCGGTGATGGATAGATTTGTGTTGCTAAAGAAAACCGAGTGAAAAGCCCTAAGTTCCAAGTTTCCTGGGTTTCATCAATTACCGAAAACCGTTCTTCTTCTTCTATGAAGATGCAAATGATGTCACTAAAACTGCTAATACTAATACTGCTTATATGAAGATATAAAAGATTGTTTTTCTCCGCTGATCACAATAAATGCTATTGGGCCAGCAATAATTATTAAAACATCGGATTTAGTTTGGTTTTATTTCATTTTCCTGCGCATTTGTTGCGGTCAATAGTATTTAATTTGGTGTTAACTTGGTTTTAATTGCTATCACTTGTTCACGGCAGATAAGTTTTCAATGTGACGATTATTGAAATTAAAATTGCTGCGCACCGCTCGTGTTGCCAGTGGTGGTACATCACAATAAGGAATTATCAAGCCAATCAGCAATCAACGAGAAAGGGTAGGATTCCATTTAATTCTCTTGGAACTCTGTTATAGTAGAATTAAATAGAAATTTCCATCAACTTTCTCGTTGGTTCCTGAATTGTATCAAAACTTATTCTAAAATAATTGGAAATTATTCCAACTAATCACAGAGCGAGAATTTATACCTCGATGAAGAATTGAACAAACTGCTGTCTAACTACCGAGTTGAGTTATTTTCAAATTTTAAATGGCGCGCATTGAAAATCAATAGTTTTCTATATTTTCCAATTCGATTTTCCGATTCATTGGTGTAAATAGCTTGGAAATCTATTAGGAATTGACTAAATTATAAGCTGAAGCGTGAAAACGCATTACCATTTTGATGACGTCATTTCCAACAACCAATTACGAAGCTAGGATTTCTAGATGGACAAGGCTTCATTATTTTCATTTTTTCAATAGTGCGTACATAAAAATCAATAGTTTTTTTCATTCGTGTAGATGCGTTGAAGATTTTCCGATCGATTGGTGCCAAAATATTTAAAATCGATCGAGAAACCGCTAAGCTGTTAGCGCATAAAATTTTTCATTTTTCGTGACTCTCGCTTTTTTCGACTTTTTGGAATGACACCCTATCTCAATACTTGCCGTACAGTAGGGAGAGGTCCCAATTCATCATAGAAACAAAATTTGTCTCCAAAAACACCCACGTGCCAAATTTGGTTCTATTTGCTTGATTATTTCTCAGGTTATGAGAAAATTTGTATTTCGTTTGTATAGAAGCCCCCTCCTATAGTAGGGAGGGGTCCTAATTCACCATAGAAAATATTCTTGCCCTCGAAAACTTTCACATGCCAAATTTGGTACCATTTGCTTGATTAGTTCTCGAGTTATGAGGAAATTTGTATTTCATTTGTATAGAAGCCCCCCCCTCCTAAAGTAGGGAGGGGTCCCAATTCATCATAGAAAAAATTTTGTCTCCAAAAACATCCACGTGCCAAATTTGATCCCATTTGCTTGATTAGTTCTCGAGTTATGAGGAAATTTGGATTTCTTTGGTACAGGAGCCCCCCCTCTTAAAAAGGGGAGGGGTCCTAATTCACTATAGAAAATATTCCTGCCCTCGAAAACCTTCACATGCCAAATTTTGTTCCATTTGCTTGATTAGTTCTCGAGTTATGAGGAAATTTGTATTTCATTTGTATAGAATCCCCCCTCCTAAAACGGGGAGGGGTCCCAATTCATCATAGAAAAAATTTGTGTCTCCAAAAACACCCACATGCCAAATTTGGTTCCATTTGCTTGATTAGTTCTCGAGTTATGACGAAATTTGTATTTCATTTGTATGGAAGCCCCCCCTCTTAAAGTTGAGAGGAGTCATAATTCCCCTTCTAAAGAGGGAAGGGGTCCCAATTTACCATTTTCCTTTACCAATTTTTCATTTAAATGTGTCTACACTTCGTTAGTTTTTCCTCTTGTGGTCCCCCAGCCACTTGTAAATCTGTCTTCTTTTCGGTAATGCCTACAAAACGAGACAAATCCTTTTTTACACTCTTGAATCTCCCCCTTGTCAACGGCCACCCTATTCCACCTTTCAGATATCCCCTCTTGTCATCCAGCCACTTGTTTATTTGTTTATTATTCACAACTTCTATCGTTCCAGTTGCAAGAGAAACGCAACCCCTTTTACTTATTTGGACCCCCCTCTTGTTAGGGACTACCCCTCTTTTGTAAACCGCTTGAGCTGACTCTTTTATGTCAAGGAACATGGTGTTTCGCAGTTATGGTAGAACATACATTCGTATTCACATTCCTTGTTGCCCCTGTTTGTTTCTTCGCATTCAACTCCCTCTTTTGTTACGCTCTCTGAAAATCCCTATAACGGAAGAGAAACAAAGCATATATTTCTCCTCGCCCCCTCCCCCCCTGCATAGTTCACCGCTTTTTTGTCTCCCAGTCACTTGCACAACTGCAACCGGTATGAATGCAGGAGAAACGCAGCCCCTTTTACTTATTTGAAGCTTCCACCCTTGATAGGGACCATCCTCCCGTGAAACGATGGTTCTACAATTGATGGAGGGACGGTAGGGGAAAGTGATGAAAATTTTTTGGGAATGGAGGGGAAAGGGTGGAAAGGAAGGGAGGGGGCGGTAATAGGTAGCTACGCTTAACAAGTTGTCGTTAGCTATGGCTTGTCAACCCATTCAGTTCTGATTCCCTTATGTCAAGGAACATATATGTCAAATTTGATTAAGAACGGTCAAGGCCTTTCGGAGCTATGGCTTCCCCTCTATTAGGGACCCTCGCCCCTTCTTATTAGGGAACATCCTTCCCCTCTTTTTTGTTAACTCCCCAGTGCTGATTTTCTTATGTCAAGGAACATGTGAAGAACCGTCCAGGCATTTAGAAGTTATGGTTACCCCCCTCCCCCTCTTATCAACCCTCCAATGTTGATTCCCTTATATCAAGGAATATGTGTGCCAAGTTTGTTGGAGATCGGTCAAGGCGTTCTGGAGTTATGGTGGAACATACATACAAACATATTCCCGGTCACTTTTATATACACTCAAGTCGCTTTTTACGCGAAGGATATGTTCCGCGTAAATCAAAATCGCGTAAAAAAACCGCGTAAATTCCGAAATTGGCGTAAAAAAAACTGCGTAAATTCCGATATTTGCGTTAAAAACCGCGTAAATTGCGAAAATCGTGTAAAAATAGTGGCGTGAAAAACAAACTGCATAAAAAACGCGTAAAAAGCGACATCAGTGTATATATAAATTGGCATGATACTCAAAGCTTTACTTCAAATTGAACCGCGTACTGCTATTTTGGACTTTTACGGCAAAATCATATGGAAATGTTCAAAAACGCGCACACGTAACGTCTGTCCAAAATTAATAAATCAGCCTACCGTAAGCGCGCCTAATGCCGCGCATGGTTCCTAATTTTGCGCATGTATATTTTTGTTAGATATTAAAATATTCTCAAATTAACAACTAATTGAAATTGGACTTAATAAAACGTGAAATCACACCTAAAATTAACCTTGGAATGGGACATGAAAATGGACACATCGAGACTCATCACCTGCCTGGTCGACACGTTGGATTTTACTCCATGGAACTTTAAGATAAAAATCAGAAAAATGCTTGAAGAAAAATTGCTTCCACCTTGGAGAACATCGTTAAGTAAATCTCAGTCATTGAAGTACAGCAGGAAGAATAACGATTCCAAATGACTGCCTTGTGGGACTCTAGACGGGGTTGGGAATGCATTAGATTGAAAACCCTCAACCGTCATAATCAGTTTACGACCCACAAGGTAGGATTCAATCCAACGCAACACACTCCCGCCAATACAAATCAGTACAGCTGACGTCCACTAAGCTTTGCACAATATATGACATGAGATACTGGAGATTCGTTGTGGTTGATTATCACTTAAGTATTGTTTGCAGTGTGACAGCAGCGGACTCATGATTACAAGCTCGAATGAGGAGTTCTCGGTAGTTACTGATATCTTTCCGATCCCCTTTCTTATGAATAGGAAACATATGGGCAGTTTTCCATACAGCTACCCAGCGTATATTCAATCTTTAGCGAAATATTGTAAGCAACCTGGATAATTTGGTCGTCCGGCATCACTTCATCGTAAAACGTTCGCCTGAATTTATTAGCAAATATAGCTGGCAGATATATTGAGGAGCCGGAGCAATCTAACCATTGAGGGTCATGGTTGAAGGAACGCTCGATTCCTGACGCTGATCGCTAACATACTTCCAGAAAGTTTTCGGTTTCACCTTCAGATTACGCTGAGTTCTCTGCAGGTGTCGTCTAAAGTATTCCCGATTGGTTCTCTTGTACCCAGCGTTCAATCTTCTTTATGTAATGTTATGTCAGCAAGCGAAGCTCGCTAGTCAACTAAAGCTTGCGAATGCCCTATAGTAGGTACATGACGATCGATTGCGTGTCCAATTATGCGAGAGAGTCAATGCTGCGTTGTCGGCATCATTTCCGTCAAGAACACTAATCCAGTCGATAGTATGCAAGTGAGTAGTGAGAAGTGAAAAATGAGAAGTTAAAAGTGAACCGTGAAAAAAGCGATATTATAGTCAGTAAAGTAGTCAGTAGTAAAAAGTTAGTGAGATGTGAGTAGTACGAAGTGACTCGTGGGAAGTGAACAGTGAATGGTAAGCAATGAAACGGTATAAGTGAGGAGTGAAAAAATAGAAGTTAAAATTAAGAAGTGAAAAATGAGTAATGAGAATTTAGTAATGAGAAGTGTGTAGTGGGAAGTGAGAAATGAGATGTGAAAAATGAGAAATGATTGGTGAAAAGTGAGAATTGAGTAGTTAGAAGTGAGTAGTGGGATGTGAGTAGTCAAAAGTGAAAAGCAAGAAGTTAAAGATAAAATCTTATAACAATAAAATAGAGTTGCGTCGAAATAAATTCAACACTTGTGCTTATAACATCGAGTTAGATCAGACAGTGTAATTGAAAAATATCTTCAATAACACTAAAAGTAGGTTATATCATGTTAGAAAATGTTGGTGCACCTCTTCCTATCAAGTACTGGGCACGTCAGTGCCAGCGACGTGTTATAACGACATCTACGACGATGGACGACGACGAAACCGCGATGCCGACGTGAGACAGCAGCGTGAATGATTATGTTTCACCTCTGTGTCTGATGACTCCCTAAGCAAAAGTATGCAAGCCAGGTAAGCAAGCAAGCAAACAAGTATGTCCCTCAAATCTGGAAGCAAGAATCTCCCGCAGGTACCTTCGCTTATGCTTATTTTTTTTTTGTTTGCTTGCTGGTTGTTGTTTAGTGCAAGAGACTAAATTGCCCGAAGAAAGGTTACCGCGAAGTCAGACACGGCTGGGTGAATGGACCCCCTCCCCATCCTCCTTTTTCCCGCCTTGACATAGGGCGTACAACATACACTCTCTGTGCGTGCATTGTTTCAGCCCATAGTGCTCACTGCTGCACTGGCTGGTAGGCTGCCTGACTTGTAAATATTTAGCGGCAAGTCAAGTTCGAAAAATAAAAGCTCTTTTTTGTTTGCTTTCTTTTCTAGGTTACAAACGCTGGATTAACTGATCCCCCGGAGGAGATTAGCACTGTATCAGATTTTATTGTGTTTGTTACGTAAAGAGCAGACCTTGGAACGGTTGGTTCCGGCACATGGTCTCCGTTTGACGGGTACGGTTATTCCGGTTTGGCAGGCCGGTTTGCTGCTGCTGGCAGGAAAGCTTACCCAAGGAGAAGACAAAGTGTGGTGATTGGTGTGACCTACATTTTATGAATCGTTGGAAAAAAAAGATCGCTGTTTAATTTAGAAAATTGACATTCAACCAGAAGAAAAGTAGATCTTTCTCTAAACATAAATAGTAACATAAGTTGTACTTTTACACGGTTTGGTCAATTGGTTCATCAACCAGTTGGACACTCGAATTAACCCAACTTCAGACAGAGCAAATTATTGCCGCCAGTTCTTTAATGTCTCCATCACGTGACAGAAACAATTTGTTTCACCGAGTGAGACAATTATGAATTGATTGGTTCTAGTGCGCTGGTACCTAGGAACCGGAGCTCGGTCGAGTGGAACAACAAAGCTGGAGAAACAACCACATGTCCTAGAGGTGCACTTTTAAGTCCAACATAACGAATAAAACGCAATCAATCCATGTGCGGTGTGCAAATGGTCGAAGAATGCAGTTCAACGCAATTCGGCAACAATGTTACCAAACAGGACCACGATTGGGTGTGTAAACCGGTCCGTGTCTGTCGGGCTGGGCCTAGGAGAACAACCCGGGCCCAGTTCCTCTGGAGGCTGCAGCTATTGGCAATAATTTAACGGTCATAAATCATGTCGCCATTTATTCTGTCATGTTCGGTTGGCCGCTGGTCAGCTGCACAGGGGGACGTGGTTAGATAATGCCATCATCATCCATCCTAGCAACTAGCCGACAAGAACAACGCTCTCCGATCGTGGATAAAGGCAATGAAAATGAAGTATGTCCTGCAGTGCCCCAGCCCGAGCGAGAATGATCACTTTTGTACTGACCTCCGCAATGAATCAGAAAGATAAAGGAAGTCT
Source organism: Sabethes cyaneus (assembly GCF_943734655.1). NCBI lineage: Eukaryota > Metazoa > Arthropoda > Insecta > Diptera > Culicidae > Sabethes > Sabethes cyaneus. Next base: position 45,363,428 of record NC_071354.1, read on the forward strand.
CCGTAAGATAATATCCAGCATCAACCAGAGCGAAAAAAAAACTAATGTGAGAATTCTATTAGAAAAAGGGGCAATGATGTCTTTTCCAGCCACACAGTTTTCTATCGCATTGATAAGAATAAATTTATACGTTTTTTTTGCATAAGATTTTTTGCTCGTAATTCTAAAAATAATGGCCTGAATCAGTATGAAAGAATGTCACGGTTTTGTGCTCAAAGATTACTGTTTTAACCCAGTTATTGGTTGTACAGTACAAAGAAGAATCTAATACGAGAAAAAATCCAAACAAGAGCTGAGACGTCCTCATGCTACAATTAATTTTAGTACCGTCTTAATATGTGACAAATTGGCTAATTTTCTGTTCGATGAAAAAAATCCTGTTGACTGAGCTAAAGGCAATACAGTATTGCAGCCGTAATTTAATACGTAATAATTTTTCCAATCAAACAAAATATTGCTCGTTAGTCTGTCATTTACTTGAATGCCGCACTTGCAGTTGAGCTTGGACGCGTGTCTAATTGATCAGTGCAATGTATACCTCTGTTCGGTTCGGAGATAAAATCGAGTAATGACGACTTCTGGCACTGCTATTACCCACTTTCTGATTGAATTCTCCACTGAAAGATTAAGGTTTATCGAAGAATGGTCCAGATTGTAGACTGGGACACGTGCCCCCTTCTCTTTAAAATTAAATTTTTAGTTTTTAGTTTAGTCTGTCACTGTGAATGCATTGTGTAAAAATAGTTCTAGTTCGTAGTCCAAATTCAATTCTACTTTAATGCCCAATTTCAAGTCCATTTTTTAGACTAGTTTTAAGTACGATCCCAAATACAATGATGAAGCGCAATTTGGTTCCAATTTATATCCAATTTCAATTCCTACTTTGAGTTGAGTCTAGTTTCAAGTCCAGTGGCAAGTCTAATTTAAACTTTGATTTTAAACCCAACTTCAAGTTTAGGTTCGATTTAAAATTTCCTTATGATTTCAAATCCAATTTATACTCATTACAAATGTTAAGTCCAATTTAAAGTTAAGGGATGGTAGAAAACTCTAAAGAATTTTTTCGAAATATTTTTTTTCTGGATGTAAAAGACTGGCCAGAAACACAGGGAGAACGAAAGAGAAAAGAAGGAAAACGGTAAAGAAAACGGGAAAGAAAACTGGACAAAAAAGGAGGAAAACGGAACAAAAAGGAAACAAATGGGATAGACAACCGGGAAGAAATTTTGAAACGAGAATAAAACAAACAATAGATCGACAGAAAAGTAAGAAAGGCAGGATATAATAAAAGGAAAACGGCTCAAAGGCAAATAAAAAACAAAAACAGGAGTTAACAGGACAGAAAACAAAAAACGATATTGGCAAAAAAAGGTAAAACGCCTGGGGCCTGAATATGAAAGAAAAAAGACGCAAAATGAACAGAAAAGTTAAAAAACAAGAGAAAAATCAGCACTGGAAAGGGTGAAAATCAAGAAATGAAGCAGAACGAGGAAACGAAGGGTAGACAAAAGGAAAAACGAAAAAAGTAGGGGAAGCGAGATAAATAGGGAGAAGACGGGACAGAAAAAGAGCATAAAACATGAAAGGGAAAATGGAACACAAAACAAGAGAAACCAAAAGGGGAATGAATAACGAGAGAGAGAAAAGAAAACAAATAGAAGAAACGTGGAAAACGGGAAAAAGAGGTCAAACAGGATTTTGATGAAGACAAATTTAGAATGGAGATGAAAATACAAAGAAGAAAAACTGGAAAAACGAACCAAAGGAAAAGCTAAAACTGGAGAGAATAAGATGGAGATGGTGATGAAAAAAACCTGGAGAGTAAAAACAGAAACGTAACCGAAACAATCTAAAAAAGAAGGAAAAACAGGACAAATGAAGAAGAACGGGACCAATGAAAAACAAGAAGAAGGTAAGGTAAAAAAAGACGGAGAGAGAGAGAGAAAGAGAGAGAGACGAAATATGTCAATCCAAAGTTCAAGTAACTTTTCGTGTCTTTTTTTCAAAATTCAAGACTTAAGAACAGTTAGGAGGAAAAGTGGATTTTTCTAGAATTTTTCTAGAGTAAACCCTTTAACTGTTTAAAGTGAAAACTTGCATATATCTTATAGTAACTTTTGCCTGTATTTTAACATATTTTGTTTTCGACAAAAGTTATTTAAGTAGCTGCTATAGTTAATCTCCTGGAACTCTTCCAAAATAAGGCGTCTTGCGGTGAATACCTTTGGACTGAATCTTCAAAAATCAAAAAACCAAAAAAAGAATCGGTAATAAAATATATCATTTAAAGATTGATCGAAGGATTTAGCAATAAAATCATTTTTGACGAAATGGCGGCTTGTTAAACAAAAAAAAATTATTTTTGGCATAAATTTTGCACTTAAATTGTCCATAAAATAAGAAATATCCATCGGTGAGGAAAAACCTTCGATTAATCTGTAGAATAAATCCTTAAAACACTTGTGTTAAAATTTTAAGTAATTCGGTTCAGCCGTTTTCGAGAAATCTTGCTCTTTTGAAAACTTTGAAAACACGGTTTTGAGAAACGCGCGTTCAAAGTTTCGCGTTCCTTCTTCAGTCGCTCTGACACGTCGTTACAAATATGCCTATAACTTCGTTAATATTTGCCGGATTGGCATGAAATTTTCTGTGTGCTGTATATACAGCTGTACATAACCCCTTAAGACCTTGCAATATCGAAGACTTCTACTAAAAATTAAATTTAAATCCCCCTCAAAGTGCAATAAAAAATTTATTTTTCTTCAGTTTCAATATACTACATTGATGTGTTCTACAAAGTTTTACAGTACATTATTACAAGAATTTTCGCTGAAAACAGTAACCTTCTATCTCTTCAGCAAAGATAGAAAAATCCTATTTCTCATAAATGAAAAATCATTAAAATCAGTTTTTCTATTTTAGCTGTTTTTGTAGTTATTGTATGACTTTTTCCTGTTTTACAAAGTTGTACAAATAGTAAAAATACACAACATTGTTGAATATAGTATACCTCTATCTTTACATGTTTAGGAACTATAGAACTTTTACTATAAAAACACCCTAATTCTGACTCCGAATTACTCACAAGAAGGCGTTATTTTATTCAAAAACTCTCCCCAGAGAATCAGAGTAGCTTCATGCAGGCTGAAAAGTTGTATAAATCATGTTTAAAAGCACAAAAGGTTAACAAAATTTATTGGCTGACAAAATCGGGATGAAAAACTGATAAAATCGAGGTAGACAAAATCGGGAGCTGACAAAATCGGTACATTACTGTATGATTCAAAGTCTGATTTCTAGTCCTATTGCAACCTCGTTTTACGCCATTGTTTCCGAAAGTCCGGAGTTTTGAACCTAATCGGCTTGCATTTTTGTGATAAATAATAGCCTAGAAAATCGAATAATCATAGGAAGGCGAATCTATCAAGTTCCGGAAAACGGAATGTTCCCACTCGTTTTACCTCTTTTCTGCTCCGCTTTTACGCTTTCCTAATGCCGTTCTTCACTTTTGGTTCTGTTTTTTCTCTCCCTATTTGTTCCATTTTCTTAGTTTTTGCTCTCACTTTCTACCCGTTTCCACTCTTTCTCTCATTTTCTTTTTCTCTGTTTCGCGTTTTTCGGTTCATTTTTCTATTTTTCTTCGTTTTTAGTTACTTTTTAACCGTTTTCAGTCTTTTCTCTGCTCTCTTCCTCTTTTTTTCAATTTCAGTTTTCTTCACTCTTTTTATTTCCTTTCCATTTAATTTTTGTCCTCGTCTATATCATTTTCTTCTTTTTGGTGCCCTATTTTTTCGTCTTTTCTGTCTTTTTATTCTGTTTTACCATTTTCTTTAGGCCGATTTTCTATTTCCTGTTTTTTTTCTATTTATGTCCCATTTGACCGTTTTTTATCCCAAATGAAAAACAAAGTCTTGTGTTATAAACATCCGCATCCGGTTATTAGAGTACAGGACAATTACGTGCCTAGTGCAACGATCCTACTGACTCTAGCATCACCGCCCAGTCGAGATTCAGACATACAACGACTGAGTAATTCTCGTTGAAAGGGGGCCACTACTGACACGAGGTCTTCAAATATTGGAACTTTTGCACTTAATTGGTTGAAAATGGTTAAAAAATGAGAATTACATTTTTAACACCCCGAAACAGTGGGCCCCCCGTTCGTCAAGGGGCCTAATAGTTTCAAAACAAGTTGAATTTTCAGCAAACCTTGAGATCCATATCATGTGAAATTTCATAAAATGACAATGAAACACCTAACAAATGGCCCGGTTCTGTCAAGAAGAAGAACAGGGCTTTCAAATGGAGTAAAAAAATTTTTGGCGGCCATCTTGCATTTGGTCGCCATATTGGACTTTATCAATAAATCGCCGTTTTCACCATGGGCCCCAATCGATTTTCGTTTAAAGACGAAGAGAAAATGCTACAAGAAACACACATAAAATTAGGTTTGCAATGGCATCAACTGAATAAAACAACCAGTCATCTGTAGCAAGGTTCACAATTTTCATACAATTGTTGTGATAACTATTTCCTAAATTTGCTATGAAACAAACTACAAACAACACAGTTTTGTAAAGAGTAGAGATAGGGCTTAGAAATAAAGTGAAAAAAAATCGGCGGCCATCTTGGATATGACCGCCATGTTAGATTTTATCAACAAATCGGCGTTTTTGTCATGATATTTCTAACCGATTTTAATTTTAAGAACACCATCGGAAAGCTGAGAAAACAATTTTGGTTTTATTCAGAGGTGGGCACCGCTAACCGGAATTTTAGCTTCGCTAACAGCTAATCCACTAAATCAAAACGTTAGCTTCGATAATCGCTAACCGCTAAATCAACCAACAATTTAGCGGAAGCTAGCGATAACCGCTAACAGCTAAATTTGCTAGTACTGTAGAATCGGCATTACTTTGATAAGCGCTGATTTCGGCAATAAAAGAAATTTTTTATTTCAAAGGTCTAAGAAAAAATACCTGAGATAATTCCGTGCAAAGAATTGCAGGCATTCATGAAAAATGTTTGAAGAACATTATCGCTTAGCATATTATCACATTAAAAGGGTACAAAACATTTCCATGTTCCATGACATAGATTTCTCGATTTTTTATTGGAGTTTTCCATCGCTGTGAAAATTTTTGTAAAAGCTTTCTAAATAATATTTTCTCTGGATTGCTTAATAAAAAGTTACTTACATTTTGTTGGGTTTACACTTGAGCATTACCGGTAAGCATACCAGTAGTGGCGCATCTAGTAAAAAAATTTCAAGTTTCTAGTAAAAATGCAATGAAATCAGAATAAAAGGAATCAGAATCAGAAGGTAGAAAATTTGTAAAAAAAATTTTGTAGATAATAATTTTCCTTGGTTGTTGTAAAAACTTCATTGCGTTGAAATTTGGCCCAATACTTATGAATTTATAAAACGAGTGATGTTCGAGAAAATCGAAAAATCTTCCTTGATGTTTTCAGTGAATGTAGGAGACCTCGAAGTTTTTAAATATCGATTTATTTGAGTCCGCGCACAAAAGTAGTCCTCTACGGACTTGAGACAGCAACTTTGTTTACGGAAGTGCACTTGCCGTATTTGAACGAAAGATGTTGCGGACTATTTTTGGCGGAGTACAAACGGATAGCGGGGAGTGGCATAGGCGTATGAACCATGAGTTGTAGTCACTATTTGGAAAAAGTTGGGAGACTACGGTGAGCCGGCCACATCGCAAGGATACCGAACAACTGTGCAGTAAAATCCGTTCTCTTCAAGAGCCCCACCGGCAACAGGAATAGAGGGGCCAAACGAGTTAGATGGTTTGGCCAGGTTGAAGCCGACTTGCATGTGCCGAGACGCGTCACAAATTGGAAACGAGTAGCCTAGGACCCAAAAGTACAATGGAGAGGAATTCTTGATACGGCAAAAGCCCCCCCCGGCTCTTGGCTGGTAGAGTACGTACAAAAGTTTGGAATTTGGAATCCTTCGACCGAAGCCTGTGCAATATTTCTCACAAATTTTCCTTCTGCCAAAAAAAAAGTTAGCGGTTTATTTAGCGGGACATAAATTTAGCGGAAGCTAACAAAAACGCTAACGGTTATAAAAATTAGGGGAAACGCTAACCGCTAACCAAAATGTTAGCTGAGCTAATTAGCTGTTAGCAGATTAGCGGAATTGTGCCCACCTCTGGTTTTATTACACTCTTATGATGACAGTTAAGACCGAAATAGGTCATGAAAATCACCATAAGAGTACAATAAAACTCACATTGTTGCTTGGGCAATTCTCATATCTTGGTATATCTTGGCCTCGATTAATGGGAGCATTTTTAATATCTCTGGAAATACTAGGTTTATAAAGACAATATTATCATGTTTCTAAAGGAAATTACCCAAGGAATCCGAAAAAAGATTGGTTTTTAGTGGCAGAGCCGCCAAATACTTTTAAATTCGGTTTAAAGTCTAAATTTGCATTTTTCTCTCAACGAGTGCAATTTGATTTCAAACATTTCAATTATATCGTATTTCTCAGATCTTTTACATAAGAATCACTCAAAATCACAAAGGGTACTTTGTCGGTCCAGAGTTATAGCGATTTGAAGAAAAAAAACCGGCGATTTTCATAAATAATCCAGAGTAAAATTACATTATATTATTAGGCAGTGAGACTCTTTGCAATGTAGAAACACTTTGCGCTACCGTGGAAGCATGTACACAGTATATAAGAAGATTTTTCGTAACATCCAACACTCCAAATAACTTACTTATTTCAGTTATAAGTTATACCTTGTTGTGTTGGGGGATTTAAACTATCCCGTCGCGTCGGTTAATTTGTACTTTTGTAGTACACCTCAAGGCGGGCGACGGGCGGATGTTTGAAAATCAGTTTGAACCATTCTAACAGAAAGTATGCTTCCTAGAAATACTGAACTGACAAATGCAACGTTTCACAATGTATACCATGAGTCTTTCAGTTCCGGGGTGCGCGATTGCGCGCTTTGAAAACAAAAACAAAACAAAAACGACACATAATGGCTCATCGAAACGAAGTACCGGGTACCCGAGGTATTCAGTTATCTGAGCCTTCCAGGTGACGAGGTACGACGGCCGGTGCCAGTCGGCACCACCGCGGTTCGATACTTTGAAGGAACTTTGTACGAACAGTTTTATGTTATTTTTTCTCACTCGTACATCTCTGCTGGTGCTGCTGCTGCTGCTGCTAGACTGTGATGCTGCCCTTCGGGCGTCTGGCTTAGAATCGCATCGAGCGACAGTGATAATGATCATGATTATCGATTATCGCCGGCGATGGTGGAGGATAATAGCGGCTGGTGTTGGTCGGTCGTTTAGATATTGTTTTTTCTCTCGGAAAATGTCCGTAGGCGCGACATAAACTGTAAACTATGTCAAAGGGGACACGTTATTCGCTAGGTCGATACCTACCATCGCACCAGCCCAATGGGCAGGCGGGCAGGTTGGTGCGAGAGCGGGTCTTTAAACGCTTTTGGGACCATAAACTTGAGCGGAGAGGTTACCGCGGCTTCGATCGGGTGATTTTATGTTTCTTCCGACATTAGAGGAAGGTCATCGTAACGGTGCGAAGAGACTTTGACTGCCCACTAAATCATTATGTTGTACGGGATCGTTTGTAGGGCTTCGTGTGATAACTGTCGGTGAAGTTGTTTAAGGTCTAGTGTGTTAGACATTTTCTTCTTAATTTTGTTGGAAATTGACTTTAAAGTTTTTATTGTCTTTCTCCTGCTCGAGAGGCTATCATTAAACGGCGGTAGTTTCCCTACACAGAACTCATCAATATGATACAGGCCACCATCGCGACGTGAATTGGATGCTGTTATGCAACGCAAAACAACGTGTGTGAATCACTGAGTTCCGCCGCGCCGGACGGCGGACAGACGGCGCAGACATGAATAATGAATCATCAAACGGATTGCATCTTCAAGTGCGATATTTTGGTGCTTCGCGGCCAATGACGCTGCTGCGAGGAAGGCCGTGAACCTAATGAATTATGCATCGTCTTGTGCGGAAAAGTTTCGAGGTCGTTAACAGTAGTGGATTGCAATGCGCTAATGGAGAACCGGAATGATGGTGGTGTTTTATTATCTGTCACTCAGCACTGATGAAGTAATTTAATTTTGCACTTTTAGAATTTTGCAATGAGTATGCAGAAAGAAACCTTTATCAAATCCACCTGATGATGAACGAAACCTTCCTTACATCATCACAGATCTCATTAAAGATGTAAATTGCCACCCAGCATTTTAAATGCCAAATGCAATCAAATCAAGTGGGAGTTTTTTTTGCTGGACTAGCATAAGAACACGAACTCTAACTCACTTTGTATACTTTTGATTTAGAATTAATAGCAGATTGAAATTACTGCTATAATGAAACAAAACATCTTGTTTTGTCCAACACAAAAAGGAAAAAAGGAGCAATTCCACTAAGGAAAAGTTCTTTCGAAATTTTCAAAGTGCTTCAATTCTATACAAATCGTATGCAAATTTTCCTTTTCGGAAAGTTTTAGAGCTTATTCACCGGATTTGTAACATTTCATAGTTCATAACTTTTGAACTACTGAATCGATTTTTGATGTATATTACCGAAGTATGTACATAATTGGTATTTTATGAACCTATTTTTTTACATAATTAAAAATGTTAAAAATATTCGCTTTTTCGCCTTTTCACAGTATGGAAATCAAAAAGGCCCCAGTTTTTAATATTGTTTATAAGAAGTCCATTAGTCTAATATGTTCTCACGAGCAGAAAAAGAAAATCAGTATATAAATTGCACACCTATTTTAACAAGTTGAAGGAAAGCTTGTTAGTATGAGCAGGAATAACTGTACATACATATAATGTTAACGAACGATCTCAACAATCTTGAATTGAATCTTATATTGCCTCACCCAGCGGCAACAGGAAATTATTTTTTTTTATTCATCCTTAATCTTTTGCATAATGAATTCAAGTTGGCCTTTGTACGTTACGGAACAGAATTATTCTTCCTCTGATTGTTTTGTTTTGGTTTGCGTCAGGCTTGTACGCCAAAATAACACTAAAAATCCTCAGAAAAAGCTGAAAAATCTTAAAAAAAAACAATATTTTATCTTCGAAAAGCATTGATCTTCGTAACTCTTTTAGATCATATGTATATAACGTTAGTAATTAATTGTTCATTGCGTTTCTAATTGGACTCTTTAAAAGTATGAATAAGCTCATAAAATTACGCTTCTGCGGCAAATGGTTTTGATGCGTAAATTACCAGGGGAAGACAAAAATAAGGTATTTAAGGCATTACAGTAAGATTTTTTCCATTTGATTCTGCTGTTATGTAGATAATAGTAGAATTAAATAAAAACAAAATCTTTCACTCATAGTCTATTCATTTTATGAAATAAAGATATTTTCTGCATCAGTTGAGTGGCGCAGTCAAATAGCTTTCAAACGTTCTGAAAACATCAAAAGAAACAAATTCCTTCCCTTCCATACTATGTGAAATGCAAGAATAGTCCGTTTTGCCGAATGCACCCCTAAATACATAGTAAAACGTAATTAAAGCGATTAAAACTAATTCAAAGGCAGGGGAATAAACTCGAATAGAACCAGTTCATTCGAAAGACATCAGGAAAGTTGAGTGTCATCGATTTAGTACCGTGATGAATTCACAACAGGTCCGTTTTGCCTGATTCTCTCCTACATCTACAAAAACACGTTAATTTGCTATTGCGTAAAAAGTTCGTAATTTCTCATGGTATCCTTAGAGAAGTTTATCAATAAAATAAAGCGCATCTTTTTAAATCATTAGGGTGATCTTAGTGGTTGGTAAACGGCTGGATAATGCGGGATATAGAGCCCATAGTGGTCATTAGCCTTTTATCCAGCAACTCCGATCCCGACATCCTCGTGGTACCAGCCGGAATACGAGCAACCTTAGCGGAGATCGGGTAACCAACCCCGGTGGAAACTAAGGTCGTATACTAACCGGGAAGGAGGTATAGTGAGTCTCGGCACTATAAGATGGCAGCCCCATCGCGAGACTCGGTAGTGTTGCCCCAGTACGGCTACACACCTAACTTTATGTTTTCGGCAGGACAGTCATACGGCAAAGCAAAACGACACTTATTTATTCTATGCCCGACGTTTCGATGTATTTAACATCTTTCTCAAGGAGTTAGAACCACGTATCGTATTTTGTCTGGTGGCTTCTGTAGAAGGTTTGAACTAGTCACATTGATAAGTGTACCGATTCAGCCAGGGTGTATGTTAAAACGATCTGCAAGAATTTCGTTCGAATACACATTAACCGAGTGTATTACTTATCAATTAGTATTAGTTTACTTAGTATTACTTATCAATGTGACTAGTTCAAACCTTCTACAGAAGCCACCAGACAAAATACGATACGTGGTTCTAACTCCTTGAGAAAGATGTTAAATACATCGAAACGTCGGGCATAGAATAAATAAGTGTCGTTTTGCTTTGCCGTATGACTGTCCTGCCGAAAACATAAAGTTTGGAATCATAAACAGTTGATAGCTCCACTTCGCTACACACCTAAATTAAACATAAACTAACAACATTCAAGCATATTCGGAGCGGAATATTCGGCATCGACCTAGGCGACGGAATAAGGACGACGAATGGAGACTCGGGACTTGGAACTGCAGATCGCTAAATTTCGCAGGTTGCGAGCGGGTGCTGATTGAACAGCTGGAACCCCGCAAACTCGGCATCGTAGCTCTGCAGGAAATCTGTCGCAAAGGAGAGAAGTTATGGAAGATCCGTGGCGGAAAGGCCCAGTTTTACCAGAGCGGTGGCGCTACCAACGAACTGGGAACGGGCTTTGTAGTGCTGGGCGGAATGCAGGATCGCGTGATAGATTGGAAGGCGATCAACGAGAGAATGTGTGTATTGAGGATAAAGGGCCGTTTCTTCAATTGTAGCATCATTAACGTGCACTGCCCGCACGAAGGTAGACCCGACGATGAGAAAGAAGCGTTATACGCGAGGCTGGAGGCAACGTACGACAGCTGCTCGTCACGGGACATCAAGATCGTCATCGGGGATATGACCGCCCAGGTCGGTAGGGAAGAAATGTATACACCGGTGGTAGGACCCCATAGCCTGCACACCGACACAAACGATAACGGCCAACGATGTATAAACTTCGCAGCTTCCCGAGGCCTGGTGATCCGAAGCTCCTTTTTTACTATCCGACAGATCTTGCAGAAATGTCGGGAGTACAACGTGCCCACGCATCACATCTTTATTGATTTCAAAGCAGCATACGATACAGTCGATCGAGACAAGCTATGGCAGATAATGCACGAATACGGTTTTCCGGACAAACTGACGCGACTGATCAGAGCTACATTGGATCGAGTGATGTGTTTCGTACGCATCTCTGGGACACTCTCGAGTCCCTTCGAGACGCGACGAGGGTTGAGACAAGGTGACGGTCTATCCTGCATGCTGTTCAACATCGCTCTTGAGGGGGTGATCCGACGAGCGGACATCGAAACGAGAGGCACGATTTTTACCAAGAGTAGCCAACTTCTAGGCTTTGCAGATGACTTCGATATCGTTGCCAGGAACTTTGCGACGGCGGAGGCAATCTACGCCAGACTGAAAGCGGAGTCTAGGAGAATTGGGCTAAAAATAAATGCGTCGAAGACCAAATACATGAAAGGAAGAGGCCCAAAGGAAACAAACGCGCGCCTCCCACGGACGGTAACCGTTGACGGCGACGAACTAGAAGTGGTAGAGGAGTTCGTGTATTTGGGATCGCTGGTGACCGCGGACAACAACACTAGTAAGGAGATCCAGCGGCACATCCAAGCGGGAAATCGGGCCTACTTTGCCCTTCGTAAAACGATACGATCAGGAAGCATACGCCGCCGCACGAAGCTAACAATGTACAAAACCATTATTAGACCGGTAGTTCTTTATTGACTTGAAGCTGTGACGCTGCTTACGGAGGACATACGCGCCCTTGCCGTGTTTGAGCGGAAAGTGCTGCGGACGATATTTGGCGGAGTACAAACTGAAAGCGGAGAGTGGCGGAGGCGTATGAATCACGAGCTTCAGGCACTGCTTGGGGAGACTCCCATCGTACATCTAGCGAAAGTTAGCAGGCCACGATGGGCCGGACACGTCGTAAGGATGCCGGACGACAGTGCGACGAAAATAGTCCTCTTCAACAACCCCACCGGCACCAGGAACAGGGGGCCCAACGTGCACGATTGCTCGACCAGGTCGAAAGCGATTTGCGACTTCTGAGACGACTAGGAAATTGGCGACGAGTGGCCCAAGACCGAGTTGAATGGAAACGAGTGCTTGAAACAGCACGAGCCACCCGGGTTCTATGCTGCTGAAGAAAAAGAAGGGTGATCTTATATTCATTTATCAATTCATATTCATTTATACAAACTTTTCTGTTTTTAAATACGTCCAAAAAAATTTTTTTCTTCAGAAATATTGTAGAACACACTAAAATGAGCAGCTTTGCTGAATATAGTGACTATATATCTTTTACTAGTTGCGAGATATAATAATTTGCTTAAAAAGTATACTTAAAAAGTCATTCCGCACAAAAACTTTGTATCCAATTTATTTATTGCTTTCAACCGTTCTCTACACTACAGTGTGATAAAATACACGTTTTTTCTAAAGACTGTTTTTGCCTTTGAGTTAGTTTTCATCGCTTTAATTAGGTTATGTATACGGGGGTGAATTGGGCAAAATGAACTATTCTTGCTTTTCGCACATTATGGAATAGTTGTGATTTGTTTCTTCTGATGTGTTGACAACGTTTTGAAGCTATTTGAGTTCATTTCACGGGCGGCAAATAAGTTTTTATACTGTTTAATTAGCTGTTATCATGATATTTGGAGATAATAGGGCAAAATGGACCATTTCCCGAAGTCTGCGCAGGATGAAACCATCACCAATCGATTTCCTGTATTTTGACGTAGGACTACGTCTTACGGCAAGTTTTGAGATAGGGTGTCATTCCAAAAAATCGAAAAATGCGAGCGTCACGAAAAATGAAAGGTTTTGAACGCTAATAGCCCAGCGGTTTTCCGGTCGATTTTCAATATTCTTACACCAATCGATCGGTAAATCTTCTAAGAATTGAACCAAATGAATAAAAGCACGGATTCTTGATGTTGAACTATTGAAAAATTGAAAATAATGAACCTATGCTTTACCAGAATTCTCGCTTCGTGATTGGTTGGAAGATTCTTTGCGATGATTCAAACCTATACCAATTTGATATCTGTGCTTGGGAAGTACGCCAAAACAAGTGACAGTTTCCTCATTTCAACAAGATTTCTTAACACCGCGGTTAAACCTAGACCATTTTGATGTCCTTGCTTGGGAAGTACGCCAGAAAAAGTGACAAAGCCCCCTCGTGCCAACAGATTTCTTACGAACGCGATTAAACCTAGTCCAATTTGATGTCTGTGTTAGAGAAGTGTGTCAGAAAAAATGACACAAGTTCGTTGTCCCAACAGATCGCAAGTTCTTTACTGCGAGACGATTAAACCTCGGTGAATTTGATATCTGTGTTGGAAAAATGTGCTACAGCTGTAGTGTTCGGTTATAATACGACTCTGTATGAATACGCATGCTTGCCGATGCCGTTTCATTAGAAGTGTAGTGAAAAGATGTGCTGTTGATAAAATAGGATTGAATTGGTAAAATCCCTTCAACGTGGGGAACCATGGGTAATAAAAACAATCTTTAATTTCAGTAAGGTAGCAGGAAAGCAATAGTTTGTGTTCTTGATTTTGTTAAATTGTTTTCAAATGCACAATATTTTGAGAATTGAACATATGCAATGTTACTATTTTGATAAATGTTACATACAACGCATGTAGCATGTATATATGTTGCACATAGCATGTATACATGAAGAATCGAATGATTACAAGCATGAATACATGCTACTATCACTACAAAGAGACTTACGTAGTCCTGCGTCACCTATATATGCGGTCGTGTCTTGTACACAACCCCTCTGATTTTTTACATAGGAATAGGTATCTTGTAAGATTCCAAACCAGTGGCTTCTAATTCTTGGGATTACGAGCTCGTTTTTACGCATTGTGCAGTGTTTTCGACCTATCCATATCATTGTATGATCAATTGCAGAAAATATATTTTGACACTGTTTGAAGTCATCGACTTTATCTCGACCAAAAGTATATATAAATTGACATCTGTACCAGTACCAGTCCATACCAGTAGAGTAAGGAGGGGCAAAATTGCGATGGGGGTAAAAGTGCGATTCAATGATTTATCAGTGCAGATTCCGAGTAAATTGACTACATTGGCATGGGTTGGTGACTACTTTGACAGCTGGAATCTATCGTAAACATTTGTTGTTTACGAAGCATAGTTGCTGAGTTATGGGTAAATGTTATTTTAGAAAGGTTTTGATGTAATATTTCGTTATACGGCAAATACGAAATCAACAGCAGGATATTTGTTGAAAAATTGTAGCAGCGTTTTACATCACTCAGATATCTCTTGAAATTGCGGTGAGAAGAATTTACAAAATATATTTCGCTTTTCTGTAATTTGATCAAAGCCCATCAAGTGCCTAGCGGGACAAAAGTGCGATTCACGGACGGGGCAAAAGTGCAATTCATGTACCGAGAATTTAACTCATTTTACTGCCCGGACGACGACGCTGCGGGCCCTTGCGACTTGCAAGGCACTGCGCGTGATGCTGTTCATCTGTTAGCGTGTTAGCCGTGACCCTCAACATGGGTGTTCGGGGAAAGGCCCCGTTCCTATGGAATAGAACTGCCGTCGGTGGTAGACAGAGAAAGAGGTACAATTTGTGTCTAAAAGTAACTCAACCTAGCAAGTGTTTGTAGAGTTTGTAATACGTCGCACGCTTAAGGGCCTACTCTTGCTAGTTGGAAAAATCGAATTTTATTTTTTTGCAGTTTCTAGAGATTTACACCTTCAGAAATGTCATGTCAAAAGGATCTTTTGATATATGATCTCGTTAAAAAGGTACGGCAAAAACTGTGGAGTCACCTTAAGGGAAGCCCATCGCTGTATGAAACTTCAAACGCGTTCTTCTCGAAACCATATTTTTTCAGCCGGCGGTATGTGTATCTCAGAATCTAGTGATCCGATTTGGTTGAAATTTTTTTCCAGCACGTAAAAATGAATTATCTATATAAATTGTGACGTAGCCGTTTTTTATATCTCAATTTTCCAATTTATTATGAGCTCTTACTTGGCGATTTTTGATGAAAAAATACATGCCATTACCATAACATTTTGATGGTTCCCGGCACATACCGTCAGCAAGAAACCATTTTTTAGAGAGCATCCACGCGTCCAGTTGCCACCAGCATAATAATCACTATATTGGCATCCAGAAAATACAAAATACTTCTTCAAATATACCTTAACCAATTACCAGAATACCCCAACACTTAACTTTAGTTCCAGCATCCGAATTTTGTTTCGAAAACCCATCATTTTTCAACCTTCCAGAGTAGGGTCCTCCCTTAATAAGGGGGTTGTGGAGTCTCTCTTTTGTCCAGCACCTCTGTGGTTCAAAGGATCATTACCACCGGCGAGCCGCACATCCTGGTGAGAGGAGTGGGATCGATTCCGGCTGTAATGCTCCGATTACAGCTTGGTTCGATCCATGGCATCCCCCAGCTTGGATAAAAGATTGCGGTACACAACTTCTTAAACATTGCTTCAAATGACCTTCCCTTACCCTCTCATCTTCCGCTCTTTCCGCTTCACGCCTGGTCTCAACCTTTTAAATTCTATCGACTCTTTGTTTCATTATTTTCTTCGCACTTTTGTCCCGCGGTAGTCGCACTTTTACCCCGTTGATGGGGCAAATTGATTCGGCACTTGATCAGAAATATGGAGAATTTATGTTTCATAACTCTATTGCTCTAGATGAGTTATAGTTTAATGTTAGTTATTTATAGTTTAATGTGAGTTATTGCCTCAATATAAAATATATTTTATTGCTATGCTTCTTTATATCTTGTGAAAATTGATGACAACTTCAAACATCGCACTCATACCCCGCCCTGCTCTACAGCTACTGGATATAATTCCATTAACATTTTCACATCTTTGCAACGCATATAAATACTAAGTTTTCGGCAAAGTTACTAACTGCTGGTTTAGCAGAGTTAAAAACAAACATTTCTCTAAAATCTGATGATCAATTGACACAGCATCAAAAGTTGGACTCCTTAAAAAAATACAAAAATGCCTATGCTATGCGTGATTCGTAGCAGAACTTCTCCAATCCGCAGGTGGTTTACTACCAAAACGTGCGAGGACTTCGAACTAAAATCGATGACTTTTTTATTACTGGGATAGACCTGCAATAGTTTTTCAGGAGCGTCTTTAGACGCGATCGTAACCAACAAAAAATCCCGTGGCGGAGGTGTGTTGATCATCATCTTTAACAAGCTAACCAGCTCCATCGATCCATCCCTTGAGAGGTGTAGTGGTCTACCGTTCTCTGAGCATCCCTGTATAATCTATTTACCCACCAATGGTTTAGACTTCAACAGAACGGATTTAGATGGCTTAGCTACAGCGATTGCGTAGGTCGTTCGTTTTTATTTTGTAACACTCCGCTATTATTTCGCTCACAGAACGAAAAAATGAATCTCTCATTCGACCTAAATTAAAATGCATATAAATTAATGAACACGTAACAAACATCATATATATTTTTTCATTAAATTAAACATAAATAGCCTAAATCGTTTTTAAAGATATATTTTTACGTCAAGCTAAATGTAATTAATTAGTATGCAACACACGCTGCAATCATCATCATAAATATAAGAGGCTTATGTCTGTCGCCAAAACGAGGGGCCAGATATGTATTTTCGTGGTAATAATCGCCCACATTAAGCAAAGACTCAAACCAACCATACCAGATTACATTCAAGACGAGCAAAAGTAACGTAGTTGCACCTCCTGGAGTTACATAGCGTTAGCGTTACAGAGCGTACCTCCAATTTGCTCTCAATTAGACGCGAGGCGACGCACGGGGGTTACAGCTAGTATTTTATATTGTGAAATAACACGTAATTTTACATCATTTGCGATGCTCCATTTCTGTGCATGTCAAAAAACGTAAGTTTACAGGATTTTTTTGAAGTGTGATATGAACAGTTTGATCGCCGATTATATTCCCATACACCCGATCTACTCGCAAGCCTCCATGGGGAAGTGCGTATCTTCAACGATTGAAACGTCCAAGATCTTCTGCTCTACGCGCACTTCTCAGGTCGCGGTTGCCAAGCCATCTACGGCAAGTAATTTACGGTAGTAATTTTCGAGCCTGCAGCCGTCTTCTATACAATCACTATACACTTAAGTACTTTTTTTACACGGTTTAGTTTGTTGAGTATTAAGAACGGGGTAACTTAGAGACTATTATTTTATTTCTCAATACATTGGGAGTAGCTCGACATTCCTCACGTAGATTGTAAATAGTTTCTTAGCTGCACCGTTTTCGAGTAATCGAAAAAAACAGACCGTGTAAAAAAAGACTTGAGTGTACTCGACGAATGTAAGGAAACCTTCGCAGAAATCCGAACAAGTTCTGGTCACTTGTCTATTCCAAGAAAAATTCTTGCCTGTAGTTTCCGGAGCGTAGGGTAAGATAGCCTGTAGTGGACCTAGGGTACAATTTCGTCGTTTATTAGCTTGTACTTCTTATTTCTGAGGAAATATGACATGAACGGTTCATTATACGGTTAACAATGCAAATAAAGTCACCATAAGTGGACCCTCTCCATGCAAAATACACTAGAATTCCTTTGACGGATCCGGTCGTTATCCTGCAGTAAACCACGAATATTCCAATCCGCTTAGAAAAATATGTAAAATATAGAGATTTGTAAAATATGTATATGTAAAAAATTGATATTTCTCGGGCTTAATCGAAAGTGCAAGTGCTTTCGATTGGCTGTTTAGCGTTACCAGTTCAAAATAATTCATATAAGATGAGCACTAAAGGGTCCGCCAACGGTTAATTTACCCTAATTAATGTAATTTCTAGGTAACACACTTCATGCAGGCTTCGTTTGTCGTATTGCTGCTTCCAAGTAAAAAATTGCCTCTGCTATTAGAAGTACGCCCAACGAAGTCATCAACCTCAGCGTTTTTCGCGTAACTGGCGAAATAGTCAAAATTCTCATCGGAAAACTCAAACACTCGGTAGTTGCCATCTAACGTTCTAAAATAGTGTTTCTCTGCTCTCGCTGGACTTCCTTCAGTATTGTTTAATGCTTTAATCCAGCAGTGTAAGTTCCCTATCGTATGGAAAGATTTAGTTATGTTCCCTATACAGTATTTTGATCTATTCTAATACCTGCCAGTTATTTTTTCTGTATTCCGCACTTCGTCTTTTTTACAGTATCGCTATGGAGTTAGCGAACTGCTGATTAATCGTGCTTCAGTTTTGGTGTTCTCATCATTTTTTTCCATTTACGCTTTTACTAGTTTTCAACTAATCTCCTTCTCAAGAGCCAAGAAGTGAGGAGAATAATTATAATTTGCCCTTGGGTAAGAGGCTTCATTCACACCTCGACCCAGTACCATTGATTGTTATAACTAGCGCCGGTTAGAGGCTTCTTGTCGGTAAAGCAGGCTTCAGCACTGCGAGCACGTGTAATTTAAAAGCAAAGGAACCAATTATAATTTTCCCATGGACAAGAGACTTCATTCGCACCTGGAGCGACTTGTCCTGGCGAGAGCCTTCTTCGTTGGAAAATACAGAATTTACTATAAAGGAATGAAGTGTGGGAGGAGGTCTTAGAATAAACCTATGCTTAAGACATTTTAGATCGAGTAGCCTGATTCTACTAAGATTCGAACCCACAGTCACTCATCTGTCAAGGCAGACTTGTGGGTACCTTGATGCGTTGTCAACACCACAACAAATCTCGTGGAATTTGTCTCGTTCTGTCTGCGACACATGAATGAAGCAGTGCAAATTGACGCAATGTATATGGATCGGGAGGCAACGTTTGATCGTGTTGATCACGGTATCCTCCCTGCAAGAACTGCGAGAAACTGGGAGTTGACTCATCGTTCCACAAATGGCTACACTCGTTCCCACACATCGAATGTGAATACCGGTCCGAGTTTTTCAGCTCGTTCTGCAATGTCACTGGCGTACCACAGGGGAGCAACCTTGAACCTTTTCTTTTTTTGGAAATGCACTCCTGCTCTCCATCAGCTCTCATGCCATCTGGCTGTCGGTCTTTTTATGCTGAAGATGTGGAAATCTTCAAGGTAATCAAAACGGACTACGACTGCGACCGCGAATTCCTAAGCCTCGTTAACAAATTTGAAGAATGGTACTCGTGTAACGTCAGTATCTCTCGGAATGCTTCGCCATCTTCTTCCACCACAAAAATAAGCGTATCGCTTTTGCCTTCAATTTGACGAGATAGTTCTCACAACGCGTCGATCATATTAGTGATCTTGGTGTTGTTCTGAGTTAACCACAAACCTTCCGTGTACATCATAACGACGTTATCTCCGTTATTTGATTTGAAATTGAATTTGAAGTTCAAATTAGACTTAATTGACATGAAGCTGAACTAAAATTAAAACTAAAGCTGTACGGCAAAACAAACTACAAATTTGGCTTGAAATTAGATTAGAAACTGGAGTGGAAATTGTACTTGAAATTGCATTTGAAAATGAATTTAAAATCACAGTTGAAATGAGACTCAAAATTGAACGTGCAATTGGGCTTAAAATCCTGAGAATGCTTTTGAGCAGACAAAGCTACGATTCAAAGTAATTTCTAACTAAGTTGTTAGATGCCGCCCGCTCAGGTTGGTGTCACTTCAGAAGTCCAACTTATGATTTTTTTTTTGCAATGATTCGACGGCGTTGAATTTTTAGATTAAAAACTCATAACCTAACCTTTTGAATTTGAACTGAACACACAAACTTGAAAAGAACGAAAATTGTGGTATTTTTTGAATAACCTATCCATTGGTAAATATCGAACTGATGTCGGTGATTACCTGTCGAGTTCATTCCAGCCAACACCGGTAAAATCTCTTCTTCCACTGCACGAGGAAGTTTTTTAAACTGAACTGTAAGGTTAGGGTCTCGGCCTTGGGCGGGGTCGTCTCTTCTGGCGTTGGTGCTTGGCGTAATTAGTGGCGGATAAATGCCGACGTAAAATAAACAAGAATAACAAATAAATAACTATTCAAAAAAACAAAAAACATTTTTCTTGCAGGATTTCCCGCTGGAATTAGCTGCTCGCACGGAGCCAATTGTAAACACATATAAATGGCACAATCGATGGACATAATGGCTTCAATTCTGGCCACAATTAACTTTTTTTTTTTCACCGGGAGCCCATTCCAATCGGTCCACCAATATCATGCCACTCATTCCGCCGGAGGTGAAACGCCAATTACACTGAATTCTTCGACTCTAACTGTGCGAGGCAAAAAACAAAAGCAACGACCAATTATTTCCCACCAGGGCAACCGGGCCGAACCACCTCAAGGCCACCGTGGTGAATTTATAGCTTTCCTCGCTTGTTCTGTGTGTCCTTCATTCGACGGCACTCTGACGAAGAAATACCGAACAAATCAAGTTCAATTTTCCTCTTTTTCCTTGTCTCATCGGTCTCGGACACCTCGTTTTGCACTCGTAGACGAGGGCAAATAAAGAGAACAAATCTCGAAATTACCGAGCCGAAAATTGGACAGCTCGCACACGTTGCTGGCGGTTCTGCAGTCGGACTGATTTACGAACCGGCCGAGTTATTAAACGGTGAACTGTTTGACGGCGGAACGGGATGAACTCCGCTGCGCTGGTCATTGCAGTGATTTTCAAGGCAGGGTCGAACCCGCAAGCATTCTCCACTTCTTTCTTAGGGAACATCCGATGGATAATTCGTTGGAGTATTCATGCGTCATCCCTTGGGTCCCTGAGCGTGCATGCGAGTTTGTTTTCAGGTTGTTTATTGGATGAGGTCTGAGGAAAGTCTCTCCGCCTCGTCGCTACCGTGAAAAAAAAAGCGTTCCACTGCAATTGAGGAAAAAAGTGCTTTCCAGTCTTCCCCCTCACGACGGTGCGCGGCTCACAGCTGCCAACGCCGCCGGAACGAAAGGCTGTCGTGTTCTACGCTGGTACCTACTGCTCGAGCCACCACGCCACGGTATGGTTGGGCTGCGCGGAGCGGACGTGGTTAAACCGGCGATACACTGATAATAATTGTTTTCCACTCTACTTACGGCTAGGCAGCTAGAGCTGCTCTCGGGCAAGGTTGAAATATTTCATGTTTGCTCATAATCCACACCTTGCCCAAAAGGACAGGCAACGGGGCGGGGGGCCGATCGGAACGAGGTAAAAATGCGCCAGAGAACGGAGTAAAAATAATTGAAAGAGATAACCAAATTGGCGGCGATTACGAGACGAGACGAGAGACCGAGCGCCAAGCTAGCGAACAATGACTCTTCTGCCTGCCTGTCTATGATGCCAGCTCGGGTACTTTTGCTGTGCTGAGTTTGCCAGCAAAAAAAACACAACAACAGCAACAACCGCTCCAGTAATAGAGTGCTCATGATTAACCGCCATAAATATTCATGCAAATGGGTGATTTACGGGCGTGATTGGTGTACACTCTGGATGTGTCGTAGATCGGGCTTGAAGCTAACTATTTCCGCCGAGGGCAGTTCGAATTCGACACAATGTTTCGCCGTTGCTTGTTGAGGGTGGCTAATTTTGCGGTTTGATTGGGCAACCTTTGGCAACATGGTTTAATACCTACTTGGTTCCAATATAAATATGTTTGTACCTTTGTTGAAGTAAAGGCAATGGTACGCTTGAGGTGGAACGCGTGCCACCTTTTGCTTGTGAAATTATTGAGTCACAACTTTGATTACTAACTATTTTGATCTAATCCGATGTGACTTCAATTAATTAATTATACTATTCCCAAGATAAATTTTTTTGTTGTACAACATTTATAAAATGAAAGATTAAAAAAATTATTTTTTAACGTTTCTCAAGAGTTAAGAATCGCTCGTTGAAATACAACCACGTGTACGCTTTTTCATTAGAATCGATGGAGACGCCTTGTTTAGTAGGATTGCGAAACAATTTTAAATGGTAAAACCTATAAAGCTAGAAAATATCCCAAGTAGAAATATTTAAACGCTTTCCAGAATATAAAATATGCTTTATTCAGCTCCTTTTAGGCCAATTAATCAAAAAATTCATTGCTAATGCACGCGCCACTGTAGCTATGACATTTTCATGAATGAACGCTCTCACAGCTTCAACAAAAATTTGAATACAGTAAGGTTCTGATTTTGTCAATCCCCGATTTTGTCTACCCCCGATTTTACCAGCTTTTTATCCCGATTTTGTCAGCCTATAAATTTTGCTTTTAAACATGATTTATAAAACTTTTCAGTCTGCTTGAAACTATTCTCAATCCCTGGAGAAAGCTTTTGAATAAAATGATGCCTTCTTGCGAGTAATTCGGGGTCAAAATTAGGGTATTTTTATATTAAAAGTTCTACAGTTCCTAAACAAACAAAGATTCTTTCAAATAGAAAAATCCCTTCAGCGTCAATAGCAAGATATTTTTCTAAAAGTTTTCCAATTTTAGTTCTTTTTCCGATATCGGAGCCACTGGCGTATCCAAGCATAAACAAAAGGTGGGCCACCCGACCTTTTGGAAGAATGTCGTGGCCTGGAAAATCGAGTAATCGTACGACGGTGAATCTATCTATGAGTTATCCCAAAAACACCGCCAGATTAGGTTGAAAACTTTGGACTTTTGGGTGCAATTGGATTTAAAATCAAAGTCTAAATTGAACTGGAAATTAGACTTGAGACTGAAATAGAGTTAGAGTTAAAATTCGATTTTAAATCGAAGATCGGACTTGATATAGGGCATTAAATTAGACTTGAAAATAAGTCCCAAATTGGATTTGAAAATGAACTTCTATTTGGAGTAATTTGGACTGCTTGGAATTCGACTTAAAATCGGACTTGAAAGAGATATTGAAGTTTTAATTTGAAATTGGATTTTTTACTAGAAATTGGAATTGGATTTGGAATTGGACCTGAAATTGAATATGCAAATAAAGCTGAAATTAAACATGAACTTGGATTCGAAATCATGCTCGAAATTGTATTTGAAATTGGAATTCAAATGGTTTTCTGTTCATGTTTTCTCTTCTAGTTTTGTTTTTACACTTTTATTCGTTTTTCTTCTTTTCTGTATCGTTGGTTTTTGCTCTCATTTTTCTTCTTCTCCGTTCTGTTTTTAATATTTTCTTTCGTGTTGCTTTGTTTTGCCCAGTGTTTTCTGTTTCATTGTTCCATTTTTCTTATTTTCAGTACTGTTTTAACTCTTGTTTTTTCTCTCATATTTTTTGAATTTCTCTTTCAAACTCTCCTCTTTCTCGTGTTTCGTCTTCGACCTGATTTTTTCGCTCTCCCGTTTTTCTCCAGTTTTACGTTTTTCTTTGATACGTTTTTGCTGTTTTTTCTTGTTTTTATTCTGTATTTCCATCCCATTCACATTTTATCTCCTTTTTCTTCTTTTATATCTCGCCAAAACAGATAACGGGGAAAAAAGTAAAAAGGTCAATTCGTCTCTCTCTCTCTCTCTCTCTCTCTCTCTCTCTCTCTCTCTCTCTCTCCATGTGTCTCGCTATTCTCATCCTCTTTCTCTCTCCCTGTGTCTCGCTATTCTTCTTTTCTTTTGGTCTCTCTGGTTTTTGAGCTCTTTTGGTTTCCCTTTCATTGTCTCGTGTTCACTATTTTGCTTTCCCGCTATCCTTTTTTGTCGCATCTCCTTTATATTTGTCACATTCTCACTCCTTTTCTATGTCATGTTTCCTTTTTTCTGCCCGTCGTTTCTTTTTTCGGGCTGGTACAGAATGGCCGAAACACAAATGGCCGAATCACGAATGGCCGAAATCCAAATGGCCGAATTTCAATAACAGTCACAGAAGGCCGAATCACGTAAGGCCGAATCACGAATGGCCGAATCACGAAAGGCCGAATCATGAAAGGCCGAATCACGAATGGCCGAATCACGAAAGGCCGAAATTTTTCGGAATGACTAAATAACTACTCAATAAAAAACCATGAATTGGCAAGTAGTTAACAAATAACTTTAATCAAACAAAAAACAAACTACTACTATTAAACAAACAAAACATGCTTTACGAACGCCTTTGTTTAGCGCTTAATAAAACCGCAACTGCGTCAACAAAATTTTTGCTGCTCATTTTGTGAGCATTAACACATTTCGAGTAGATTTTTTCGTCTATTTCTCGGCGCGAATTCGAAACATCCCCTTGAAGAATTCTAAGGATGTTCCTCTCTATCGCCTTTTGCTCCACCCGCAGCTCTGTGATGATCCTGGTCATTGACAGGTGATGGGAACCAACAATAGTTGCGTACATTACCTGCTTGTTTTTATTGAATAGTACCCCATCAATGGAAAGCATCGGTTTTCCTCTCTGCGACAACACAATTTTGACGACAGGTGCACTTTCTTCATCGTTGAAACCAGCAACATCGGATGAATCGCCGGATGCACTCATTTTTCACAGGACAACTACCAACTACCGTGCGGAAAGCAAACCGTGTTCAACAACAATGGACGCAACTGTTGGCTTTGCTATGTGCGGTCAACAAAGATGGATACGGCGGGATATTGAATGAAATATTTCGGCCGCTTTAGTGATAGGGTAATAAACTTGTTTTTACCTGGTTTTTATCTCATATTTCTTAATTATAAATACATCTTCATTATAAGGTGCTAGACGTATTTACCGTGTTAGTAGCAAATGTTTCCTAGATGATTCAGGGCGAGACGGCCGTAGGCCGCGAGTGTGTGCCGGTGACCCGCCGTCGGAAGCGCCAGCCACTGCGGGGGGGGGCAGCCCCCCTGCAGAAACCACTACTATTTCGGTGTATGCATTTTCCTAGGTTTACTGTCTATTAGGGATTATCCCTTAGTTAAGTCCGAACGAGCGGCAGCGAGTAAGGACAGCATGTACCCAACGTTTGCGCAGGTTGAAGGCTATGAATATTTTCGGTCGAATATGACATTCGGCCATTCGTGTTTCGGTCATTTGTGATTCGGCCATTCGTGATTCGGCCTTTTGTGATTCGGCCATTCGTGATTCGGCCATTTGGTATATTATGCCATTCGTTATTTCGGCCATTTGTGTTTCGGCCATTCGTGATTCGGCCATTTGTGTTTCGGTCATTCGTAGGTAATCCCTTTTTTCTTTTTTTTTTGTTTTCGCCCGTTTCGTTTTTCCTCTTATTATTTCCTGCTTTTGCTGCTTTTCCATCGCGTTCTGTGCTTCGTTTTATCCCATTTCTCTCCCGTTTCCTGTTTTTGCTTCATTTCTTCATTTTCTGTTCTTGTTTCTCAAACCTCCCGATCCCGTATTTTCTTCTTTTTATTTTCTTTTGTTTTTCTTTATTTTCCTATTTTGTTCCACCTTTTTTTGTAGTCTGTCCAGTTTGTCCTTATTTTCAGTCTCATTTTCCTAATTTGATTTATTTCCTCGTATTTCCTTCTTTTCTCCTAGTTTTCTTATTTTTTCTTCCGTTCAGTATCCTTATTTTCTGTCCAGTATCCTTTTTTGAGTCGTTTTGACGTAGAACTACGTCTTATCGTAGGGTGTCAATATAAAATTTGAATTGAAACCAGTGTCACGAAAGAATGAAAGATTTTGAACGCTCTTCCAATTTAGAACGGATTTAGAATATCCGCATACCAATCGATTCATAAAAGATGCAGCAACGCTATAAATTCTTGAAAAGATTGTTGTACAATCGCCACATAGTGAAAATCAATGGAAACTTTCAAGTCAAAATATTCCCATGCATTTTTCCTGTGACAGTCGAACGACCATTACGTTCACCAAGCTTATGGTTATGACTTCTGCTGCTGTTTCAAGACAGAGAAGCAGGATAAACTTGTGACGGTTGCGTAGTGCTGTCTTCTTGACATGTAAAGACGATTGAAATGACATAAAAAGAAAAGCAAAGCCATTATCGTCATTTAATCACTGCTCAACTTCCAAGTGACCCCACTAATGGTAATCCGACTTAGACATTGTCGTTTAGAAAATTATCGTACACGCCTCACTTTCGATCATGTTTTTTACTTGCAAATTTTACCTGCTACATTTCGATTTGGAAACTTGATCTTCTGTTTATTCAGGACAATTGTAGGGCTAGTGCAACAATTCTGTTGAATCCATCAGCCTCTTCCAGTCGAGACTCGAACATGCGACGTCTGGCTTGTTAGACCATCAGTGTCGTACCTCGAGGAGTACTAAAAGGCTCAGGCTGTTTGCTTGCTACATGACACTGAAAACAGTGATTCCTCTTTACGTCCAGGATTAGAATTAACGGTCCTTCTTTTCACGTCAGAAATATGAATTAACGTACTCTCTTTTTATGTCCAAATTTTAAATTAACGTCCTTTCTTTGGCTACAAATTTTTTTTTACGAAAAATAACGGAAATACAGGGTTTTTGCCTTTTTAAGACTGGTATTCCGTAGTCCAAATACCACCCTATTTCGCATCCAGTTTGTTAGCTACATTAAGCTTCGTTGGGAATCAAATATAGTGAGTGGACAATTCTTGGCTGTATACAGCACAATAGGCTGTTCAGAAATATTTGCATGATTTCCATTATTATCTTTCCACTTTTATTTAAAATATAAAGTGTTAAGAATAAATCGATGAAATTAGGCCTCGCTGTTTTAGAAAGTCTTGTTACATAATTGCCAAACGATTCGACTCTGCCTGCACGCTGATTCGAGCATTCAATCAAATGGGCACTTAGGTCTTATGAACCAATAAAATAACCAGATCGGGATGGTATTCTATCCACTTTCTTACAGAAAATGGACAGCGTTATAATTTTAACATGTTTCGCGCCGGTTTCGGTATTTTGTGTTTTCCTTGATATTGAAGGCGCTTTCGATAGCACGCCTGTCGCTTTAATTATTACGGCTGTAGTGCAGTCTCTTTTAAAATGAAATCGATCACACTACAATGAGCTAGATTCAAGAAATGCTTTCGAGCAGAAAAATCATAGCACCATTGGGAGCGACGTCGCTCACGATTTTGGCGTTGAAAGGAAGTCCACAAGTTGCTCTCTTTTTCTTGCTAGTGGCAGTCGAGGCCTGTCCCAAAGGACGATCTATAAGACTGTAGCAAAAAAGGTCTCGCTGCTTAATCTGCACAGGGCCTTGCGCGCTGTAACGGCGGCTCTGACTCCATGATTTTTGTTTCGTAATGTCGGGATGCCAATTCCGGTCAAAATATCATGGAGTAAACGTGTTGTTTCAGGAAAGGCGGCAGAAGTTCACGTAAATTTCCGGATTAACGGTAGTGAACTCCGACAGTTTCATATGCTTGAAAATGTCTAGCACTTTTTCCCGTCCGATTGCCCGGACGATGGAGATGGTGTTTAGGTTGTTTGGTTTCGTTTATCGTTACGATTTGGAGTCACTGTCTTTTTACAAGTAGGAAGCCAATATGTAAACAACATTTTAAACCAGAATAAAATTGAAACATAGATAAGCATATAAGTACCACATAGAATACTATTCAATGGACTAGAAATTATTTTTGTTTGCTGTAAAAGTGCCTGTCAATTAGCCGTAAATTATTTCTTAATTCTGTAACTAATCTTTATGAAATCGAATACGTTTCATTTGAATTCAATTCCAAACTTTTAAAGATACGATTAGATCCGCCGACTATCTAAGTAGGAAAGAAGCGTACCAGCCGCTGGCTGAAAGTCTCTGGAATAAAAAATCAAATCAAATCATACCAAAACACAAAATCGGTTGTCGGTGGATGGCCTTTTTCAGGATGGAAACTGTCTTGGAAACTGAGCGCTGAGTCACGGTATATCGTTGCGTTTATCCCAAAACCCTCACAAATACACAATACACACGTATTGTCAATACACACGTTTCATCTATTTGTGAGCTTTGGGACAAATGTACTGATCGTGGCTCGCTTCTGGTGTGCGGCGATTTTAATCAGCCTCGCATTGAATGGGGATCGGATGGAAGTCAAAAAGTATCCACAGCACATCTGCCCTGTGCGAGTGCCGCTTTGATCGATGGTATGAATTTTCTGAACCTTACACAAGTGAACACAGAACGAAATCATCTCGGGCGCACATTGGACCTGGTATTTTGCACTTCTGGATGCTTATTGTCTATCGACCGTTGTGTTACCCCGCTGCTGCCTGTCGACCCTCACCACCCACCGCTTGTGATGTCGATACCTGTCTGTGATAATGGTGATACTGCTACTGTTCTGATTGATGAAACAAAAAAATTGAATTTCCGAAAAATCGATTTCTCTGCACTGGATCAGCACTTGCTCTCTATTGATTGGAGGGCTCTACTGGAGTATAACGATGTGGATGAGATGGCATCGAAGTTTTGTGAAACTATTTCGCGATGGTTGAACTCCAATGTACCTCTTGTGAAACGACCGGCTTCGCCTGCGTGGAGTACCCCGCATCTTAGGCAGTTGAGAAGGGAGCGCAACCGAGCACTGCGTGCACATCGGAAACGTAAGACAATGCTGACACAGCGCAACTTTAAACGTACTAGCGATGAATTTCGTCGTTTGAATGCGGTTCTGTACAAATCATATGTCCTGCGTGTGCAAACCGATCTCCGGAAACAACCGAAAAATTTTTGGAATTTCGTTAATTCGAAAAGGAAATGCTCCTCCATCCCTTCCCACGTGTGCCTTGACGGAATCGAATCCACTACCGTTTCTGATTCTTGTGAGCTGTTTGCAAACTTCTTCTCATCTGTGTTCGCCAATAAAACAGCCTCTGATCGTGATGCACAAACCGCTGCTTCATACGTTCCTGCTGATCTGGTCGACTTGAATGTGTTTGAGATCACTACCGACATGATAATAACTGCTGCAAAAAAACTGAAGCGTTCTTTCTCTGCGGGGCCAGATGGCATTCCAGCTGTAGTCTTGAATCGCTGTATTGTACCGTTGGTCGTTCCTTTACGCATTATTTTCAACAAATCATTCGAACAAGCTAAATTCCCGAATATTTGGAAGGAGTCGTTTATATTCCCAGTGTATAAAAAAGGCGACCGCCGGAATGTTAGGAACTATCGCGGAATTACTAATTTGTCTGCCGCGTCAAAATTGTTCGAAATAATTGTTAGCAGTATGATGTTGTCTCGTACAAAAAACTACATATCTCCAGCTCAGCATGGCTTCATGCCAGGCCGTTCCGTTTGTACGAATTTAATGGAGTTTACCTCTACCTGTATTTCGCAAATAGAGAATAAGAAGCAAGTGGACGTAATCTACACGGACTTGAAAGCAGCTTTTGATCGAATTGACCATACAATATTATTGCATAAACTTATTCGACTCGGTGCATCTCAACAATTAGTGCAATGGCTCAGCTCGTACTTGCGTGACAGGGTATTGCGCGTGAAGCTTGGCTCTTGTATCTCTGCGCAATTCACCAATACCTCAGGTGTTCCGCAAGGTAGCAATATGGGACCACTGCTTTTTTCACTGTTTTTCAACGACGTTACGTTGCTCTTGGATATCGGATGCAGACTTGTGTACGCTGACGACTTGAAACTGTTCCTACCTGTTGGAAAAACTGACGATTGTTGCCGCCTGCAAGCGTTACTTGATACATTTGTTGACTGGTGTAAACGAAACTGGCTCACACTAAGTGTGGCAAAATGTGAGGTGATAAGTTTCTACCGCATTAAAAACCCGATTGTATTCAACTATCAGATTGAGGGGTCCGAGCTGCGCAGAGTAGACTACGTTAGCGACCTTGGTGTGTTACTTGATACTAAACTAACATTCGACCTGCACCGTGAATCGATAATTTCGAAGGCAATGCGTCAGCTCGGCTTTATTTCGAAAATTGGTCGGAACTTCAACGATCCTCATTGCCTAAAATCGTTATACTGTGCCCTGGTTCGACCGCTGCTTGAAAATTGTAATATAGTTTGGTGTCCTCAGCAATTAACATGGATCCTGCGCATCGAACGAGTGCAACGAAAATTCATCCGGCTTGCCTTGCGACATCTACCTTGGCGCAATCCCGAGAACCTCCCGCCATACTCTGATCGATGCCGTTTACTTGATCTTGACTCATTAGACTACCGACGAAGAACCCAGCAAGCTGTATTCGTAGCCAAAGTCATCCATGGTGAAATCGATTCTCCCAGGCTTTTGTCACTACTGGATTTTCGTGCTTCACAACGGACTCTACGTTCTATTGGCCTACTACAAGTTCCATTCCATCGTACTGTTTTTGGATATAATGAACCAGTTACCGCATGTATTAGAACCTTTTTGAAAGTTGAAGAATTATTTGAGTTCGATGAGCCTTCGCATAAATTTTTGCAGAAGATAAAAGCCTCTAATCTGTTATAGTAATTAGACTTCATGTAGACATTAGTCAGATGAATTACAAATATAAATAAATAAATAAATAAATAAATAAATAAATCCAAGATCCAAGAAACGATACCAAAATTCGTTCAACTATAAATCACTCTGAGTGAATCACCAATTGATCGAAACCGTAATTGGTCCCCGATCAAAAACACGCTTTAATGTTTTTGTTTTGTTTGCTGAATTAAAGCGCTTACTCCGATAAAGCAGGGAATGCGCCGATGCACTGTCGCTTACCATAGTCCATAGCCATACCAGAGTAAAAGCAGTAGGGTAGTTGATCCAATAGTTGTGGTAGTACCAATAGTTGCGCTACTATTCATTATTAATGCATATTTTCGTCACCGCAGCATTTTAGATAAAACAATTACATTCATTATATAAAACAGGCTTTTAGAAGTATTGGTAGTTAGACTACACCATTTAAAATTAAAGCATTATTTGCTAAAATGCCAATTTTCCAAAATCTAACGCGCAGTTGGAGCGCACAACTATAGGCGCTCATCTATAGTTTTGCTACGATGTTTTTTCACTTAGCAACCTAGCAATGTATATGGAATAACACAATTAAAGGAATATCAAACTTAATTAAGGAAACATTAGCGCAACTGTTGGTACAACATAATTGAATCAGAAAATTCATTTTATCTTTATAAAGCTTCTCGTACAACGAAAGCAATTGTCTTGCCTTGTGACAAATACCTTGTATTTGATAAATTTATATCCCACAAGCATTAATTGAAGCATATACCTCAATAAACAAGCAAAATGAAGTTATATTGTGCTTAGTGGCGCAACTAATGGATCATCTACCCTATTGCTTCTTTGGCAAACATGTAAATTTGCTTAATAAGTCCATTTACATTCATCAACCGTCCCGCCGGCCGCCCAGTCGGCCCTCTAGAGGTGATAAATAAATTATTTTGACAGCCGAACAAGCAAACAGTCACACTGCAATGAGCGGACCGGCGGTTCGGAACTTCTTCTTCAGTAGGTTGCAGACTGACAACCGACGTGAATTACGACTTCGGACGTGGTAAACGAACATCCCGAAAGCTGGTTCCCGCCGCTCTCTGGGGTGGTCTCCTGTCCTGCGGCCCGTTGAGGTTTCGCTATGCGTCTATTGCAATTTGATCGTCGAGCGAGCGATCACAATACCAGCGGAAATCGGTGGCAGTCAGTGGCACGAATATGATGTTGGCGATGCCGACTGGTCCGTTGTCAGCTTTCAGGAGCAGTACGCGGGGCACGATAATCAATCCGAAACGTTGGCAATCGTTGGCGACTTCTTCCGGACCGTGTGCACGCCAGCCAATAAAACTGTCCGATCTTGGTAGTGGGATCGTGGCAGCAGCGCAAACGGCCGGCCACTGGCTTTCCAATAAGGTATTGGCTTTCCACGGGGTTCCAGCAGCGGTCGAGAATAATTATGCAATCGAGCACGTTTTTCGAATAAAGAGAACAAAGGCTTTGTGGATCGTACATGAGAGGGGCAATGATCATCATTTGTTAAATTTATATGTTCGAATGATAAGTACTGTTATATCGATTGCAGTAGGATATTGTTTCCAGTTTGCAAGGAATATTGTAGGTCAGCATTGGTATCAAATTCAATTCTTTGCAGCTTGAGCGAAATGTGCTAGTTTTGAAATAAAGAAGCTAGCCTCTAACGAGGGGTTATATAAAATGATAGCCGAGCCGAAATAATGAGCCCTCCAAATTAGTCATAAAACAGGGGTTTGCAGTTGCACTTGTTTGTAGTGCAAGCCCAAGGAATTTCAATCAACCCAAACCAATAAAGCTAATTTACCAACGAAGCAGAACGCCGACGCGAACAAGTGTCCTACATTTTCTCGCTCCGTGCACACAAAACCTTCTACAAAATCGTTTCTAATGCATACAACAGTGTGTAATTTGGTAACAGTTACTTCAACGCACCGAGATACAATACTGGCGGCATAATTCCACATAAACCTACAATAGCCGCAAAAATCTTCATAACTTGGCTCAATTCGAACCATGCGGTCGCAACTACCGACGTGCCCGACAGGCTTGCAGTCCGTGGAATTCAACTAATGTTTACCTTCATATGCCTCTTTTTGCCGTCGTTTTCGATCCACTATCCCAGGCGCCCTCGCTCTGCCAGCCAGCCGGTCGGTGGTGGTTGCCCAGTTACAGCAATCCGTTACATTGTATTTTAGCCGGCCAACGTCGAACCCCTTGGTCAAACTAACGAGCCTCACCGTCGTCACCGAGATCGGGACTATAGCCCTATGCGGTCAGCAATTTTCATAATGTCCTACTGCACCACGCGCGAATTGCGGCTCGGCTCCCGAACTTGCGCCGGTCGGCCGACTGACGGCGCCGTTGATCCCAATTCGCAAACCTGTGATTAGTACCCAGCTAGGTAGTAGTAGCAGTTCCAGCAAAGAAGATCAGCCGACAGCCGATCTTCAACTATTACAGCAGGCTCGAACCGCTGCAGTTTTAGACCTCCTCGTCACTCCCCCATCGGCAGAGCGGACTTACTCACATCGAAGCTCTAATGACACATATTTTCTCTGCTCTACTGCTGTCTTGGGGTTTCTTGTTTTCCTCCGCCACTGATCTGCAGGAAAGCAGGCAACAGAGAGGACTGCAATGTTTATTACTGCGCGATCATTTCGCTTACGCTGCTGGGGCTTTCTCCCTACCGTGCCCGACTTCAATTCCGGATACACACGTTTTGTTTGACGGAAATTCGTCCCACAGTGCTGCTTCAGTTGAAAACCATTCCATTATTGGTTTGTTCCAGTACCATTCGGCCGAGATTCGAAACAATTTGAAAAACGACTCAGCACGGTAGCGCCGCAGCAGCGGCGCATTGTTACGCAATAAACCCCGAAATGCGCTCAATTTTTTTTTCGTTGAGTGATTTTAAATGTTTCGACAAACAGTTTACGGCCGACGGGAAAGTGACAACCAGCTTGATTTGAGTTCGAACACTTTCACGCAATTATGACGGCATAGAGCACTGTTGGCTGGAGTAATTTTTCATATGTTTTCAAAATCCTGCCTTTTTCGATCATTTAGCTAGCCCTGGATATGTTCATTCCAGTTCCAAACGGTTTACTTTAGTAGCTTAATTAGTATAAAATGGAAGTTATATCCACTAAGCTTCCGGTTGACCCGCATCCCAATTATAAACCCACATAGTCCGCAGAATGCCCTTTTGGCTTAAACGGATTCTCACTTCCAACAGTTTTTCGGGTCTTCTTCAGGTTACGTTGAACGCTGGCCCAATATTTCTCATTCGGGAGAAACCATGGCCCATGGTGAATCGGAATTCTTGTTCTTGGGCACCACCTACGCGCAGTTGACGGCGCTCTAAGGCGTTTGTTCTCCAATGATAGGTGCCAAATCCAACAGAAACAGCATGGAATAATCGTGTTGTTTCAAAAAGGAAGCAGACGTTTTTTCTAGGCACACGTTCAAATTTTCCGGTTGACAGTCCCGCTGGCGCTGTTCAGGCCATATAGGTACAGATAACCTAGCAAATCATTTCTTTGGAAACTTTAAACAGTTTCATATACTTGAAAATGTATGTCAGCTTTTTAATTCTAGCGGCTAAAATAAAAATATGTGGTGTCTCGACACTGCATCTAAACTGGAAGCCCCATCACGAGACTCGGTGGGGTGGCCCTAGTAAGGAAACCTACCTAAACGTCCCTCACTACGAACAATTAAGGAAAAAATACTCGGAATAGATGTTTGTTACCCGGAACTGCACATCACTGAATTTCGTGGGTGGTAACAGGGTCCCAGCTAGCATCAAATCGTACATCAATGTACAAAAATTATTGTAAATATCTCTAAACAAATTCGGAATCCGCACTAACTAACTATCGACAATAACTGACACATATACGACTCAGCACATCAGCACAGAATTGTATAGTAGTATGGAGTGAGTCGCGTTTAATCGGATTTTATCGTATATACATACTTATATAGTTGAAATGCGTATAATTATTCCTCATCACGTATATCGCCTCGAAAATAGTACGGATATGCCAATTTTGCACAAGAAATACGACCTATTAGTATGTATATCTGTACGTAATACTGATTTTTGACTTTTATGTACGTAATAAATGCTACCTGGGGTCCTGCTGCAACAGCTAGAATCCACAAAATTTGGCATCATGGCATTACGCACAGGCATTACGAGGCACTGCCATACGAGGGAAAATTTACTCGAACTACGACGAACTGACCACGACTATCGACGAATTGAGTTGGTCACGATCCTGAGAAGGAAAAAGCGTCAAAAGGAGAACTGAGATCGTGAAGAGTTAAAACAACTATTCGTGGCTAAGGAGACGTATAAGTTTTATGAGAAGGCGAACCAGTTTAGCAAAGCACACCGACTGAAGCCTGATATGTGTGAGGACAAGGAGGGAAATCTGCAGCTCTATAGATGCAGCTAATAGAAGAAAATGGCGCGGAAATTGGGGTATGAGTGCTTAAAACGATAACAGAAGATATCGAAGAATCCGGCGAAAAATCGGACAGCAGAAGAATAATAGAGCAAGCGGAAAGCATCGACTTCCGACATAACTCTAAACTCAAAAATGATAAAGACCCATTAGCAACGGCCTTTCACTGGATAATTTAAAGAATTTAGGAAAAGGAGAAACTCCCGCACGTCTATTCTGTTATTGGTTCTCCTTTTCCCTTTCCTCCTGTTTTCTTTTTATTACTTCCATTTCGTCTTTTTCTATTCCGTTTTACAAAAACAGGTTTTTTAGTCCGTTTTTCCTGTTTTTTTTTGCTTTTTCTTTTAGTTGTAGGTTCCATCTTTCTCATTTTATATCCCATTTTACGTCTTTCTCCCGTTCTCCTCGTTTCCTCCATCGTTTCTCTCTCTCTCTCTCTCTCTCTCTCTCTCTCTCTCTCTCACACACACACACACACACACACACACACACACACACACACACACACACACACACACAACACACACACGCACACACACACGCACACACACACACACACACGCACACATACACACACACTATTCTTTTTTCCCTTTTTTAGTTCGCTTGATTTCTGTTTCGTATTCCTTTTCTTGTTCTGTTTTCCCTCATTTTCTCTCTCGATTTTCATTTTTTCTGCCATCTGTTTCTTCTTTTTTTTGTTCCTATTCTTTTCGTTTCGTTTTTCTGTTCCGTTTTCACCCTTTTCCTGCATCCTAATTTCCCTCTGTTCCGTTTTTTGTTTTTTCTTACATTTTGCCTCATTTTTTTGTGATTATCTGACAAATATTTGACTATATTCACTATACTTTTTGTTGGTCTCGGTTTTTGATTTTTTCCCGCTCTTAGCTCTTTTTCCAACCTTTTTTTTTTGTTTTCGTATGTCCTTTACTTCTTCTTATTATGTCCGGCTTTCCTCCTCTTCTGTCACGTTCTCCTTTTCTCTTCCGTTGTATCCTTTTTTGTCTTCTGTTTTCATTTTCTCTCTCAATTTTTTTCTTCTTCTGTCTTGTTTTCCTTCTTTTTCTGTTTCTCCGTGGTCATGCTCCGTATTTTCGTTTTTTCTAGCCCGTCGTTTTTTCTCCCATTCTGTCAGGTTATTTTCCATTTTAATTTTAATTGCTCGCTGTTTCTTTTTTGCTGTTCTTGGTTTTTGACGTAGGACTGCGTCTTTGTTTACTATACTGGGACTGCGTAGCACTTTGTGAAAACGAAAATTGAAGTGTAACGTCGGAATGAAAGATTTCAAATGCTAATAACTACTACTGAACGAAACTGAACAATTTATATGTCGTTGGAAAGATAAAATGACCAGCAATTTTATGGACAGCGTAAAAGGGGGGTTTCCTATACAAATGAAAAACAAATTTCCTCATAACTCGAGAACTAATCAAGCAAATGGATCCAAATTTGGCATGTGGGGGTTTATAGAGGCATGAATTTATTTTATGATGGTTTGAGACCCCTCGCCCCTGTGGTAGGAGGATAAGAACTCTCATACAAATAAAACAGAAATCTTTGCGTATGTGCCATATGCATATGTATGTGCCATATGTGCCAAGCGGGAAGCAGTGAAAGTAAACTAGTAAAACCTTCTCGGAGCAAAAGACAGAGAATCGACGCCGTTAACTTACGTGCATGTTGCCATTCATGTCAAAAGAGAAGGACATTCGAATGGCACATCATATTTGCGATGAACGTGCTTTGGCTTTAATGTTATTTGTAACCAATGGCCCTTTTAAAGGTCACAAGCATGTGAAACATGTCAGGCTACGCATATTCATATTTAATACAATAATCTGGAGGTCATACATTACTATTTCAACCTTTATGGTGCACATAAGTGATTTTTAAAAGAATTCTCTATGTCTCAATGGTTGAAGCGTTGTACTTATGAACCCCCGTCCACGTATTTTCAAAGCCACCATTGCATTTAATGAAGAATTTAATCTGGATATTTCGCTCTTCTCTTTTAAACATTCACTTAAACAATGGCACTCACAGATTCTTATAAACAAACATATGCCAGAAATGCAGTTTACAATAGTCTTTGATCTAATGATCTGATATAATCCTACGTCACCCATTCGTACAACCCTTGAGGCTGTATACCTTGTAGTTTTTCTCTTTTCTGTTCCGTTTTTCACCCTTTTCCTGAGTCCTGATTTTCCTCGTTTTTTGTGATTTTCTATCCAACATTTTATCACTAAATTTTCTTTTCCGTTTTTCGTTTTCGTCTGTTGCGTCTGTTTCATCTTCCTCTTGTTATGTCCTGCTTTTCTTCCTCTTCTGTTACACTCTGTTTTTCTTTCCCGTTTTATCCTTTTTGTGTTCCGTTTTAATTTGTTCTCTCCATTTTTTTTCTTTATCCGGCTTGTTTTTCTTTTTTTCTTTTTCTCCATTTCTAGCCCGTTTTTTCACCTTGTTTGTCTCGTTTTTACTCCTTTTCAGTCCAATTTGTCCTAATTTTCTTCGTTTTATTCATGGTTTTTCCTTCTTTTCTTTTCCGTTCTTCATTTTTCCCGGATCAATCCTCTCGGTTTTTGCTTCGTTTCTTTCCAGTTTTCTTCTTTACCACTTTTTTGACTTTTTATGTCCCGTTTTTTCCCATTCTGTTAGGTTTTTTCTTTATTTCAAGCCAGTTATTATTCCTCTCTCTATATCTCTTCTTATCTAGTTTTCGTCACGTTTTCCTTAGTGTGCTTTTCTATTTTTTATCTCCTATTTTTTGATTTTTAGATTAGGTACATATTTAAACCGAGTTCTCCAGCCATAACTCAGGAACAACAAAAGATGATTTTTTTTCGGTTTTCCTCGTGTTAAGACCCGTTGTTCCTCGTTTTTTTTGTGATTTTATGTCCTATCTTCGACTGTTTTTCTTTTTCTTGGTCATGGTATTATCGTTTTCTCTCTCCGTTTTTTTTTTCTTTTTCTCTCTTGTTTTTCTGTCACGTTCTGCTTTTCTTTCTCGTTTTCACTTTTTCTCTCTTATTTTTCCTCTTTTTCTATTTCTCCATATACATGCTCCCGTATTTTGTCCTTTTTCGTCTCGTTTTTCAAATTTATTTTCATTTTCTTTGTGGTGGTACATACCTTCTTTTCTCTTCCGTGCTTTTGCTTCCGAACAACTCTACCGTTTTCTGCTTCATTTTCCCTCTTTTTCTCTCCAGTTTTCTCCTTCGCTGCTTTTTCTTTTTTATGTCCCGTTATTTCTTCCATTCTATAAGGTTTTTTCTTTCGTTTTTCTATCAAGCCAGTTATTTTTCTTTTTCTCTCTCAAGTTTGTCCAGTTTTAGTCACGTTTTTCTTCGTGCACTCTTCAGTTTTGAATTAGGCGAATGTTTAGCAATACCAAGTGGTCTAATAAGTCAGTTGTCGTTTGTTCGAATCATGGCTAGGCGGTGCTACAAGAGTCGGTAGGATTGTTGAACTTGTCCCGCAATTGTCTTGTACTCTAACTCAAATCATGCCTAAATTTTTTGAAAAATCTTATAACTTATTTCGATACCAAATCAAAACATTTGTTCTATTCATAACAATTTTGCAGCATCTTAGGAAACTGTACCCGAACTTAATACGGAAATAATACCTAATATATTTGCTATACCTATCGCTAAATCAACCGTTTCTAAAACTAAATCCCCTACCTCCTCGCTATCATTCCGATCGTTAGGTTCGGTAATTAATTTAAAGTTCCATACCCTACCGCTCTCGGCTCGATCGGTAACTGGTAAAAGTGAAATCGCGGATCCACACGGACCCGGGTCCAGGCGGGCGGTGGCAGCAGCAGGTGGAAAACTTTTCCAACCCCCTTCGCACCACCGAAGCGAGGCTCCGGCACCGGCCGGTCGGTCGGGTGTGCTCCAAAACGGTTAAATAAATTGTAAAACGCACCAGCGTAGAAAATAATAGTAATAACTAACCAATAAAAATTCCCGAAGAGTTGCATTGTTTTGGCTCGGTTGTTTTCTACTCTTTCTACTGTCTTAAAACCCGAGCACTGACTTGGGTGCGAACCGTTAGTGCGCGGCCGCGGAGGATGATGATGTTCGATACTCGGTTTTCTATTTTTTGTTTCGGAATCTGGCGAACGCGGCATGTAATCAAAAATGCGCAGATTGAAAACAAAAAGGTGGAGAAATTAATTACATTCAGCAGCCCGGGAGAGGAAAAACAAGAGGTGCGCACTCCAGCCATTCATTGGCCAGTGCCCAGTCGATGATGTCAAAGTCGAGATCAAAAATAAAAACGCTGGCCCAGGCCAGCCAGTGCACTGGGTGGTAAAAAGTGAAATTTGTGACAAAATTGTAAGGAGAATTTAAACTGTTTATTGTCTGTGGACAAGGTGGCTTTGAAGTCATTTAATGCAGGTGTTTCCACAACACCGCAGTACGGTCAAACAGTTGCTTTTGTTTATTTTTTGAATAGAATTAAGTAGTTTCATTTCTATCTAATTTACAACTCATCAAAACGCAATTCAATCGCATTCTTAATCATAATCATATGAGTTCAATTACTGTATAACTTGACCCAAATTCGAGCATAAAGCCGACTGATTGGAACGTCAGTCCTGGCGATTTTACGGCTTCTCGATAAAGTCGAAATGCGTAAAAAGCTAAACGATACTCGGTCCCAGTCAGTAAGAGGGCATACAATTGGCTCAGACAGTAAATGTCAAGTTTTCATCCGCATTCGGGGAACATTTTTACGACCGTCTTTTTTCTACGCCGAAATATGTGTCAAGCAATCAATGGACAAACGGTTCCAGCCAGCAGCCCCAGCCTCAGAGGCTTCATTTCTTCACCTGATCGGATTGTGAAGATTTGCGGCCGAAAGCCACCGTGAATAGAAACAGGAAATACCGTTCTAGCGTTTTGCGGTGATCTTTTTGGTCAGACCAAACGATTATCTAACATTCAGATTTCGGAGCTTTGTGAAAGGGCTGTGTACTGTCCGACAATCGATTCTGCATGGTCGGTCTTCATCTTGCCTTTCGGGTGGAATTCCAGTTTGCAGTTATTCAGTCGAAATATCGGTTAGGAGTGTCACCTTTCATTAAAGCGTGGTTTGAGCTCAGAAAATTTGGCATCTCAAGATGAAAAAGTTCAAAACTATACGAGCCTATCTATTTGTGTTAAATCGACTCTCGCTTTCTCGGTTAATTTTAGTTCAGCCGGTCGTCGGCTGGGGCGTGATATTTTCCGAAGGCCAAATACGTGCGATCAATCAACGTTTCCCACCTGATAGCATTTACTCAGTCGACTGCCGCCGCCGCCGCCGCCGCCGCCGCCGCCGCCGCCGCCGTCGGTCGATCGAATCAATTGCAGCATTTATTAAATCAATACCGGCTCACACTTGCAGCCGGCACAGCATAAACTCACGAACGCCCGCCTTGGTAAATATACTAGGAAGGAGGTGACGTGCAAGGCCAAGGTTGGTTTGTCCGGTCGCGGTCGCGGTCGGTTGCCACGGCCGGCGGAGGACGAACCGAACCGAACACATCAAATGACCATCAAGTTCAGTTCATATCAGTCAAATCAATCTGCAGGGCAGTCGGGACGAATCGCAATCGCATTGTGTTGTCCGGTCGGTCGGTCGGTCGGTCGGCACGTCGACGTGAATGTGAACCAAACGCCGAATGCCACCCCTTTGGAATCTACCCTGTTCTGTTCTGTTCTGTTCTGTTCCATTCTGCGCAGGACGTCCGTCCGTCGGCATTCATTCCATGATCCCCAGCCCCACACGCGGTTAGGCTAACCGACGCGGGAACACCATTAGTGAACTATAAATTTCGGTTCGGCAAAAACCCGGCCATCCTACGGCCATCGAATGTTTCCACGAACAGCAGAGGGGCAGGATAAATAGCACAAAAACACCTTTATTGAAGAGATCAGAAACTCTTTAGAGATCCTTTTGCGGTCTGATTGAACACCAACTATGGCTTGAGCGAAAAAAAAAGAAATCACATCCCAAGAATGCAACAAGTCAAGCTCGTCGCTGTGCATTTTGATGTTCTGCTTTGCGGTTGGCTGGATTGCCGCCGATGCGTGCGGCGGCGGCGTGGTTTTGCGGGAATTGGCTAGCGATCATAGAACGGCCAGGATGTGAATACCTTCTCGTAGTGCGCAGTATCGCGCAGCGCTATTATAGGCCCGCGATACTGGAACGTGCGAATCGGGATGCATCGTAAAGCGTTTATCTTGATAAGAAGTACACATTTTTTGATTGACAGTTTTGCTCAAGGGATTTATGCTTCGGCTTTGGCTCTGCGGTTAGCCGCCGGGTTCGGACTATGATGTAGATTGACGAAGATGATGATGATGATGGCGATGATGATTATGAAGATGATGATGAACTTCGCTGAAGGACTTGCAGTTAGGTGCGTTGCATGTCTCGACCGGCGCTGGCAGGGGATCCCGCCCAGTCTAGTCGAGGTTCTATATTTAGATCTCTACGCCAGTTGAAGCGAGCGCGGTGCGTGACACTGGTTCTAAGCCGCCGCCGCCGCTGCCGCTGGCTGGACGGTCTTATTCCGGGCATCCAAAACAAATTGCGTCATGCAATGTCGGCTGCGCTAGTTACAAACTGGAAGGAACTCGTTTGCGGCAGTGCGAATTGAAAGAGGATTGAAGTGGAAATTTTCTTCCACAAATGGTGAACGAACCAACCGAGCCAATCTTGATCTATAGATTGCTAAATATGCATATATTTAAATTTATTGAAATCTAACCTTTCTCTTTTAGTTGGTTTTGAACGCTTGCAAGCCTTTTATTTATCAATAAATTAACTTAATTTTTGCATAACTCAATTGGAAATTATTTACGAATTAATTAGCATAGAAAAGAGGTCATATTTCGATTATAAAATAGTGAAAATTCTCACGAATTTCCCAACTTCCCAAGCACAGACGACCCAGGTGAGGGGTGGCTGTCTCGAAGCGAGCGGCTGAACATGAAACGCTGTATCCCGAAAGCTAAACGCTAAAACGGCAGTCCCATCAACGGGATATCGCGACCACAGAAGCAGTGTGCAAAGCCTAAATTACAGCCACAAAGAATCGCCCAAGCCCAATTACTGATTAACCAACTGCAGACGACCGACTGTGCTCAGCTGTGCAGGTCGTTGAATGCGGTCGGAGTCTAGGCCGAACTGTTCATACCGTTTGTCACGATGGTAGCACAACGTAACTTTACCGAGATGATATATTTATTAATTTATTTATTTATTTATTTATTTTGTTTCTATCCATCTGACCTTATGGCAGTAACTGGATGGGGAAAAACCCTATTGAGGCCATCCTCATATGGGCGTAAAAACCCCATCATCTTTTAACAAAAAATACAATTAAACATAACATTAAACTTAACAGCCGTATAAATATAAATTAACATATTCAAATAAATAAATAACATTAAACTACATACAAAATATTATCGTCACTTATAGAATTCTTCCATTTAAAATTTTTGGATGAAACTTCTGCGTTGGTTCTCCAAATTCAAATAGGTGCTCCCCCAGAGAAAACGTGCGAATACAAGCTGCAATCGGTTCGCCGAATCCAAACGTAGTACAGTGCAATTCCGTTTGTAGTAATCCAGCAAAACGGAGAGAACGTTGACAATTTCTCCATTCAGCACCTTAGCAATAAATACAGCTTGTTGAATTTTCCTACGACGCTCTAAGGTCTCAAGACCAATTAGTCGACACCGTTCAGGATATGGAGGCGGGTTCAAAGGATCACGCCAGGATAGGTCACGTAACGCTAGACGAATGAACCTCTTCTGCACTCGTTCAATTCTCAAATTCCAGGCTAGTTGGTAGGGAGTCCAAATCAAACACGCATTTTTCAATAATGGTCGTACTGATGAGCAATATAAAGCCTTTAAACCGAGCTCAAACCGAGCTGCCGAGTTGCTTTAGGGATGATTTTCGTACGATTCAAATTGAAATTAAGCTTGGCGTCGAGAATAACTCCAAGATCGTTGGAGTTTTGAGCACTTGATCATCAATTTTGTATTCGAAAATAATTGGGTTAACAATGCGATGGAATGTCATGATCTGACACTTTGCTGTACTAACGATCAACCAATTCTAGCGGAACCAGTACACGAAAATATCCAACAGCTTTTGAAAAGGTGCGGTAGATTATGACAGTCTTCAATTGATCGGACAGCTAAGTACAATTTTAGGTCGTCCTCGTACACTAACTTACATCCGTCAACCAGAAGCAATGCTACGTCATTGAAATACAATGAGAATAGCAAAGGTCCCACATTGCTGCCTTGTGGTACGCCCGACTTGTTTGTGAATGGTGAGGGAACGCAGGAATTGAGCTGCACGCGTAATGTTCGACCGCATAAGTAGGAGCTTAACCACTCAACAAAATGTGGTGAAGCGCCTATCCGGGAAAGTTTTCGCAAACGTATTCGGTGGTCTATACGGTCAAACGCTGCCTTAAAATCGGTATACACTACATCGATTTGAGCTTTCTGTTCAATGGGCTAGATGCAAATCGATGCGAAATCTAGAAGATTAGTGCAGACGGATCGTCTTGACATGAATCCTGAGAGGCTGGTTTGCCACGATAATTCCTAATATTTTGTCGGTCGCCGTATCGCGCGAGACATGTTCTGATGTTGGGATAAGCGATTTTCTGTATCAGGGGTATTCAACGTTAACAAGCAGGAACAACTGTGGGATAACACCTGTGATTAACTAGCCAATCTGTGCTAATCCATCTAGGTATTTTATTATTCAATTCTGCCTATTAGATGCTTTCCCATATCCTGTTTTATAGACTTAGATCGGTAGGGCGGTCCGTTGTGAGGCTCGTTCCAGGCGAACCGGTCAGTTGTGTACCCTGCGTCAGTTACTAGACAAGTTCATCATCTGCTAGTGGACTTTAAGGTGGCATACGATCATCCGTTAAAGCATCCGTTAAACGAAATGAGCTGAGGCAGAAAATACTAGAACATGATTGTCTGAAAAAACTAATTATTCCGGTTCGTGTAACGCTGGTACGTGGAAGGGTCAAAACCATGCGTCTGAGAACTCCACAGAACTCAGTGGCTTTCGGTACATTAAATGAACTAAAGCAAGGAGATGCACTCTCTAACATGCTATTCAACATTGCCTTAAAAGGTGTAGTACGAAGAGCAAACGTGGAAAAGATCATAAGAAGTGAAAAACAACGTAAGCGGAAAAAAGTAAAACGACGAATTGCAGCTGCGAATCGGGCTTTCTACGGATTACGTAACCAGCGGAAGTCCCGTAGTTCGCAAATTTCCACAAAACTGGCCACCCACAGGACACTTCTAAGGTCACTTAGGAATTTTATAAAAGTTTTATTATGGTATTCATCATTATCTCCTAAGAAGCGAACCTGCCACAGGCTGAAAACCTCTATAATAAATAATAATGAATGAATTACTTTTAGATTTATTGTGGTACTAGCTGACCCGACAAACTTCGTATTGCCACAAATTAACCTGTGTTGTACATAAATCATGAATCTCGGATGATCTTTATCACTTCTCGAGTTTTGCAAGTCCCCCAGTGGGCGGCGCTTCCGACGGCGGGTCACCGGCAACACTCGCGACCGGCTCGTCCTGAATGATCTAGTGTTACTATAGATAGTTTTTGTGGTCTTGTTATTGATTAATGTTTTATG
Source organism: Sabethes cyaneus (assembly GCF_943734655.1). Lineage (NCBI taxonomy): Eukaryota > Metazoa > Arthropoda > Insecta > Diptera > Culicidae > Sabethes > Sabethes cyaneus. The sequence goes on from NC_071354.1 coordinate 45,408,170, forward strand.
GAAGAGTCTCGAATTTCTCGAGTTGGATTAGTTTTTGAGTTTCGCCAAAATTTCTGTTTTATTTGTATGAGAGTCCATATCCGCCTACCACAGGGGTGAGAGGTCTCTAACTATCATAAAATAAATTCAAGACTCAAAAATCTCCTACATGCTAAATTTGGTTCCATTTGCTTGATTAGTACTCAAATTATAAGGAAATTTGTATTTCATTTGTATGGAAGCCCACCCTCTTAAAAGGGAAAGGGGTCGTAATACACCACAGAAAAAAAATTCTGCCATCTAAAACTCTCACATGCCAAATTTGGTTCCATTTACTTGATTAGTTCTAAAGTTATGAGCAAATTTGTATTTCGTTTGAATGGGAGCCCCCCCCCCCTCCTAAAAAGGTAAGAAGTCCTAATTCATCATGGGAAAAATGGTTGCCTCCAAAAACACCCACATGCCAAATGTTGTTCTATTTGCTTGATTAGTTCTCGAGTTAGGAGGAAATTTGTATTTCATTTGTACAGGAGCCCTCCCTCTTAGAGTGGGGAGGGGTCCTAATTCACCGTAGAAAATTTTCTTGCCCTCGAAAACCTTCACATGCCAAAGTTGGTTCCATTTGCTTGATTAGTTCTCGAGTTATGGGGAAATTTGTATTTCATTTGTATTGGAGCCCCCCCTCCTAATGTGGGAAGAGGTCCTAATTCATCACAGAAAAAATTCTTGCCTCCAAAAACACCTACATGCCAAATATGGTTCCATTTGCTGGATTAGTTCTCGAGTTATGAGGAAATTTGTATCTCGTTTGTACAGGACCCCCCCTCCTAAAGTGGGGAGGGGTCCCAATTCATCATTGAAAAAAAAATTGTCTCCAAAAACACACACATGCCAAATTTGGTTCAATTCGCTTGATTAGTTCTCGAGTTATGAGGAAATTGGTATTTCATTTGTACAGGAGCCCCTCCTCTTAAAGTGGGGAGGGGTCCTAATTCACCATAGAAAATTTTCTTGCTCTCGAAAACCTTCACATGCCAAATTTGGTTGCATTTGCTTGATTAGTTCTCGAGTTATGAGGAAATTTGTATGGAAGTCCCCCCTCTTAAAGGGGAGAGGAGTTATAATTCCTCTTATAAAGAGGGGAGGGGTCTCAATTCACCATAGAATAAATTCTTGTCACCAAAAAAAACACCCACATGCCAAATGTTGTTCTATTTGCTTGATTAGTTCTCGAGTTAGGAGGAAATTTGTATTTCATTTGTACAGGAGCCCCCCCTCTTAGAGTGGGGAGGGGTCCTAATTCACCGTAGAAAATTTTCTTGCCCTCGAAAACCTTCACATGCCAAAGTTGGTTCCATTTGCTTGATTAGTTCTCGAGTTATGAGGAAATTTGTATGGCAGCCCCCCCTCTTAAAGGAGAGAGGAGTTACAATTCCTCTTATAAAGAGGGAGGGTCTCAATTTACCATAGAATAAATTCTTGTCACCGAAAACACCCACATGCCAAATTTGGTTCTATTTGCTTGATTAGTTCTCGAGTTATGAGGAAATTTGTATTTCATTTGTATAGGAGCCCCCCCTCCTAAAGTGGGGAGAGGTTCTTATTCATCATAGAAAACATTCTTGCCTCCAAAAACACCTACATGCCAAATTTGGTTCCATTTGCTGGATTAGCTCTCGAGTTATAAGGAAATTTGTATTTCGTTTGTATAGGAGCCCCCCCCCCCTCTTAAAGTGGGGAGGGGTCCCAATTCATCATAGAAAAAAATTTTGTCTTCAAAAACACACACATGCCAAATTTGGTTCCATTTGCTTGATTAGTTCTCGAGTTATGAGGAAATTGGTATTTCATTTGTACAGGAGCCCCCCCTCTTAAAGTGAGGAGGGGTCCTAATTCAACATAGAAAATTTTCTTGCCCTCGAAAACCTTCACATGCCAAATTTGGTTCCATTTGCTTGATTAGTTCTCGAGTTATGAGGAAATTGGTATGGAAACCCCCCCCCTCTTAAAGGAGAGAGGAGTTATAATTCCCCTTATAAAGAGGGGAGGGGTCTCAAATTACCCTAGAATAAATTCTTGTCACCGAAAACACCCACATGCCAAATTTGGTTCTATTTGCTTAATTAGTTCTCGAATTATGCAGAAATTTGTGTTTCATTTGTATGGGAGCCCCCCCTCTTAGTTGGGGGAGAGGTCTCTAACCATCACTAAAACCTTTCCTGGCCCTAAAAACCTCTACATGCAAATTTTCACGCCGATTGGTTCAGTAGTTTTTGATTCTATAAGGAACACAAAACAGACAGACAGACAGACAGACAGACAGACAGACAGACAGACAGACAGACAGACAGACAGAAATCCTTCTTTATAGGTATAGATTACGCAATCTTAAGATGATACAAGTTATAACATACTAATAGCTAGCTATAAAACCATAATAAAACTAGTTGGTTACGCCACATCTCTTATAAACTTACTATAAATAGGGCGTAGCAATACAATACTTATCAAACATACATCAATTAATCAGTTAGTTTTATAGTGCTGGTAATATGGTAATACCCTAACAAAACAATTCTTTTGCTGCTGTTATGAAGAATACTAGAGTTCAACACCGAAAAAAATTATGCAAGGCCATATTGCCGTATTCTAGCTTTTTTTTTAGCACGCAAAAAAAAATCATCAAAGCAAAGTGTGAATTGCAGAAAGAAAAGTTTTTAGCAATTAGTTTTCATGTCACAGGAAGCAACTAGATTAATTTTGCTAGAAATTAAGATTGACTAATTGATTATATTTATTTTGCTTAAGGTCAGAAGGTCGAAAAGCAATGGATATTCATGAATGTTTTTCTGATGTTAGAGTTAAAGTTAAATGTTGGGGTATTTTGGGATATTTTGCTAAAATAGTGATTATTATGTTATTGATAGCTGGGCGCGTGGATGCTCTCTAGAAAACAGTTCTTTGCTGGCAGTACGTGTGGGAACCAACGGAGCATAGGAAAACGGATTTCAAGGATGATTTTAAAGCTTTAGGTTATTGAAAATTCAGAAAGTTACCAAAATGGCGGCAATTTTCCCAAAAGAAAGGTGTTTTTTCATCAAAATTGTCAATTGAGAGCTCACAAAAAATTTAAAAATGGAGATATCAAAAAACGGCTACGTAACAATTTAGATAATTCATTTTTATATTCTGGGACATAATTTCACCCAAGTCGGTCACTATCGAAATTTGTAGGGGATTGTCCCCTGTTGTGAAACGGCACCGCTGGTGAAACACCCTTCGTTTTTGACGTGTTTATTAAACTAGCACTACCAAATTACTACTAACAACTCGTCTCATTGTACTCTACCTTTGCAGCAAACAACAATCAAAATACAGCTTTTAGAATGTTCTGTAGGAAATGTGTTCGAAAAGCCTGCCCGAAAAAGTTTTTTGGAATATTCTGGGATTGATTTTTTTGTCTATTAAATAAAATAGAAAAAGACAGTAAAATGACCTTAGTCGATATGACCATATAACCTTAGTTTTGGACCTCTATTTCATTACACAGACAAATTTTAAGTGAAATAATTTCCTCAAAAAATTTTACATTAATTTTTACTAACTCGTCGTTCGCCCCGGTTATGAAACAATGAAGTTCTCCGGTTATGAAAAATTCAGAAAAACGATAATTCAATACTTTAATGATCACAAACATTTTCAACACAATTTTCAGGCCAAATCCGCATATTTGAGATCTCGAACTTCCTGTTTTTACATACATTGATTACAACTTAGATTTAGATGATTAAATTAAGAAACTGATAAATTACTTTGCGTTTAAGGTGTTTTCCGTTAATAAATGCATGTAATATTTTATTTTCATTTCATATTTCATTATTTTCCTTTTTATTTTTATTTTCTTTGAAGGATTTTTCGAAGTGTTTCACAACCGGGGACACTTTGTTTTTGATCAAAAAATTCTCTGTCTCCCAATTTCGCTATAACTTTTTTATTTCAACCAAAAAATATATGCTGTCTTTAGCAAAAACATACGTAAGTCTTCAATCTTTCAAATGCTTTAAAAAGATATGGAAATAAATAATCCGTTCAAAAGCTATGACCAAAAAACAAAACCTGTTTCATAACCGGGGACATTCCCCTCATTTTGGACCATAACAGTTAACGCGCATCTGCTGCACAACTACGGAAACACCTGAAAACTAATTATTAGTTTTATCAGATATTTTACTATGATCGCTCCATCGATGAATCGATGAAATGATGAAGCGAAAAGCTTCATTAAGTTATGCCGATCAGCCACCTGTGTAGCGAAAGTAGCGAAAAGCATAATCGGCAGAGCGAGATAAACTTTAAATCTGATTCTTAAAGAGGTCGTAAAAACCTTCTGAAGAATGGGTCACTTGTTCGGTAGACAGTTTTATAGCGTTCATCAGAAGGATCTAGTAAAACTCATAGTTTTATTAGCGGTTCTATGAAATTGGCCGTGTATGGAATCCATACACAATCATACATGAAGAACGCATTGAATTTGTTCAAAAACAATTTCTCTTGTACGCACTACGTAAATTGAATTGGACAACATTTCCTTTGCCACCATATAGAGCACGCTGCATGCTTATAAATATACAAGTACTTAAAGAACGCCGTGAACAAGCAATGCTTGGCTTCATCAATGACATTATTTCCCAACGGGTACAACCTAGCGAAATACTACCTAAATTAAACTTTTATGTACCCAGTCGTAGCTTAAGATCACGGAAAATATTTTTGGAAAACTCAAACAGAACAAGCTACGTAAAAAGTAGTCCTATCAATCGCATGATGCATTTTTACAATCAGCACTGCGAAAGTAATGACACCACTATGTCCAGAAAACAACTCAAACTACGACTAACCAACAGGACTACCCAAGTAACATTATGAGTTTTATTGTACTCTTATGGCGGTCTTCAAGACTACTTTTTGTCTTAAATGCCATCATAAGAGTATAATAAAACCCGAAATGTTACTTGGGTAATTTATAGTATGGAATCAATCATTGTATAATATTAAGTAATATTGTATGTAGACTACATTTGTTTGACGAAATAAATAAATCTATATCTATAAAGAAGGATTTCTGTCTGTCTGTCTGTCTGTCTGTCCGTATGTTCCTTATAGAATCGAAAACTACTGAACCAATCGGCATGAAAATATGCATGTAGAGGTTTTTTGGGGCCAGGAAAGGTTTTAGTGATGGTTAGAAACTCCTCCCCCCACTAAGAGGGGGGGCTCCCATACAAATGAAACACAAATTTCTGCATAACTCGACAACTAATCAAGCAAATAGAACAAAATTTGGCATGTGGGTGTTTCCGGTGACAACAATTTATTCCATGGTAAATTGAGACCCCTCCCCTCTTTATAAGGGGAATTATAACTCCTCTCCTCTTTAAAAGGGGGGGCTTCCATACAAATTTCCTCATAACTCGAGAACTAATCAAGCAAATGGAACCAAATTTGGCATGTGAAGGTTTTCGAGGGCAAGAATATTTTCTATAGTAAATTAGGGCCCCTCCCCACTTTACGAGGGGGGGCTCCTGTACCAAACAAACATAATTTTCCTCATAACTCGAGAACTAATCAAGCAAATGGAACCAAATTTGACACGTGGGTGTTTTTGGAGACAAAAATTTTTTCTATGATGAACTGGGACCCCTCCTCACTTTAGGAAGGGGGGCTCTATACAAATGAAATGCAAATTTCCTCATAACTCGAGAATTAATCAAGCAAATGGAACCAAATTTGGCATGTGAAAGTTTTCTAGGGCATGAATATTTTCTTTGGTGAATTAGAACCCCTCCCCACTTTAAGAGGGGGGGCTCCTATACAAACGAAATACAAATTTCCTCATAACTCGAGAACTAGTCAAGCAAATGGTACCAAATTTGACACGTGGGTGTTTTTGGAGACAAATTTTTTTTCTATGATGAATTGGGACCCCTCCTCACTTTAGAAGGGGGGGGCTCCTATACAAATGAAATACAAATTTCCTCATAACTCGAGAGCTAATCAAGCAAATGAAACCAAATTTGGCATGTGAAAGTTTTCGAGGGCAAGAATATTTTCTATGGTGAATTAGGACCTCTCCCAACTTTAAGAGGGGGGGCTCCTATACAAACGAAATACAAATTTCCTCATAACTCGAGAACTAATCAAGCAAATAGAACCAAATTTGGCATGTGGAGGTTTCTGGAGGCAAAAATATTTTCTATGGTGAATTAGGACCCCTGCCAACTTTAAGCGGGGGTGCTTCTACACAAATAAAATACAAATTTCCTCATAATTCGAGAACTAATCAAGCAAATGGAACCAAATTTGGCATGTGGGAGATTTTGGAGTCTTGAATTCATTTTACGATAGTTAGAGACCTCTCACCCCTGTGGTAGGGGGATATGGACTCTCATACAAATAAAACAGAAATTTTTACGAAACTCAAAAACTAATCGAACTCGAGAAATTCGAGACTCTTCCATAAAACATTAGTCAATACAAGACCACAACAACTATCTATAGTAACACTAGATCATTCAGGACGAGACGGTCGCGAGTGTTGCCGGTGACCCGCCGTCGGAAGCGCCGCCCACTGGGGGGCTTGCAAAACTCGAGATTGTGACAAAGATCATTCGAGATTCATGATTTATGTACAACACAGTTTAATTTGTGGCAATACGAAGTTTGTCGGGTCAGCTAGTAAATAAATAAATAAAACCACTAGAAGAACTTAATAAAACTTACTATTGCTACTTGGGTAATCCTCATGGCGGCAGTGAAAGACGTTTTTGTTGGCAGAAAATGCCCGAAAAGTGACAAAAGGACAACAGAAAAATGACGGCGAAATGATGACAAAAGGCGAATAATAATAATAGGACAAAGAAACACTGACGGCTGAGACACGCTGGGGCACGTGCCCCACCTTCTCTATGAAGTCAGAGATTTTAATTTAATAACCCGCTATATTTATGATAAATAATGTAACTGCGTAAAACAGATCTAGTCTCAAACAAAATTTTAAGTCCACTTTCCAGTAATATTTCTGCCTGGTTTGATTTCAATACCAACTTCAAGTTCAAAATGAAGTCCATTTTTATGTTCAATTTTCTTGTTCATTCTCTTGGTACACATGTTTCTTGACATAAGGGACTCAGCACAGTCGCTACCAAGGGGGAGGTCAAATTAAGTAAAAGGGGTTATGCTTCTCTTTCATTTAGACCGAGTGCAGTTGCGCAAGGGGCTGGGAGACAAATAGCTGGGGTGGTAATGAGCGGTGAGGTTAGTGATGGGAACCCCCGAGGATAAATATTTCAAAAAAGGCTTTGGGTTTCTTTCACTCTAGAGACTTATTGAGAGCAAAGAGATGCATAATTGGTTACTTGACAGAAGGGGAAGCTGACTGGAGGGACTTAACAATGGGGGGAGTTTCTCTTGCATTTAAACCGATTGCTGGTATGAAAGAGGGGGGAGGATGGGATCGAGAAGGGACATGTGAAAAAAACCTTTAAAAAAGCTGACTGGAAAGAAATAAACAGGGGAGACGAGGAACGTCAATTTGAATGTATGTTCCGCTATAACTCCGGAACACCTCAGTGGTTCATCATCAAACTTAGAACACATGTTTTCTGACATAACAGAATCAGGAGGGTTGTCAAAAGAGGGAAGTGGTCTCTTATAAGGGGGAAAGAAGGTTCAAATGGGTAAAGAGGTGTGTTTCTTTTGCATTTGGAACGATAGCAGTTGTACCAGCGGCTGGGCGACAAGAGGAAATTTCTGAAAGGGAGGAATAGTGTGGTCATTGACAAGCGGGAGGTTCAAAAACGTATAAAAGGCTTTGTGTCGATTTATAGGGATTACCGAAAACAGCACAGATTTATAAGTGGCTAGGGGATGACAGAAGAAGGAGCTGACAAAGAGATATATCTATTCAAAAGAAGAAAAAGGCTTTGTTTCTTACTTTTCGAGAATATTCATTACAATAACAGATGTACAAGTAGCTGAGAGAAAAAGGGGCCACAAGTAAGGTCGGGCAATCAGCTTATTTAAAATAAAGCTGCTAGTCTAAATTGTTTCAAATCCAAGTCCAATTTTAAGTAGATTTCAAAACTTCAAGTTTCATGCTGAATCCAACTTTACGGCCAATTTATAGTCCAGTTTTGAAAAAATTTCGTGCAATTTCACGTCCAATCATATTTCATATTTCAAGTTCAACTTTATGCCATATTTCAAGTCCAATTTCGTGTCAGAATTAAAGTTTAATTTAAAGTTCAACTGTTAGTTCAATTTGAAGTGAAGTTTTAAGTAAAAATTGATACACATTTAGAACCAATTACATGTCAAATTTCATGCTGATGAAAAGTCTAATTATATGGCTTATTTAAATAAAGCTTTGTTAACTTGAAAATATCTAGCCGTAAGCAAAAACCTGATTTAATCCACCTAGTGGTGAAAGGAACCTTTGTTATACGGTCTTACTTGCTATTTGAGATAGAAATCGACACGTTTGGTTTACATGAAATTTTTGGAAATTGAATAAGTTTACAAAATTTGAACCAAATAGAAGCACTTATAAATTTTGATAGTTCCTTTTCTCATGAAATTGCTGTGTAAGTTGTTACTAATGAGGGTAAGTGCAAGTAAAAGTAAGTTGTAAGATGAAATATTCTTCTTTAACATATACATTGCGTAGTAAAGGTCTAGTTTATAGGTTTTTGAACTATGCATAATTTTCTGTATTGCCATTCTATTTGATTCACAACAATAAAGTTTTCTCGAATAAATTTTATCAATTTTTATTAACCTTCGGTTACTCACGTTGTTGTATTTTGTACACCATGCGTAGGTTTTTGAATGCCATATTGTTATAAAGTTACAAATCGTATATTACGTATATACTAACGTATATTCTTCAGTAAACTTGTTATGAGCAAAATGTCAGAATTATTCAATGCATTAATACTTTAAATTGTTAGGAAAATAGATAAGCATAACCCGACGTCACAGAAACGAAGCAAGTAGCATGTGAGGTATACCGCAATTGGTCCCAACTGGAATTTTCTCTCGTTTCTTCATATGGAAAAATGGTGTCTGTATGCAGCAAAACCACCAGCAAATGTAAAATGTATCCGTCTGTTGGTAGTTGAGTAATTCGGGGTCAAAATCAGGGTATTTTTTATAATCAAAGTTCTACAGTTTGTAAACAATACTATGTTCAGCAAAGTTGTGTATTTTTATTATTTATTCAACTTTGTAATACTTGAAAAAGTCATAAAACAATTACAAAAAGAGCTAAAATAGAAAAACTGATTTTACAAACTTATATACAATAAATAAGATCTCTTCGTTGAAGAGATAGAAGGTTACTATCTTCGGCAAAATTTCTTGTGATAATATGCTCTAAAACTTTGCACAACACATCAATGGGTTATATTGAAACTGAAGGAAAATAATTTTTTTATTTCACTTTTAGGGGGATTAATCAAAATTCAGATTCTACCAGACGATAAAGCTTTCAATTTTAAGAAACTCTTCCAAAGGTTTGATAAACTTAAAACCAAGTTTTCCTAGTCAAAACTCTAGTGCGCACGTTTTCTTTGGTTTTGGGCTATTGTGCGCGCGAGTAACTGTGTTATAAAAGTTGGTGCGAGTGCTCGAGAGTTAATATCTTTTGACCGGTAAAACCAATTCTTATGAAATTTTGCATATATATTCGTAGTATGAAAACCTCCCGTTTGATATTAAAATAATTGAAATTAGGTTATTTATCTTGGTTAAAATCATTATAAATTATTGTTAATTTTGGTGTGGTGTATTCAAATACTCATAACTTTCAAATTAAACATCCAATCAAAAAACCATTCAATAGTGATCTATCCGGCTATATTACCTGCCAAATGAAACTAGTAGCGGGTAAATCGGTTTGGCCATCTCTGAGAAACAGGCGATCATTTGAACCTTGTCAAAACTGTTTTTTTAAGGCTAACTTTTAAACCACTTGTTTGTTTTCAATAAAAATTGGTGTGAAGTTTAGCAATAGTAAGAGCTTTCATTTGGTACTAAGATCGATGAAATCGGTTGTGTGGTTCCGGAGAAAATCGTGTCACGTAATTTTCACATTTTTGCTTATAACTTTTAAACTAATAGTCGGATCACGAAACAATTTTTAAAGTGATATACTAGGTAATAATACCTTTCAAATGAAAGTAATAGCAGACGAATCGGTTCAGCCATCTCCGAGAAGCAGGCGATTGAAAATTGAAGCGCACACACATACACACATACACACACACACACACACACAGACATTGCTCATTCGTCGAACCTGATCGATTGGTATATGTTACACGGCCCTCCGGGCTTCGGATCAACTTCGTGTTTTTCGACCAGTTCCTAAACCTTTGTTATATAGTATAACAAAGGTAAAAAGTTAAAGCTTTACTGTTATTGGTTTATAGCAACAAAAACAAATATCCAAAAGAGAAAAAGAATTTTCTTTAGCATTTTCCGTTGTTGTGCAGCATATGCGCATACAATTTTATCGTGCATATTGGAATGATCAACAGTGGAGATCTCTGATTTCATTCCTTTGTTCTGCCGGACCGGTGGACATGGACACATAAGTAAGTAAGTAAGTATCAAGGAATTGATACCAACAAACAACGATTAAATCTGAAGATCATTCCATTAACATGTTGCACACTTTAGAGAAAATATAACAACTTGCTGCTCTGCTCTTTGGCAGCGCGAATATTTAAGTAGTAATTCAGAGTTTTTTCCGGAACAATCTGGTTATCGAGAAGACCACTCTTGTCAAACCGCACTGAACTGGGTATTAGCGACATGGAGAGACTACTTTAGAGCATAAAAACAGTATAACTGCCGTTTTCTTTGAACGCTGAAACGTGCGTTTGAAACAATTTCTAGGCCTCACCTGTGCTTTAAAATTACGACTACTGCATTCAAATCGTTTGAGCAGCTATTTGGTGTTCCACAGAGAAGCGCCTTAGGGTCCCTTTTATTTATCTTGTATATGGATCTTGCATTTGAATAGAGTTGCGTTCTCTTGGTAGATGGTTAAAGTATAAGCAATTGAAATTAAATATAACTAAGACTAAATTTGTGGTAATTTCGCGCAATCAGCTAAATGAGACTATCTCAGTTATGATTGATAATGAGGCAATTCGGGCAGCGCGCTCGGGATCAAAAGGAACGGTACCCAACTTCTTAAGCGTTACTTCAATGACCCTCCTTTACCTAATTTTTCCTAGTCCGTTGGATTTTATTAACCTCTTTGTTACTATAACTACCGTTATAGAAATATAATAATATGCCTGACCTCATTAAAGGTCGAGACAAAACACAAGGTTGGGGTCTACGCCAAAGAAACTATTTCGATTAAACAATGTCTAATAGTTTACAATTGCTTGAAAGTTTGCAACAGCAAATTACAACTTATTATATTATATTATAAAAATCTACAACATAAATTGAGAAATTACCTAATCAAAAACGTACAAAAACCATGCCAAAGGACTGATTGACCCTGAAATTGACCTTCAAATGATTGGCGATAGTGAATGAGTTTTCGTAAATTTAGTTATTCGACATGTTGGCTCTTCAATAACAAATTTATCAAGCTCTGCCACTACAAAACTTACGTAGCTAAATTGTCAAAACGATTGATGTTATATGTTCGCTTGCAATGACCCAGAGGAAACAAATTGTGTAAGTTGAAAAGCAATTAGGTTACATACATTGTGAACGCTGTTTAAAATTCCACTTAAGGAAAAAATACAAATCACTGGATTTCGCCAATTTGTAGTCTTTCTGTCTGTCAAAAACATACAAGTCAAGATAAAAATACTCAATTTGCATGCAGATAACACGGATGGTTAAAACAAACCTAGCGGAAAGAAATATTGTTTTATTTCGAATAAAAAATTTCAACTCACTAATTTTGACATTCTCTCTTTGACGTTCGAAATGAAAGGAAAGGAAAGCTCTTTTTTTCGCCTTTATTGCACTAATGACCCAATTTATTGCCGATCCCATGCGAGCTGAGGCTAAACTATAAACCAATTTATGTAGCACAGCCTCTTTATAGAAATGCACAACTAATGGTATCCAAATCATATTCTTTCGGTTTTTATGAGACGAATTATCAGACGCTGCATTCAGCAGAGGTTAAATATTTGTAATCACATAAAAGCAGTGTTTACGATTTGCTTCGCGAAAATTAGGTTGGATAGCGCAAAGGTTGCGCACGAGAAAAAACGGTCAAGACAGTTTGGTTCGAGTAAAATTTTGCGTTTTTTTACTGTTTAAAGTATCGGATATTACTGAGTTTAGCTGCTGATTGTAAAAGCAAAGCCTGGTATAGGTATTGGTATTGGCCAAATTCCAGTCCTTGAGAGACACAGTAACGCCATTGTCGTTGTACCGCTGTACTGTGGTATCGTCATAGGATACGTAATTCTAGCTGAAACGGGGCCACTATTGACACGAGGTCTTCAAATATTCGAACTTTTGCGCTTAATTGGTTGAAAATGGTTAGAAAATAAGAATTACACTTTTGATTGCAGCAAATGCTTACTGTGATTTTGTACACTTTTAACACAGTTCAGTGAAATTGTAAAAAAATTTACTCAACGAAAGAATAGTAGTTTTTTAAGGAGTCCAGATTTTTTCGTGTTCAACGTTTTGGCCTATGTGTTCAAAGGAAGAAAGTATTGTGCAGTTGCTTAGCGGAAAATCTGTTAACATTATGCGTAAAAAGACTAAGACGTTCAACAATCAAAATTTTTATTATCTGTTTACATTGCTGCTACAATGATTATTATAATACCTATCCTGCTTTCAATAGACAAATGATACATTGTTTTCATTAATGTTTACAACAGCGCTGATGTTAAGTAATCAAACAACATCTTCCCCTTTACTATTTTCTTTATTACATTGGCATAATTACACCTTCATGAGACGTAAATTGTAAAATGAATGTTTTTGTTACCTGTCAATTGCCTGCGCGAACAACAAATGAAACCCTGTTTTGTTTTTATTATGTTTCATGCATCGAAGATGCTGCAATAGAGAAGTTGATGGGTAATTTAAAACAATCACTCCCTTGTTCCAAATTGAGACAATCATAGAGTAAAGGTTATAACAGATGTATAAAGTTTACAACTTAAATCGGGCATGAAACAAGTTTTACAACACCAGTGCGGTCTATAAATTTATACCACCGATGGAGTTGCGTTTAATCATCTTGCATAACATTCATTCCAACTTGAAAGGAAAGAAAGAGCTATACATCCCGACCGTAACGACGTAAACATTACAAAGTTGAGTACTTAAAATCTTTTTGTTTTTCTTTTCTTTCAATGTGGTTGAATAGGTAAATTGTCCATTTCTTAATGTTCGATGGTCAACTAATTTTTTTTGTTAATTAACAATATGATTTTAAGAGAGCTTGAATAAATTAAACTATTAGGTTTCTACTAATTTAACTATTTACGAAAAGAATTCAAAGCATTTTGGAATTGTTTCTGTGCTCTGATTAGGAGAACCCCAAACCGGCAACCTGAACACAAAACTCCTTTCCTTTCAGTTGCTAAATGCTCTTCCTCCATCGTACCCACTACTAGTGGCTACTCGACTGGAGCATGTTTTCAATCATCACTCGCTCGACATAAGCCTGACCGAAAGCACGTGTGCCCCCATCGGGACAGCCGCCGCATGCCATCCATCCAGCCAGCCAGATCGTATGGCAAATTTGGGTGGAAAAACTGTACAATCCAGATTGACTTTTTTGTTCGCTTTTCCCCCCGGCCGGCGGCCCGGATCGGACCGGAGCGGAGACTGCCCCAACCAGTTAGGTGATTCAACTTTAAGCTGAGTTGTGTTTTCACAGATCGCCAAACAAAGTATGGAGCACGCTCGGGGCCAGATTATTGTAAACAAAAGTATAATAACACTTCTTCTGGTTGTGGAGCTTCTTCGAGTGTGCCAGCGCCAGTGCCACGTACGGAATGGTAAACTCGCTGCTCCATCCAAAAGAAATGGAGCAACTACTTTTCGCGAGCTGACACCCGCGTGCCAACCGCAGTTGTGTAATAGCGGATGTTTTCAGGGGCACCGCAGCACCGGGAGGACGTTCCGGAACACATGTCATAATGACGACGGCAATGCTCAGCTATTAAACTACGGGGTCAATTGTTGTCAAGGATGGAACAGCTCTACGTTCGGTCTAGCATTCAGTCGGACTGGTCGCTGTTTTGCAGCGAAACAAGTGTGAAATGGAGTTTAATGATGGGCTTTACATGGAACCGCGATAATAGGCTGTAATGCCACCGGGAGTTCAAGTGCGCAGGTCGGCAGACATGTTTTTAATCACTGCGTTGCTTGGTAGCTTATAGTTTGTGCGATTAATGGAGACATGAGCTGCCATTACGCATGTAGGATCTAGGCAGGTTCATTACGAACGTATTATATCTTAATAAGTAGGCTTCATCTTTCCTGTTCGTTTGATTTGATTCCTGATTGGAAAAGCAACCTTCCTCCTTCATCAAAGCATCTACGGTGCTTCTCATTTCGATAGGGAGGAGGGAAACCATATTGTACGGAGCTAGCTCATTTCAACTAAGATGAATGGCGATAGTGCTCCATCAATCAGCATTCATCATCATTATCAATGGGTAGATGGCTAATGTTGGGATCCCGAAAAAAATAGAAACTCTTGTCCCGCATTAGCAGACTGGTTTTAAATCCACAAGTTATGGGTTCATAGATCTAGAGTTTTTTTTTCAGTTGTTATTACGACCGACGCTATGTTTATTTAATACTACAAAATGTGTACTCTACAGAATTTAGTTTTTGAATTAATTTATGCTGAACACATATCATTGCTTGACTGTGCAAAAATAAAGTTATTTTTTTACCGATCAATGAGCCAGGAACTGGTTGCAATCACTTGATGGCAGGTTCGACTACAAAGAAGATACATAAAAAAAATCACTTAATCAAGCTCCCAGTGCTTCTCCCAGGCTTCTGGCGAGCCATTATCGATATGGGTGGTCTGACATTATCATGGACAGACTTGGCAAATCACGTACCCCGACTGCCGGGGAAAGAGCGGTGCTGAAACAAAGCTTCCGGTTCTGTAGCCAACACGCTCTAAGCTTTGGTGGTAAATGTAAGCTCCGCAACCGTTGTGCAAATTATGGGCTCCAAATTTGTTGCATGCACCAATCTCTGTAGATCTGGCATCTCTGTTGCAAATTAGTTTCCAAAAAATCTATTTCGAAAAGCGGTTAGGTTTTTTTTGCAATTTTGTGTACCAATCGATCGGAAAATCTTCGGCACGTTGACCTAAATGAAGAATTTTGACTCTTGAGGTTGCATTTTTGAAAAATTGAAAATAATGAAGCATTTTTCAACTGGAAATCTTTGTTTCGTGATTGGTTGGCTAAGACGTCATCAAAGTTGTGAGGTCGAAAATTCTTTACGACGATCAAACCTAAACCAACTTGATAAGCGGTAAGTGCGCCAGAAAAAGTTACAAAACCCCCTCATTCCAACTGGTTGAAGATTTTTTACGTACGACTAATCGTCTCAGTGATGCAGCATTCTGTGTGGCCCTTAATGTACCAGGACAACAGTAGTTTTGTTGTTGATTTAAAAGAATGGTTTCCAAATGCACATTTTCGCCAGAACAAGTATGATGTTTTCTCGGTGTTTGGTTTAAATATCTAAATGCACTAAAACTCAAAAGCGCGCGATTTACATCTACAGATCCATCCACAAAATATCTACTGAAGGTTATTTCTCTGATACTACTGGGCTGTAAATAGCGAGTTTGGAAGACTGGAAGACAGTGATTGTTATGATTGGCCTAATTTGTCCGACTTTAACTTATCACATTGCTTTCAATGAAACTTTTAAAAACATTTGACCACTGCCTTGTCTTGCCAGAGCCAGCGGAACCCCTGGGAAGCGTCGTCTTCAAACGCCAACTTAAAAGAAGGTAGGGATTCCTTATCGCGACAACTAACAAAACACAATCGTGGAAGCTGAACACGACTATGCTAGCGAAGGGAGCTACCCAGCTAGCACCAACTCGTATATCAATGTACGAAAACTATCGTAAATATCTCCTAACAAACTCGAAATCGTAACTAAAGCTGGATAAAGTGGGATCAAGTTGATTTTCTGTCGTATATAATGATAATGACTGACATACATACGATTTTCAGCACAAAATCGTAGAGTAGCACGGAGCGTCTCGCGCTTAATCGAATATTATCGTATATAAATACTTAGATAGTCGTAACGCTCAAAATTATTCGTAATCACGTATATCGCTTCCAAAATAGTACGGATATGCCGATTTTGCGCATAAAATACGATCTATTTAGCATGTATATTTGTACGTAATGCTGATTTTTACCTTTTTATACATATGAAAATGCTAGCTGGATATCCCGTATGGCGTAAATTCATTTGACATAACAATCTGTTGACATAATTCATAGTTTAGCTAGATTTTGTTGTTTATGGCTTGCTAATAAGAGGGAGTAACAAGAGATGTAGTCGCATTGTTGTTTGCCACAGAAAACATCCATGCGGGGACTAAGCAAAACTAACTTGTAATCGGTAAACTTAGTGAAACGAACAAACTGAAACTGACAGAGGTGATTTCCACGGGAGACTGCTACCTCATAGTGGCCGGCAAACACTCGCGGTCGTCTTGGAAAGCGATCTTTTGCGACCAATGACTTTATGCCTAATGGGAGGCAGCTCTGTGGAAGTTCAATTGCGTGATAACGGACGACGAAACGACGACGTCAAGGCAGACTTGAAACCGTGTCCTAGGCAAGAGTTGTATGCGTCAACCCGAGAGGAAAAGATGCCTAGCATTTCTAAGCACGTGAAATTGTCATTGTTTTTTTTTAAGAAATATCTATTTTGGCGAACTGATGCCTGATGTCTTTCCTGAAACAACACGATTGCTCGTTGCTCTTTTGGCCGGATTTGGAATCCTGCCATTACGAAAAAAATCAGAGGGGTTGTGCACAAGAAACGACCGCATAGGTGACGTAGGACTACGTAAGTCTCTTTGTAGCGATAGTAGGATGTATCCATGTATGTAATAATACAATTCTTCGTGCTATATGGTACATGCGTTGTACGTAACGTTTATCAAAGTAGGAACAGTGTACACGTTCAATCCTCAACAGATTTCGGAGTATGAATTGATTGAATCTATTTTATTAAAACGAATCAGTCACACTAAACCAAACAGTAAATCATAAAAATTGATCTGTTCTACGTTGAATAGTGCTTTTCCTCTGGTAATCGGTACACGGTACGCGCTAGTTTTCAAAAAGCTGAAAATTTTACGCAAAACTTTTCTTCGGCTTACAAAAGAAGAACACTGATTTACAAGCTGCAGACGTTTTGGAAGCGGTAGAAAATGTCGTCCGTGACCAGAAAACTTATTCCCGCCATTTGTTGGTCGTCCGCAAAGGCGAAAAATTCAAGTTTTCCCTCGTTGCCTGTGTTATTATCGTATTAACTGGACAAGAAAATATAATAAACTCTTGAATTGTTGCGTGGTCCTTAAAAGAACCGGTAACTCCAGCTTGCAATAAACTTGCACTAACGCACTTAACGTAATTTTCTTTTCGGTAAACGGCTTGTTGCAACGAACCAACCGTTCGTGTATAGTCACGTGTCATGATGAAATGCCAGTCCAGGTGGCCAGTTGCAAGCGACGTGGGATAATTCTAGTCTTTTTGTTGTCGTGAGCAGCACTTCCGCAGTTCGTTATTCCATCACGGTAGCCAGCTCCAGCTTCAATTGTTTCCCTTCCTCAGCAGCCGATGAATAGGACTGACCGGTAACTGCAGACGTACACTACTCGAGAGTGATTTTCGCTTGCCCTTGATGCTTTCTCCTTTGTCACGTCCAGACATGCCAGTAATATGTTGGCAGTAGCTCAGCTAGCGTTTGAATAATGTTATTCGCGAGCTTACCTTGTGTTATGGATCAGAGCAAGCGACAAGAATCAGTTCCACCTATTTTTCGTGATCCGTCATTCCATCATCTACGTTGATGAAAATGGAGCAATTCAATTTCAGACTGAACAAAAGAGCAAAGTTACCAGTGAGCCGTTCACCTTTTGCTGCCAAAGAAAAATTACGGTACGTATTACTGTAGCATTGGTGATGGATAGGTTTGTGTTGCTAAAGAAAACCTAGTGAAAAGCCCTAAGTTTCAAGTCTTATCAATTACCGAAAACCGTTCTTTTAAGAATGAACAAATTCTTATATGAAGATGCAAAAGATGTCACGAAAACAGGTAATACTAATACTGCTTATATGAAGATACAAAAGATTGTTATTCTCGCTGATCACAATAAAGTTTATTGGGCCAGCAATAATTATTACAGCAAAACATTGGGTTTAGTTTTAATGCGTTTTCCTACGCATTTGTTGCGGCCAAACGTGTTTAATTTGGTGATAATTTAGTTTTAATTGCTATCACTTGTTCACCGCAGACAAGTTTTCAATGCGACGATTATTGAAATTAAAATTGCCGCGGAACCGCTCGTGTTGCCGTTGGTGGTACATCACAATAAGGTATCACAATAAGGAATTATCAAGCCAATTAGCAATCAACGAGAAAGGGTAGGATTACATTTAATTCTCTTGTAACTTTGTTATAGTAGAACTAAATGGAATTTTCCATCAACTTTCTCGTTGGTTCCTGAATTGTATCAAAACTTATTCGAAAATGATTGTAAATTATTCCAACCAACCACGAAGCGAGAATTTATACCACGACGAAGAGTTGAACAAACTGCTGTCTAACTACCGAGTTAGAGTTATTTTCAAATTTTCAGTGGCGCGCATTAAACATCAAGAGTTTTCTATATTTTCCAATTCGATTTTCGGATCTATTTGTGTAAATAGTCTACAAATCTATTAGGAATTGACTGAATTATAAGCCGAAGCGCGAAAACGCATTACCACTTTGATGACGTCATTTTCAACAACCAATCACGAAGCTGGGATTTCTAGATGGACAAGGCTTCATTATTTCCAATTTTTCAATAGTGCGCACTTAAAAATCAATAGTTTTCTTTATTTATGTAGATGGGTAGAATATTTTCCGATCGATTGGTGTAAAAATATTTAAAATCGATCGAGAAACCGCCAAGCTATTAGCGCTCAAAATCTTTCATTTTTCGTGGCGCTCGCATTTTTCGATTTTTTGGAATGACCCGCTATACCAGCTACCTTCCTGAAAGACGTAGTCCTACGTCAAAAAGTGAGACACACTGATTAGTTTGTATCTCTTTAGTGTGAGGGTAAAAATTAAAGAAATTTTGACTAAAACTAGCTAATGCAGGCTGTTAAATGGCAGAATAGAGCGTACCATCGGCGACGCGGCGACGCTTTACGCAGTGCTTTACAGCCTCTTCACAGCCCACGTCCTCGTGGTACCAGCCGAGATACGAGCAACATTGGTGAAGATCGGATATCTAACCCCGGTGGAAGCCAATGTCGTATATTGACAGGGAAGAAGAGCTCTTTCGAGCTTCGTTAGTCCTCCGGCGAGACAAGAGGTTGGTGAAGCAAGCCTTGCAAGCCGCCATCACGAATAACTTTTAAGTAACGAACGAGGAACAAAGAAATTCCGACTGGAACAATTGGAACAGACCCATGCGACGAAAAAGAACAATAGATTGGAAACTTGGGACGTGTAACTGCCGATCTCTCAACTTCCAAGCACCTGGTTCCTGGTGATCATCAAACCAGAAAAAATTACAGATCGACCGTATTTTAATCAACTTTCGGCATTTCGCAGACATCATGAACTTCAGATCTTCTTGAAGCGCTAACGTTGACTCGGACTACTACCTAGTAATGGTTAAGAATCGCCTAAAATCCTCCGTTGTGAATAACATTCGGTACCGACGCCCGTCTCGGGTAAATTCGGGGTGATTTAATTAGCCAGAAGTCTCCCTAAACTACGCGCACTCACTTAAAGCTGCTATGTGAGAACGCTTCGAGCTAGACGAAGGCCCTTTCGAGGACTGTTGGAATACCAACAATCATTAGCAGTGTAGCGGAAAGCATCATCGGGTATGGCACGAAATCAGCGGAACGTCTGGTAATGATGATGATTGTAGGATGCGCACTGCCACAGCTCAGAACGCAATAAGACACAATACCCAAGCAACAATGTGAGTTTTATTGTACTCTTATGACGGTTTTCACGACCAAGTTTAGTCTTAAATTCCATCATAAGAGTGTAATAAAACCCAAATTGTTACTTGGGTAGAAGAAGATGTAGCTAACCCAAATCTTGCGGGAGAAAAAGCGTTCGTTCTCAGAAAACGCAAAGTTTTATCAGCATCTTAGCGGATTTCGCAATACTTTAACCCGCGAGCCAACATGTGGCGGAATAAGAATGGCAGTATTTTGACGGACGAGGTGTTCGGGTCGGGAGGAGTTCGAAAGGTGCAAACAGCACTGCGACGGTCATCTGAATGTCGCCAAGGCTGAAAACCATGGCGGTGGGAAAGCAATTTCGACGGTGCGACAAACGGAGAACAGGTGTCAGTCCCAACGATTGGCGCGTTTAAGGAGACTATCAGGCAGCTAAAGAATTTGTTCGTTGACTTCAAAGCTGCACATGATACCATCGATCGTAAAGAGTTATGGAAAATCATGGACGACAACGGCTGATCAGACTGATTAAATTTACGATGGCAGGTACACAGTGCTGTATTCAGATTCCGGGATGATCGTATCGAATTGTACAGAGGACTTCGTTAAGGTGATGGTCTCTCATGCCTGTTGTTCAATGTAGTGTTACAAGGTGTTATGATGGAACGTGGACGATGCGCGAGTGCTTGGAGTTTTGAAAAAGGTGAGTGTTAAGAACGATCTTCGGCGGCCGCGGCATACAGGAGAATCATGATGAATCGTGAACTCGCATAGCTCTATGGCGAAACTAATATTCAAAAGGTGCTAAAGCTGGGTGGATACGATGTGCAGGCCATGTTGCTAATATGCCGGACAAATACCTTGCAAAAATTGTGTTTGCTTCACACCCGGTAGAAACAAGCCAACCAGGGGCGCAGCGGTTAAATCAGGTGAAGCGAGATTTGGCGAACAGTACACGGTGTCCAGAGAATTAGAGAGCGGTAGCAGAGAGCGGAGTGAATTGTAGAGATTCTGTTCATCAGGCTGTTTTAGAAAAGCTTTAGGAAGTTTTAGTAGAGAGGGCTAGGAGTTCAGTGGCTATCGAGATGGCATTGGAGTTAGAGCAGATTCGCCAAAAAATCCTATGCACTGTGGTTGAGAATTCAACTGCAATCAATAGGGATCTTTCATTCCACGATGTCCTGGGTGATAAATTCATTCTAGGAGACCCGGATGACTCAGTGGCAATCAGGCAGTGTCAGAAAATCAAAGACCTGGAAGCTGAGTCTATTCAAGCGTCGGCCGAAACTTGAATTTGCAATCAGCCGAAGAAGGCAGTTGTTTCCATCTGATTTGTTCAAAAAACGATGAAACGTGCTGTCCTTCAAGTCGGCAATGTCCGCCAAACATCAAACCGGAACGATAAATAAAATTCGCGCCAGGAAGCTGTACTGAGAGCGCGACTGACGAAATGGAAGGTGCTTCGTGATGGACGACGAAGTTTACATTAAGGCGATCACTAAAGCAGGTGGAACGGAGGCGAGACGCATTTGTGGTCGGGTTTGGTATTAACTAAAATTTGATTTTTAGCGCCATAGTTGAATACGAATACGCGTCCGATGTTCCAGAGACATCAATGTTGTTTTCGTACTAGAAGCCGTCAACTCACCGAGCTTGCCGGAACTCCGCCCAATTGAGAAGTTTTAGGCCATCACCGGCTGAGGTGCTGTAGAACAAACAGGATTTGAAGAAAGAGTGGGTAAAATTATCAAACGAAGTTGGTACTATCATCTTCCAAAACCTCATGACTGGTATCAAGGGCAATGTGTTGTAGTTTACTCTCTGAAAGTATTATGAAGAATTCGACTGAAAAGTATTATTTGCTGATAGGGTAGGTGATCCATTAGTTGCGCCACTAAGCACAATATAACTTCATTTTGCTTGTTTATTGAGGCAAATGCTTCAATTAATGCTTGTGGGATTTAAATTTATTAAATACAAGGTATTTGTCACAAGGCAAGACAATTGCTTTCGTTGTACGAGAAGCTTGATAAAGAAAAAATGAATTTTCCAATTCAATTATAATGTACCAACAGTTGCGCTAATGTTTCCTTAATTATGTTTGATGTTCCTTTAATTGTGGTATTCCATATACATTGCTAGGTTGCTAAGTGAAAAAACATCGTAGCAAAACTATAGATGAGCGCCTATAGTTGTGCGCTTCAACTGCGAGTTGGACTTTGGAAAATTGGCATTTTAGCAAACAATGCTTTAATTTTAAATGGTGTAGTCTAACTACCAAGTACCAATACTCCTAAAAACCTGTTTTATATAATGAATGTAATTGTTTTATCTAAAATGATACGGTGACGAAAATATGCATTAATAATGAATAGTAGCGCAACTATTGGTACTACCACAACTATTGAATCAACTACCCTAAGTAAGTAACATTTGTGTGTGTCTCATTTTTTACGTGCACGGTCTTTAAAACTACAACCTTTGAACCATAACAGATATTATGAAACTATTATTATCATCATGAGGATAATCTACTTATCTGGGGCTAGTCCTTTGATCCTTCATTCCGATCCCATTAGAACTACTTCGTCCTTTAAATTAGTTCCTCCAAAGCCTGAAAGCATAGTTTCTAGGATTGGCATACCAAATTCTTGAAACTAAACGCATCCTCAGGAGATTTCCAATTGCCAGCGACATTCACTCTTTGGTCGCGAAATTCACAGCAACACCGAGACACTTTTCACTTTCACAAGTTTCGTTCTACAATTTCGTCACAATTTACTGTTTAAAACGAACAGTTTATGTTTTCCGACTGCAAAAAATATTTCTAGGTGGAAACTTTTTTAGCTCAACTCGCGCGTGCGCAGTTTGCTGCGATCTTTTCGCAATTTGACAAATTTGTCATTTGTATAATAAATCTTGATAACCCCAAGGTTAGTCAAGAGAGGTTTCCCTACATTTGATTGTTTGGACTTAAAAGTAGTTTGTCATATATTTTTCTCTGGTTTTAATAACGCACTTTCACCGTTCCGTTCCCGTGAACTCATGATAGTTAACGCTGACATACCTACCATGCATTGTGTTTGGGTCTTAAGAATGTTCATTAGACCGACATGTGCATGGCACTTCTTCAATTACATCAGATATATGCAAGGCTTTTGTGTAAAATACTCTCTACGCACATTAATACACTGATGACCGACTTGATGAACCACTCGGCACCGATGTAGGTAAAATTTCAACGAAATCATTCATCTCAACCCGGGTAATGTCAGCCGAGCTTGGAGGTCATCGGATCAAAATTGTTATGTTGCTTTTCGTGGTGTAATTATGTGAGTGTGCGCCGTGATGAAATACGGCTGTTTTATTACCTTCCATGCATCAACGGTTGCATGAAATTCATCTCTCTCTAGTTCAAAATTTAGGCCATAATAATTTTAAGATGAGAGAGTGTTCAAGCGAATACATTATTTATCAACAACTGTGCTGGGCGTTTTATGCTGGCATGGCAGTGCGCGGCCTACCGAAATAATACATATGCATAAGACCGAACAAACCGAACACAACAGATTTTTAAATCCTAACAATTGATGCGCACTCACAGATCAAGATTTGCAGCATACCGAGAAGCTAAACAGCTGCATCGCAGGGATGCATGAGTGGCCTTCAGTCAGTCGCTTGACTAGCGTTCCGAAACAGTTATTTGTGGCCTTCTTTCTCGCTCGGTAGAAGAAAGTTTTCGCGCGATACCTAAATACCTTCCTGAAATTAGACTGCACGAATTGATAGAATTGCACACGCAAACATTTGTGCTTGTTTTGTTTGTTTGTTTGTCCATCCGTCCGTCCATCCGTTGAGACAAAATGCTCCGCCAGGGGTCTTCCGGGTCGATGCTGTAAATTACTGTACACCTCTGTGGAATAAATCCCTTCTAAGTGGTTCACACTTGGGTGACTCTACGCGGACGGTGCGGTCCACTTGGGTAAGCTCGGAAATTGAGAATTGACACACCAAGCCGGGAGCCAAACAACGCCAACGGGTTCGTCGGTTTCGTTCCAAATCGGCGCAATTAATCTGATTCACTACAAAGAGGCCAACAGACCGGACCGGGAGCTGATAACCAAGGCAAAGCCTTGCAACTTCTGTGAACGTGTGTGGGTCTGATTGCAAGGTCATTATTATTTTTGACATGGAACATTTTGGCCACTGGTAATTGGGTCAGTGTGCACGCTAACGGAGCGCAATAAAGAAAGGGTGCCAGGAAGCGCCGTGTTGGCTAATTTGTGGCTTGTATTTCGCGCATCTTCTGCCGCGCGGTCGGTTATAAATCGGTAATAAACCGTACGAGGAACAAATCATTTATGGTGGTCCCAGGGATTTATCCGAACATTTATTTATATACGAGTCCACAAACGATCCGGCGATGGTAAGAAAAATGTTTTCTAACTGCCTACTTGACAACAATTTGTAAATAATAAATCAGAGTGTTGAACAACAACGCTCGGAAATGTAGAGAGAGAGAGACTCATGAACATGAATACCTGTCCAAGTTAAACTATTCCAACTGATTATAATAATAAACGACCGAGAGCATCATACACGGCCCATTCATCTGTGGAGTCTGTTCTCGGGAAGGGAAAGAATTCTTCAGCTGTCACGACTATTCCCAAGACTGCTACGCATAAAAGAATTTCATTAACATACATTTAAGCGTATGTTTGCGGGACCGGTAGTCTAGCCCTCGTCTTCGACGATCGAGTTCTTCAGTGTCAACCCGGCGAGCCGCCGGACTCAATTGGCGTTTAGATCTGCTGGTTTGATTTCAATGTATTCCTCCTATCGGGACGTAATTCCGTCAGATTGAACACTTTTGTGGCTTCGAAGACCTTTCAGTCAGTGCCTGGTGAGAGCTGACAAATCGATGCAATTTTGTAGCTATCTGGTTAACGCAAAGTGCATTCTCTTCTGGCTGCCCCAGCGGGCATTGATCTATTCTTATCCAGTCTGAATGCGACAGTACGCCCGGACTAATGACATCGAATGAGCGTTATTGGAACCATTACTCAAAGTCTCATTGGCCATCGTTCGGCCGAACCCATCGGCTGCATCGGCTTTGGGTTTTTAT